>NC_045712.1:29465538-29789459 GCF_009834535.1 Camelus ferus
GGGTCCCCACTCTGTAGCTTCTGACCCCCTTTCCAAGATGACGCCTGGCAGCCCTGGGGTTTTCTCCAGGTTTACCACGGGGCCCAGCCCTGTCCCCGAGGCCCCCCTAGGGGGTCCTCAGCCCCTCCTGGTCTCAGCTGGCAGGCGCTGCAGAGGTGGTGCTGCCCCAGGTTCTGTGAGCTGGACCCTAAGTGGTGGGGGAAGGTACCCAGGGGGCCCAGCCAGGGGGGCCTTGGTCACGCAGGACCAGTGGGGTTTGTTCAGGGGGGTTCTTGTCTTATCCATGGACAGTGGGGGTAGGGCCTGGGGAGGGCGCCAGGCATGGGATGATGTCTCCTAGAGGCTGCCGGAAGCTCGTCCGATGCATGACCAGCTCCTCCCCCGCCCACTCGGTGGGACCAAAGTCCTGTCCTCAGTTTGGAGGAGCTTCCCCAAACTGTTCCCATGGTATCCAGGCGTGTGACTTGTTCACAGACATCCTATCATGGGGGCTCTGCAGGGAAACACCCACGCCTAGAGTTACCTTCGTGATTTGTCAAGGCTCTGAGAAGTCTTGCGTGAGGAGGCTGGCTAGTGTGGCTTGGCCCCGCATCTTCTGCAGGCCCCCCTGGATGGTGTGAAATTGCAGCGTGGGGTGCCCTGTGCTCATGCTGGGGTGACTGTGGGCTGCGCTCCCTGGCTAGCAAGTCCTGACCTGAGCGGGAAGGCAGCGGGGTGAGAGCTGGCAGGCAGCTCAGGGGTCTGGGGCTCCTGTGGGCTCTGCCCTTTTAGGGAGCTGGGGCCCTGGGGTACCCCTGAAGGCATGTTTGTTGTCTGTTGCAGGCGTCGCTCCGGCTCCCGTCACAGTACAACTTCGCCATGAACGTGCATGGCCGGGCCAAGGGCCGCACCGGCCTGAGGGTGGTGGTCAAGGCTCTGGACCCCACAGCAGGGCAGCTGCTGGGCCTCGCCAGAGAACTCTCTGATGAGATCCAAATCCAGGTAAAGGACAGGTGGGCAGAAATGGCCGTGAGTGGGAGAGTCGGTGCCAACTCAGGGGCCCTGCGGGCACATGGCCATCCGTCTACCGCCCGGGGCTGGGGCTGGGGTGTGTGAGGTGCTGTGGAAGCCCAGACGTGACCCCAGGCTTCATGGAGGGGCGGGCTTGGCCAGCGGACCGGGTGGAGGGCGTGGTGCGCGCAAAGGCCTGTAGGTCTGAAATAGCTTGACGTGCTCCCGGAAGGGCAGCTGACTCAGCTCCAAGTCCAGGGTGCCTTCTGGGAGGAGGAGGCTGGCAGGTCATCTGAGCTGGGCACTAGTTTGCTGGTGTAATTCACAGACGCTCAGAGCCCCCACACCTCGATGTCTCCCTGACCCGTGGCCATTTGCCATGGCGCTGGCCCTGGGCTTTCCTGCCAGCTGCTCACAAGGGAGGGGGAGGTCCCAGTGGTGCCTTTACCTCCATCTCAAGGGGACGACAGAGGTACACGCCTAAGAAAGGGAGGAGGAACCAGTGTGTCCGTGTGCGAGTCTCCTGTGCAATACGTGTGTCCGAGTCAAAATCAGCGATGCAGCTTCACTGGGTGCCCCCCACCTGGCGAAGGGACTCGCCTGGCACTGGAGCCCAGTCCAGCTCCCAAAGGCTGTGCACCACGCACCGTGTAGGAAGCCCCGCCACTCACAGCGTGCCCCGTGGCTCCCCTAGCCCTGAGACGAGCGTGGTGGGGATTATTGCTTCCAGACCCTCTTTACAGCTGAGGAAGTCGAGCTTAAGTGTATGGTCGGGACATAGCAGCGCTGGGAGGGAGGGCAGGTCAGTTTCCTCTTGCAAAATCATCCGTAGCTCAGATGGTTTTAGACATAGGCCCTTGGGAGAATCCAGCTGGTCCAATCGAATCAGAAGCCAGCGGGGAGCCCAGAGCTGTGCTCAGCGTCCAGTCTCAGATGCCAAGGGTGCTAGCACCCCCGAGGGTCCTTGGAGAAGGGGACTCAGAAGGGTGACATGCAGAGACTGGGTGCAGAGAGGGGTCTGGAGCTCCCAGGGAGGGGCTGCCTCCGTGGGCTCGGGCGGCGGTGGGATGGCAGGTCAGATTCCACCCACATCATCAGGTTCACTGTCCGCTGGCCTGGGTCTGCCGGGTGCCCTGCACCATCTCTGTGCGGGTCCTGTGGGAGCCGACAGTCGAGGGCAGCGGGGGCGGAGGGGCTGGAAGGAGGGAGGCTCTGGGATGGGCACATGCGGGGCAGTGTGCCTCGCTGAGAACTTAGAGCTTTCTCCAGGCTCAGTCCTGGCAGGGTCCCACCGAGAGGACCTTTGGCCGGTTAGTCTGCGAGCCGCCTTCCACACCCCGTCCGAGAGCTCGAGGAGGCCCGTGTTCCTGGCTCCGCCAGCAGCCCTCATGGGGTTCACCAACACCCTCATCACACCTTTGACCTCTTAAAGGCCGGCCCTCGCCATCACGGCACCAGCGACCTGACGGGTGCTGGCGTCAGGGTCTCTCACGTCTGGCCCCCGGGCCCTGCCGCTGGGAGGCAGGCAGACGTCGCAGGAAGCACAACACGCCCTCTGTTCCAGGTGTTCGAGAAGCTGCAGGTGCTGAGCCCTGAGATAGAAGCCGAGCATGTGTTAATGTCGCCCAACTCGTTCATAAAGCTCCAGACCAACAGGTGCGTGACTCGGCGCCGGGCCTTGTCCAGGCGGGAAGCCGCGGCCCATTTGTCAAGGTTGTCAGGAGCCCTGGGTGCTCTGGGCACAGCTCCCGTGTCGCGCTGGCAGCGGTGCAGCCTCAGCTCCCGCAGAGGGGGCCCCTCTTCTCTCTGTGGCCCAGGACCTTTCACACCTGCTTCAGAAATCCAGGTTTTCAAAGAGGGGAGAGAGCCAGCCTCGGGGTGGTCAGCGTTTCAAGTGCCCGTGTCTCAGGACCTGCCACTCACTGTGAGGTCGAGGAACGAGCCGCCGGGGCCTCACCGGGGGGCGCGGGAGAACACGGCTCTAGCCCCTCCCGGGCGGTAGGGACACGCCTGACTGCTAAGAAGCGAGGTTTGGAGCATGTCTGCAAACCTGCCTCCTGCTTTGCATGCTAAGGTGACGCTTTGGGTGGCGACGCTCTGTGTGAACTGCAGTTGCAAAGTCAGGTGCCTTGAGGGCTGTTGGAGACACACACACTCACACGTGATGGACGAGCCGCCCAATGTGTGAGCTCCGGCTCTGCCGGGCTCCGGATGACAGCCATGCCCTGAGGAGTCTGGCGGGGAAGAGAGGAGCGGAGCGTGAGGGGGGCGGCTGTGAAACGAGGTGCGGCGTTCAGTCTGCGCCCAAAGAAGGGCCTTCCGTGCAAGGACAAACGGGAGGCCCGGTGGTGGAGGTGCTGGGGCGGGGTCTTGAAGGGTGCTTAGGGGTTCCACGGGTTAAGGTTGGGGGTGGTTGATGGGGGCAGAAATTGGAGGCAGGAGCAATGTTAAAGTCACCTGGGGAGGGCCCGGGGGCTGCGGCACAGAGGGCGGGAGCCGGCAGCTTTTCCTTCCTGTCTTCTCTTCATAACATGAATGAGTATGTAAACTAGCATAAAAGATGCACCATTTGTGTTCTGCCTCCTGGCGTGTGTATCTCAGTAGTTTTCCAGACCACATTCTTAGCAAGTGGCCTGTTTGTTATCTAGTTATCGGCCTTGGAAATAGGGCACGGCGGGGCCGGGGCTCCCATCTCACGGCTGAGCAAACCCAGGTGGGCAGGGAGACCCGTGTGCCTACAGGCGTCCACTTGTCCATGGGCTGTGGGGACAGCCTTGGGGTTCCGTCAGCTCAGAGCCCCCACCTCTTCCCGCCGCGCCAGGCTGCCTTCTTTCAGCAAAGGCAACAGTCTGCCGCGGAGAGATCCTTTACGGCAGGCGTCCGGGCAGCTGCCGAGAGACCCTCAGCCCTCATGTCCTTCCACAGAAGATGCTGCCCTCCCAGGAGCGCTGGTTTCCCAAATCAGGTTTCCCGTCGGCGACTGAGGAGGCCGCAGCAGGCTGCCTGCACGTGGTCCTGATGCCCAGCGGGGTCAGGACTGGGCCTTCTCTTCTCGGGGAGCAGCGGGACCCCCGAGTCCCAGGCCCCTCATCCTCACCCCTCCTGCCGCTGCTGTCTGTGAACACGGGCCTGTTTTGTTTCCCAAAGGGACGGCGCAGCCTCTCTGAGCTACCGTGTCCTGGATGGGCCCGAGAAGGTTCCCGTCGTGCACGTCGACGAGAAGGGCTTCCTGACGTCGGGGTCTGTGATCGGGATGTCCACGGTCGAAGTGACCGCCCAAGAGGCGTTTGGGGCCAATCAGACCATCATTGTTGCTGTCAAGGTGGGATCACGTTTGCTTCCTTCCTGGAGTAATAAAAGCAATGGGACTGTTGTCCCCTCGCGGGTGTACAGGCGAATGGACTCCCTTTCTAGCTGAAAACTTGGAAGAATTTATTTAATCCCTCAGGCGAAGGTCCTAGGTAAGAAGCTGCAGCGTCTTCTGGCCGTCAGAGCCAGAGATCCATGGAGATGATTGACTGCAATGACCTCATTCATAGGTGGGAAAACTGAGGCCCAGAGAGGTCCACGGTTTGCTGGGACTGGCACTCCGGTGTCCTGGAACCCGGCAGGCACCTGAGAGCGTCCAGTGCACGTGCTGGGTCCTGACCCAGAAACCATTACGTGACAAATGAGTTCCTTGCAGAATGAGATGCCCCCCCTTTAGGCAAGGAAACTGAGACTCGGAGTGGAAGTGACTTGCTCAAGGACACACAGTGATTGCCAGCCAGTGTCCAGGCCCCGGCCCACACTGGCCCTGCCCGGGTGTGTGTCCTCCGCGCCCATCCAGCTCCTCCGCGTCCCTCTCCCCTTCTGAGCTCCCTAGTGACAGGACTGCCTCCTTGGGTGTCCCTGGTCGGGTCCTGGGGTTTGTCCTGTGGAGTTTTCTTTGCATATCTCATCACAGCCACTTTCTGACCCTCGGTGACAGAGAAAACATACGACCGCTTTAATACTCGGGTCGTGCTTGGGTCGTAGGCCTGTTTCCTTACTAATGTCTCTTTGTTGCAAGGTGGGTGTCTGGCAGGGAAGCCTACACCCTCATTTTTGAGTAGGTGGAAGAGACTGACGGCTCCTCCTGTGTTAGCAAATGTGTTGAGCACCAGCTGTGTGCCCGCCACTGGACTGCTGACCTTTGGCAAAGAAATCGGGTCTTTTGGGGACAGCCTTTTTGGCCAGGCTACGTTTTGTCTGGACTCAGAGGACCAGGACTCCCCTTGAGGAGCCCAGCTTCCTGGGCCCCTGAAACCCATCGCCCCACCTTTCCGTCTACCCTCCCTGGGGCCCCTGCCCCTGGCTCCTGGCCGGGTGCGCAGAGGCCCCGGGGACGCTGCCTCCGTGCCTGGAGTGGGCTGGTCTCTTCTTCAGTGCCTTCAGTGCCCGGAGAGCCAGGCCCTCTGACGGCACTGAGCTCTCAAAGCCCAGGGCGTGTTTGCAGCATGAATGATGAGCTGGTTTTTTCACAGTTGTGGATCTAACTCCTGTGGGTTGGGTTTCCTCAGAGTGAGGCCAGCCACCACATGGGGAGGGGGACAGTGTCACGGGCTGGGATGCCCTTTCCATGACCCCTCAGTGGGTCCAGCCCCCAGGCCTCCTGAGAGGGGTACCGGCTGGAGCAAATGTCTGGTCCTTGGGAGGTGGCTCTCCAGGGAAGCGTTCCTGGCATGGTCGTCACCGCAGCTGCCCGCTGTCCCCAGGTGTCGCCTGTTTCGTACCTGAGGATCTCCATGAGCCCCTGCCCTGCACACCCAGAACAAGGAGGCTCTGGCGGCCCTGCCCCTGGGAGTGACCGTGACCTTCACCGTCCACTTCCACGACAGCTCTGGTGACATCTTCCATGCGCACAATTCCATCCTCAACTTTGCAACTAACAGGTAGGGTGTGGGTGCCCCCTGGTCCCCACATGAAGCCAGGTCCCCACTGGACCCAGATTTGGTTCATGCAGGGGACAGGTGACCACGCGGAGAGGCGAACGTCACTGAAGGGAGAAGTTTGTTACTTTCAGTTTCCAAGGGCGCAGGGCCACGGGGAGGCACCAGGCCCGGCCAGGCAGAGGATGGGGGGAGGCGTGGCCAAGAATCTTCATTACCTCACTGTGTAGAATCGTTCAGCAGGGACGTCCCCTAACAGGCAGGAAGCGAAGCGCAGATGTTGGGCTCTGGCTGGAAGGTTTGTGATAAGATTTGGGCAGCCATGACAGCCGGGCCGCAGGGGAGATGCAGACAAGCCTGGCCGCTGGCCTGGCCCTGTAGTCAGTGGACACAAAGCATCAGTTACACCCTCTGCAAAAGCTGGTCGGAGAAGGCGCCAGCAAGGAAGGAGTGCGATGTTCCCTGATGTCTCCTGTGTGTAGGCCCTTTTGTGTGCTGTCTCACTGACTCCTCCCTGTTGCCCATTTGTTGAGGCCCAGAGAAGTCAAGCCACTTGTCCAGGGCCACACAGCCAGGAAATGAAATGGGGTTTGAATACTGGGTCCTGTCGGGCTCCAGGGGCAGTTTTTTTTGGCTGACTCTCTGAAATAGAACTGCAGCCTCAGGCTTAATGTGAAAAGGGGGTCTCCAGGAAGGAGAGCCGTGGCCACGGGCTGGACCTGTGGTTCTCAAGGTGTGGTCCCCAGCCCAGTCACCTGGGAACCCTTAGAGACGCACGTTTACGGGGCCAACAGTGTGTTTTCACAAGGCCTCCAGGTGACCCTGCAGGCTGAGAACCACTGTCTTGGGAGACGCAGGCCCAGCTTAGAGGAGGGGAGAGGCGTCTCAGACCCAGGAGGAAGGAGCAGGGCCCCAGAGTCTCCTGGGTGCAGGAGGTTGTGTCCAGGTGTTGGGGACCACTGTGGCCTCGCCTTCCCACGGGCCCTGCCACAGATGCGTCCCCTGTCACTGAACACACCCAGGGCCGGGCGCTAGGGCAAAGAGTGGGGCTTGGAGCGGGGCCTGTGAGCTCGGGCAGGTCACCCTCCAGGCTCCATGTCCACACCTGCCACATGGGAATGTAGCCTAGCCCCTGGGCCATCAGCTCAGGCTGTGGTCCTGAGGGCCCCTGGCAAACCATGGTGCTCCATGCACACAGCAGGGCGTCTGCAGGTCCGGGGCGCAGGCTGCCCTGGAGGGAGCGCAGCTACGTGTCCCAGTGCCCCCGCCTCCCTGCGGAAGCCACAGGCCCTTCCGTGGCTGAAGCATGTGACTCCAGGAGACCAGTCAGGGCTCAGGAGGCAGGAGGCATGATGCAGGGAGGGGATGAAGCGGAGACCCCGACCTCCCCCGCCCCCCTAGCCTCCCCTCTGGCCCCGTGGTGGCTGCTGACACAGAGCACCCGCCGTGCACTGGGTGCTGGTCTGAGCGCTTTCCAGCTGTTCACCGGGTCTGATGCCCACGTCAAGCCTGTGACATACGTTCCTGATCAGCGTATGAGGCAGCAGACGGGGGCGATGTCACTTGTCCCAGTTACACCGCAGGGGGCGGCTGGTGCCTCCCCGAGTGTCCTGGTTCCCTGCTGGGGTTGGGGGGCTGGAGCACCGGGTACAACACTTTCCTCTGGGCCTCGGCCTCCCCTCAGGACGTGGGAGATGATGCTGTGGGTCCCCCCGGGGTGGTGGGTGAGTCAGGTTTATGTGGCCCGTGGGTCCCTCACCCGGAGCAGCTGCTTCATGAACAAGAGTTGGGGTGGTGTCTGGGTGCGGTGGGTGGGCACATCGCCCAGTGGGGACCTTGGGCAGCTCCTCCCTCGGAGCTGGGAGCCCCCCTGAGACTGAGAGCCTGCGTCTCCTCCTGTGCCCAGGGACGAGTTTGTGCAGATCGGGAAGGGCGTCGCCAACAACACCTGCGTGGTCCGCACAGTCAGCGTGGGCCTGACACTGCTCAGAGCCTGGGATGCGGAGCACGGGGGCCTCTCCGACTTCGTCCCACTGCCCGTCCTGCAGGCCATCTCCCCAGAGCTGTCCGGAGCGCTGGTGGTGGGGGATGTCCTCTGTCTGGCCACGGTTCTGGTCAGCCGGGAAGGTAAGAGCACTCTGGCCGAGGGGATGCTTGAAGCCATGGGCACAACCAGATGGGGTGGATGCCCTGGGCGCTCGGCCTCGTGGGGGGGCAGGTGCTCAAGTAGAACCTGGGGGTGTCCTAGAGCAGGGGCCGGAAGACTGCTGCCCCCTACCGGGCTTCCCGTGTTTGCTAAGAGGACTTCATTGGAACTTGGCCACCCTGCTGTGTCTGTGCATTGCCAGTGGCCCTTTTCACGCTGCCTCTGCTGGGCTGAGCGGTGGCGTCAGAGACCCTCGGGCCTACACGCCCCAACATGTCGTCTGGCCTTTGCAGAGGAGGTTGCCACCCTGCTCTAGGAGTTTTCTGCCCGTGTGGAAATGCCCTGCAGCTACGCCATCTGCCCCGGCACCACGAGCCACGGGCACCAGAGACGTGGCCGGGGCAGCTGAGGTGCTGGCGATCTCATCGGGGTCGGCTCCGTGGCCGGGGCTGCTGCGCCAGGCCGCCAGCCCTGGGAAGGAGCCTCGGCCCCACACAGCTGTAGGGCCAGGGGGTGACTTCCCTCGCCGCCCATACATCCTCGAGCCACAGGGACTGTTATTTACTTAGTTTTTTTTCAAATTGACTCCCTTTTTAAAACTTAGTTAAATTCATCTTTAAAGGAATAAATTTAAAAAGGAATAAATGAACATTGCCTTTAAAGAAAAACATATCATTAGCTGCAAATAGAATGTGGCTATTAAATTCTTTCATCATATTTATTACATAACGAGATTGGTTTTTCACTAAGGACCGCTGTCTAGTGACAGCCCTGAGCTGCACAGAGGGAGTGGCTGAGCAGGGTGCAGGGGACAGGGACAGTACATGGGGGAGGTGGGCAGCAGGCTAGCCCTGGAGGGCCAGCACCCGGCTCATCCCAGGATGGGGAATGACCGAGAGAGTCCAAGCAGGGAGGCGGCGTGTGGGGCAGGGCGACGGCCGCGCAGAGAGTAGGGGCTCTGGGAGAAGGGAGGTGGCCCCAGGTGTCCGCAGCCAGGAGCACGAGGGGAGGCGCCGTAGAGCGCAGAGGCAGGGCGGCCAGGACACTGCCCAGGTGACTGGGTGAGACGGGGTGGCTGGAGGGCCAGGCGTGGGAAAGGCAGGTCACATGTAGGCTTCCTGTCCCAGGTGTCCCCGGGACCTGGAGCTCGTCTGCCAGCAGCGTCCTCCACGTGGACGCCAAGACAGGCGTGGCCGTGGCCCAGGAGGCAGGATCTGTGACTGTTTTCTACGAGGTCGCTGGGCACCTGAGGACCTACAAGGAGGTGAGGCTTGGGGTGCTCGTGGCAGACCCTCTTAGGATGGAGCCCTAAGCTTTCAATACTGAGCGATTCTCTTTTCTCTAAGAAAGAGGCCCCAGCACCCTGGGAGGCGGTCAGGATGGGGTGTCACGACCCTGCTGTGAGGGCAGCTTCCCCCCTCCTCCCAGGGTAGCATCTCCCCTGTTCGCCATGGTGAGCACAGAGGTGGCCTTCTGGGGGATCCCAGTGCTCCCACACTGCGGCCTTGAGGCTGAGCCCCAAGGGCAGGACTGTCCACTGGGGGTGTCCCCTGGGAGTCCCGGCCATGGGTGGCCCCGCGTGGCCATTTGGCGTCACCAGCAAAGTTAAACTCCCCCAGCAAGTCACCTTTTGAGTCTTTCTGGAAGTGAACAAAATTGCTCTCCTCCTATTTCTCTCCAGTCGAGAGTGAATCAGTGAGCAGAGCCTGGCCGCCTTCCACGTGTCTCAGTCGTTAGAGCCAGCGTGTGCTCTGTGGAGTCCAGCAGTTTAACCTAATAGCGCACGTGTTCAGTGCGGCAGCTCTGTGGCTGGGGCAGCCCGCTGCGTATAGAGACACCTTGGGGCTAATAAAGCGACCCCCTCCCAGAAGCAGCCCAGGCAGGGCCGGGGCAGGGCGGGGGTGCTGGCAGAGGAGGGCACGGCCTGGCAAAGTTGTGCGGGGTTCGAGAGCAGAGCCCTGGGGCTGGATCCTAGGATGTAGGGGCTGGCATTGTGATCAGATCACGACATGCCTTCGATTCCGGGTAGCTCCTGGAGTGGTTACGCATATGGGCTCTGGGGCCAGGCTGCCTGCGTTCACATCCCAGCTGGGCCACTGAGAGGCTGTGTGACCTTGGGCAAGTTATTTAACCTCTCTGTGCCTCAGTTTTCTCACCTGTAAAATGGGGATACTGTTACTGCATGAAACACTCTGAATGGTACTCAGCACACAGCAAGCGCTTAGTAGGTATTGGCTGCCCCTGCTCAGGGTGAGAGAGTGAAACTCATGCTGGGCGCAGTGCAGGAGGGGTTATCGGAGCTTTCTTTAAGCAAAGACCATTGCAGATCAGAGGTGTGTTTGGAGAGACGGCCGGTGCCTGGCTGAGTCTAAGGGCCTGAGGGGAGGGGAGCTGCTGCAGGGTGGCAGCTGGGAGGTGGAGGCTGGGCCCTGGCTGGTGCTCCCGGGTGGGTTTGGGGAGATCGGGGAAGGAGGGTCGTTAGAGCCTGGTGACTATTTGGCAGTGGGGCTAGAGGGGAGAGGAGGCCTGGGGGATGAGTCTCCAGGTCTGGCTTGGGCAACCAGGTGGGTGATGGCCCTTTGCAGAGAGGGGGGCACAGAAGGGGCTGGTGCTGAGGGAAGGGGCTGGTGAGCTGGAGGGGGTTGTGGCTCTTCCAGGTGGGGCTGGTGGTGACAGCAGCTGAGAGGGCACGTCTGGAGCTCCAGGTGGCTGGGGGCAGAGTGGTGAGGGAGGGTCTGCAGTACAGGCAAAATCGGAAGCCCTGGGAGTGGCGGGAACACGCAGGGCCTACCAGAGCAAGTCGGGAGTGGGGTCAAGGCCTTGGGGCCTCCCCCAAGTGTAGAGGAGGATGCGGGAGGAGACTGCAGATTGGGGTCAGGAGCAGAGAAGACGGGTGGAGGGAGGTACCAGGGCAGGGGCACGGGGACCGCTGGTCAGTCCAGAGGTGGAGGGGCCAGCTTCCAGTCTGCCTCCAGTGCTGCAGGGGCCCTGGGGAGGAGGGAGACCCCGTCCCGGCTCTCGCGGGGCTCACGTGGCGCGTGGCAAGTGCTCAGTGCTGCCCAGAGCCTGGATGGCCTCCCGCCCGGAGGCGGCGGGGAGCTCGTCCTGCCTCAGGAAGGCGTGCGGCGGGGTGTTTGGGTGCAGCTGTTGGTGGGGAGGGGGTGGGCGGGGAGAAAGCCTCGAAGGCCAGCGCGGCCCCCACCGCCAGGCGGTGTGAACTTACGTCTGGCCGGGTCGATTCATTCTGAGTAAGTGACAGTGAAGTGAAGTGGCATCTTCTCTTTTTGCTGAGAGATGAATTAACCAAATTGACGTGCAGAGATGTGATTGTCGCTGCCAGGGGAGCCCAAATCGGCCTCCCACCTCCAACTGCCAAGTGAATCCAGGCAGGCTGTTCCGCCCCGGCCTGCTCTGCGGCTGGCAGCAGCGGCCGTTCCTGTGGGGAGTCTGAGCAGCCTGGGGCCGCCACATCCCAGCCAGTCTCAGTTTGTCCCCTGTACCTTGAAAAGGGCAGTACCCACGTCACAGATGCCTGGCCATACACGGGCAGCGCTCATGGACGCGGCCTTGGCTCCCTCCGCAGATCGTTATCAGCGTCCCTCAGAGGATCGTGGCCCGGTATGTCCGCCCCTGTCCAGACCGGCTTCCAGGAGGTTGCGGCCTCCAAAGTGATGGTCACCGTGGGAGACCAGAGCTCTAACCTGAGAGGTACGGGGTGGGGAGCTCGGGTGGCCGTGGGCCCTGCGGGCTGGGGAGCGGGGCGGGCGTCTCGTGCCCTCCGACGACTTTGGTCTGCTCCTCCTACTCACGCTCGAGCCAGCACCTAACCCAGCTGGCCCGAAATCCGAGTCCTGCACAGCAGAAGCCGCGAAGGGACCTTCCTGAAGGAGCCCGGCGTCCAGAAACTGCCTGTTTCTGGGCCGGAGACGCGCCATCCGCCCCAGGGCACCCTAGCAAAGCCGAAACTCACCACCGTCCATCCCAGGAAGTAATGGCTTAGCAGGCCTCCCCGCCGACTTCGATTCTCCCAAGTCACGCACAGAACATTCGACCTCACCCCCTGCCCGTGACTGCCCTGGACAGCAGCTGCCAGGAACAGATACATCAACACAGGCTGTTTTTAACCCCTCGACGGGTAGAATTAAGTACCACCGTTCTTGTTCTGATGCTGCTTTACTGCGTCCGGGACTAGCGGACAGTACTGCGCACTTACCAGAATGGTGTTCAGGGCATTAGTGGGGACTGGCACGCTCCTAACATCCAGGAGTAAATTGCCCGTCTCCCCTGTTGACAGGGACAGAAAACACGCACCAGTGGGCCTGACCCATCTGCCGTGCCACTGGACGCGGTGTCAGGAAAAAATGCTGTGTTTGCCCCTGATCCAGAATCACCCCTCCCTGCATAATTCGTCCTCAGCTTTCAGAAACTGCAGTGCCATCACGTCGGGAGGAGCGTGGTGTGGGTGCCAGTTCGCGGGCGGCCAGCCTTTGTGTGGCTTGCTCGTGCGTCCTCCTGCTGGAGGTCTGCCTCGGGGGCCTCGGGGGGGCGGCCAGCAGGCCCACGCCCTTCTCCCCTCTCCAGGCGAGTGCTCCCCTGCCCAGGTGGAAACCATCGCGGCCCTGCGCCCAGAGTCCCTCCTCAGCTGCCAGCTGCAGTTCAAGCAGGACGACTTTGACTTCCCAGCACGAGAGGTGTTCACCGCAGAACCGGAGTTTGACGCTGCTCTGGGTAAGTCCGCCAGTGCTGGAAGCCAACGCTGACCTGCACGGAGGGTTTGCCTTCAGTGCACCTGGCTCACGATGGCCAGCTGTCTGGGGTCGGGATGGGGGCAGTGTCCTTCAGGAGCCCAGCCCGAGACTGGTGCCATCGTCACCCTGGCCTCTGGGTCACTGTGGCCACCGGGAGGGGCCGGCGTCCCTGGGCCAGGTCTTGGCCACTCTCAGCAGCCACCAACCCCTGGCAGAAAGGACTCGGCACAGACTGGGAAAACCTGGTTCCCAGCCCTTCCTGTTGCCGGCCTGACGGGGTGGGGGGAAAGTGAGAGGGATGGAAGGGTCCTTACTCAGTAGCCGAGGGCCAGGCGGCATATAGAGAGTGCAGCTGCCCGGTGACCGGGCTGTGGGTGACACCATGGGCTGGAGCGGCACCTGGCTCGCTCACTCCCAGAGGCGGGCCGCCTGTCACGGGCTGCCGTGGGCAGTCAGAAGGACAGGTGCCTGCCACGTGCTCTCGCTGCGTCCTCAGTGGGACCGGCTGTGATAAGAGTGACTGGACGAGCGTGTGGCTCATCTTCAGATCTTTCCAAGACCTTGCAGCCCCGCCTTCCCAGGGGAGATTAGCGGCCGCATGATGCGGGGCCGTGAGCCCAGATGCAGCTCCCAGGGGCCTGCGAGGCCCTCCTGTCCTGTGCTCGCTCGGGCAGCAGCACTCAGCATCCTGAGTCAGGAGCTGCGTCCTCAGGGCCCACTGTGTGCAGGGCCTGGGCTCAGGGCTTCGTGTAGGGTAGGCACTTGGTGGTCCTGGGCCCTGTGTGTTCCCCCCCGCACAGGGGTGCAATGTTACCCCCGCTTGACAAGGGAAACGGGGCCAGCAAGGAAGCCAACTCGCCTGGGGGCACCTGGCCTGTGGGGCATAGAAGGGACCCCCAACCAAGGCATCCTGGTTTCCAAGGCCCTGCTGCACGGTGTTCATTCAGCTCATTCACCTGCTGTGGGTCAGGCACGGCCCAGGCGTGCACAGAGCATCCTGCTGCCCCTGGGCCAGCGGCTGTCCAGGAGTCAGCCCTGCTCAACACGCGGCCAGCACTGGGCTGTGCTCACCATTCCCTCGCCCTTGTTCTGAGCCAGGCTGGCCGGGCCCTGAGGGACAGGGGCTCGGGGGACGTCAGTGCACTGGGATGTGGTGAACAGAGGAGCCAGAGACGGTGAGGGGAGCGCTGGTCACAGAGCGGGTGTCCAGGGCGGGCCGGGGCACCGAGGAGGGGCTTCCCAGGAGGTCCCTGAGGGTGGCGGTGCCTCCCCTGGGCTCTGCAGGGTGAATAGGAGTCCTCCAGTCGGAGCAGCAGGGAGGAGGCACAGCCCCAGGCTGGGTGGAGAGGGGACGACGCCCTGGTCTCCGCAGGCCGGTACCTTTGCTCCATCACGATGCTCAGGCTGACGGACAAGCAGCTGAAGCACCTGAGCATGAGGAGGACGGCACTGCTGGTCACTGCCTCCATCCTGGGCAGCCGTGTCTCCGGAGAGCAGGTCGGGGCCGAGGTACCTTTCAGCCCAGGGCTTTACGCCGACCAGGCCGAAATCCTTTTGAGCAACCACGACACCAGCTCCGAGGTCAAGGTCTTTGGCACCGTGGAGGTTCTGGAGAACCTGGAGGTGAGTGCTGCCCTCGCAGAAGCCGGGACACCGGAGAGGGTCAGGATGAGGCAGGACCAGGTGGAGTGTGGAAACCCTGGACCGCCTCTCTTCAGGATCAAAAATTTAAATTAAAAATTCAAAGAAGTTAACACCCCCTCTTTCCTTTTCCCATGCTGACCGTCAGCCAGTGTGAGTGCACGAACTGTCAGGACAGCTGCCCATCTCCTCAGCTGGAGGAGAGGGGCGGGGCCTGCCCGACACCCTGCGAGCGCTCAGCGAACATGTCCCGTGTTCCATGAGTGACTTCAGGGCAGGAACGCAGGCTGCCGGGGCGGGAAGTAGAGTTCTAACCCCTAACTGATCGCTGATCCCGCACACGGGGACCATTGTGTGCCCGTCTCTGGGCCTGGGTGTCCCTGGCTGCCGAGTGGTGGTGCGTGACGCCACCAGCCTGGGGCCCGGCAGGCTGGGAGGAGGGTCAGGGCGACGTGAAACAGGCTCGCTGGCGTCTCCGCCGCTCCCTCCTCTGCGGCTGAACGTCTTCAGAGCGAGACAGGAGTGAATGCGCTGTGGGGCGTGGAGGGCCCACCAGGCTCCGGGCTGCCCCTCGGGAAGCTGGCCTTGGGAGATCACGCATGTCTCTGTTTAAGGGGCACTTGGTTAGAATCCCGTGATACTGGTGTGTCCTTTCCTTAGACACGCCCCAGAATGGCGGCGCGTTCCTCTGGCTCTGGGGCCACAGGCTGACAGTCAGAAGGGCCCGGGCAGCGTTGCTGCCTGGGGAGGGTGCCTGGCGGGGTCCCCCCTCAGTCTGCAGGTTGGGAGGGCAGCACGGCCGTCAAGCCCAAGTTCAGCCTCGGCGTCTCTCCCAGGTGAAGTCAGGGTCCCCAGCTGTGCTGGCCTTCGTGAAGGAGAAATCTCTAGGGCTGCCCAGCTTCGTCACCTACACGGTCGGCGTCTCAGACCCCGCGGCCGGCAGCCGTGGGCCTCTGTCCACCACCCTGACCTTCTCCAGCCCCATGACGAACCAGGCCATCACCGTCCCAGTCACTGTGGTCTTTGTGATGGATCGCCGAGGGCCTGGGCCTCGTGAGTCGGGGTGGGACACCCTCGGGGAGGGACAGGCCAGAGCGGTCCAGCAGGGAGCGGAACGGGGGCGTCTGGGGGCTGCTGGAGGAGCCACAGCGGCAGATGCCCCCAGAGTGAGTCACTGACGCGCTGTCCTGCAGGCTCTGCTTCCTCGGAGGCCAGGGGGCCCTGTTACAGGGGACTGGAGAGCGCCCCTCCTGTGCTCGCCACTCTGCGGGGCCCCCCCCTCGGGGTAAAGCCCAGGCACCCCGACGCTCCCGCAGGCCCCTGACCCCTCGCACGCGCTGCCCCAGCCACGCTGGCCTCCCTCCTGCTTCTGGAATCCGGGCAGCCCCCAGTCGACCTCTTGGCATTCGCTGTTCCCTCTGTTGGGGAGGCCGGTCCCCGGGGCCCCCGCCCCCCCCACACACACACACACCGCTGTGCCGCAGAGCAGGGAACTCAGACCTCACTCGCAGGCCCTCCTGCCCTCCTCCTCCTTCCACAGCGCTGCGGCGGGCAGCCCACCTGCACGGGGATTGATGTGATTAATTATGGGGGTTTCCGCCGCCCCTCTGCCATGGAAGTCAGTATGTGAGGACAGCGCTTAGAACAGGGCCCACCTGACACACCGTGGGCGTGGGCGCTTGGCAGTGGATGTGTGCCTTTCTTCTGCGCTCGCGTCCTAGTGCCTGCCGTGTGCCGCGCCCTGGGCTGGGCCGATGCCCGAGAAGCACCCCCTCTCCCCCAAACGGGGTGGATTCCAAACGCAGGGAGGAAGGATGGAGTCTGAAGATCTGGCTGGGGGGGCGGGGCACATGGAGTGGCCTGGCCTCTGCTGGGGGGAGGGGCTGCTCCCACTGGATCTGGACTGGGGAGCAGAGTGGGAGGGCGCAGTCAGAGACCCTGGGCTGAGTGCAGGTGAGAGGCAGCCGCGAGGGGCCGCGGGGAGCCCTGGGCGCCTCAGGGCAGGGAGGTGACTGGTTGGGAGCCTTCGGGGCAACCCACTCCCTCCAGACGCCCCCAGGCAGGCCTCTTCCCCCCTTGAACGGGGCAGAAACTGAACCTCCCGCTGACCGCTGACCGGTGGGCTGTCCCAGGAAGCAGGGTCCCAGGTGGAACCAGATGGGTTCAGGTAGCCCGACCTGTGAGGTGCCGAGCACTGGGTGGCAGGGCCCGCCCTCTGACCACGCGCGTCACGGGACACGGGGGCCCCGTGGCGGCCTGGGTGACTGTCTTTCCCGGCACGGCAGACGGCGCAGGCCGCTTCCAGCACTTCCTGGACTCCTACCAAGTCATGCTCTTCACGGTCTTCGCCCTGCTGGCCAGCACGGCCGTCATGATCATAGGTGAGCCGGCGCGCTGTCCCCCACCCATGCCGGTTTGCTTCCGCCTCCAGCCCCAACTCTAACCACCTCACCGTCTGCAGCCTACCACACGGTCTGCGCGCCCCGGGAGCCCGCGCCACCCGCCCTCTCCCCGCGAGCCAGCCCACGGCACAGCCCCCACTGTGAGTAGCCACCCTGGCAGAGCTGGGGCTCAGAGGAGGGGTCCTGGGGGGAACCCCGAGTCTCAGAAGGCCTGGCTGGCCCTGGGCAAAAGCTGCGGCTGGGGCGTGAGGCCCGGAAGGCGGGTCCGGAGCTGGAGGAAATGGGAGCTGGTGGGCAAGGTCCCCGGCAGGACCAGCTGCGTGGAGGGCTGCGGCTGGGGGCTGTCTCTCCGGCGCCCCCTCTGCTGCGTCCCTCACTGCGTTTCTCTCCCCTCTAGACTTTGCTGCCTCATCGTCGCCCATGCCTTTCAGCGCGCTGCCCCCTGTCCGCCGAGCCAGCCCTCCTTCGGGGCTGTGGAGCCCGGCGCACACATCCCACTAGCCTGCGGGGCTGGGCTGGAGGCCGCGCTGCTGGCCTCCACCACGGGGACGCCGGCCGGCCCGCCCTCCCGCCCGCGCGGCCCCCGGCCCAGGCCCGCCTCGCTGCTGCCGCCGCCCTTGTCAACTGGGGTCAGCTCCGCCCGCACGCTTCTCCTTGTTGGGGGGCGGGGGGGTTAAGTTTGCTCTTCGGGTTTTTCTGGCTTTGCTTTCTTGTTTCACTTCAGAGTTTTACAAGGCGGGGACCCGGCCCCTTCCTCCACCTGGTGGTCGGGATTTCCAGGCGGTGCCCGCTTGGGCTTTGATTTTCTCCGTCCCTACACCCCCATCTCAGGGCGTGGGGCAGGCGGGAGCGCGGTGGAGACAGCGTCTGGGGCGGTGTGGCCGCAGTGATCTCAGGGAAGGACTTGTAATTACTGTTTAACTTGTGTGGGTCCACCTTCCTGTGGAGACTACATTTCCCCTCGTCTGGCTCCTGCTGGGGGACGGGGAGCAGGCGGACGTGAGGGGCCGTCCCGGCGCCACCACTGCGCAAGGAGCCCCAGGGACGTGGCACCGGGGCTGCCCTGGCTCAGCTTTGCGGGGGCACCTGACATGGGCCTTGCGCCCTCCTCGGCCCCTGTGAATGGATGGCAGTCCTCTGGTTCTTTGTTCCCTGAGCTGGGAAGCCCCTCCCGGACTTGGCCTTGACCCGGGGGACAGCCCGTGGGTCTGGCTCATCCTCCTGTCCGGGCTCCGCTATCAGCACAGGGACTTCGGAGTCCCTGCTTGGCAAATGTCCTTGGGCTGGAGATGGGGCCCTTCTTGCGTTTGCTCATTCTGAGACGCCTCCTTGTTCTGCCGGAGCACAGAGACCTGTGTTATCTGTCCCTCCTTCTGTCCGAAGCACCTCAGCAGATCTGAGCCAGGGCCGCCCACAGGACGGCCTCCCTCCAGGCAGCTCCCAGGGGCCAGGGAAGGGGGAGCCGAGCCAGCCGGAAGGAGGCGCAACTCCGAAACTCCCTCCTCCCAGCCCCTCGTCCACGCAGCAGCCGAGACCTCAGGACGCGGCCTCTACCTGAGGCCGGGGCCCCCCAGGACAGTCCAGAGCCTGGACCCCGTGGACCGCGCCATGGGGACTCCAGCCCGCCCTGAGCCACGCGCGTGAATCCACCTCAGTCCTGGGGGCCGGGCCACGCAATTTATTTTTTTTATGCTGGAGACAGGAAGAATTGTGCCTTGCGTAACACTTGAGCTCAAATTGACAACTCAGATGTAAATAGGCACGTCTCTATTTGGTTTATTTAATAAAGCTCTGTCTAATTTCTTAAGTGAGCGTGATTACTGCTGGAGTCACCCGCGTCCTGCCTGGAGTGACCCAGGCCTGGTGACTTTCCTTCCCTTGGTGTGATTTGGGAAACAGGTCTGTCCTGCTGGCCTCCCTCCTCTGGCTGGACACCCAGGCCTCCCACCTCCAGGAGACTGGCCCGCGATCAGGGCGTGTGGCCAAGGGGTCTGCTCACAATGGCCCACCCAGGGCCCCTAGATGTGTCTTCCCTGTCGGAGGACCTGGCAGCCCTGCCCACACGTCCCCACGTCCCTGGTGTCCCCTTAGCCCTCCCTCTCCAGCCGCTCCTTCCCTGCAGCTCTGGCTCCCTCCGCTCTCCTCTGAAGCTCATCTGCCCGGGTCCCAGTACTCTGCTCAGCCACCCTCTCCAACCTCCAAGGTGGGACACCGTCCCTGTTAGTTCACTGTCCCTGCC
Source organism: Camelus ferus (assembly GCF_009834535.1). Lineage (NCBI taxonomy): Eukaryota > Metazoa > Chordata > Mammalia > Artiodactyla > Camelidae > Camelus > Camelus ferus. The sequence continues at coordinate 29,484,615 of NC_045712.1, forward strand.
TTGCTGGCCACTGCTCGTCTGCAGCCCCTGCCTCTCATCTCCCCAGCCCCTCGGGGCTGGTCCCCCCCAAGCAGGCCGCAGCCTCCACCTGGCACGCACACGGGGTCATCCGAGTGCCCTGGGAGCAGGGCCTCGCATCCACGAAGCAGGGGTGGAAACGGAGGCTTAGTGACATTAGCCGCCCCAAGTCACAGGCCGCCCACAGGTGCCGCTGGTGGAGACCAGTTGTCCCCGACGTCACTCAGTGTCCTCCTCAGGACCCGAGCCACTGAAAGGAGCTGGACAAAGAGCAGCCAGAACACACTGGGCGTTTCCCAGCCCCTTTTGCTGCTGGAAGACAACGTGGGACGACTTCGGGAGCACAGAACAGAGCGCCCGGAAGGAAGGGGTGTCCTCCCCTCTCTGATCCTGTCCCCTGGCTCAGCAGACCCGGCAAGGATAGTCCGGCCACCAGGGTCGCTGGGCCATCATGGCCACGGCGCCTGCACCCCGCCCGGGATGGCCCCTTGACAGGAGAGCCAGACCCCACCCCGGCTGACGGAGCCCCTCTGCCCAGCCCTCCCTCTCTGGGCCCCACGTCTGTCCGCCTCCAGGGACCCACCTGCGCCTGCATGACCTGGGGCCCTCCTCGGCCCTCCTCGCCCATTCCCTGCTCCGGCCAGTCTCTGTGCTCCCATGAATCCGTCCTCTCCTGTCTCCTCATCCGCCTGGCCTCCCCACTGACCCCCCTGCCCCAGCCTCTCCCATCTCTGAGGCCTGTCCCCGCCCCGTGCAGCTAGCTGCGGCAGCCCTGCCTGCCCTGGGATGGCGGGTGCGGCCCCTTCAGGGCACATGCAGTCAGCTGCAGTTTCCCCAAGAGCTGTGCACCCTTTACCTCTGCCCTTTGTCCCTCTGGCCCACCCCATCCTGTGCCCCCTACCCCCAGCTTTGAGATCAGATAGAGGGGAGTCCAGTCAGGATCCACTCCCTCTCACCTCGTGTTCCCACTCTAGGCTTTGGTTTTCCCCTCTGTGAAATGGGTTCAGCGGTGCCTGCACAGTTTTGTGAAAATAAACAAGGCAAGGGGCGTGAGGCCTGTGGCTTGGGCAGCAGGTGGGTGAGCAGGGTCCCTCTCCTGGAGGGGGCGGCGATCTGACTGTCAGAGGGGGAGGCAGCCGCGGCGCTGTGTGGAGGGCCCTGGGGAGCCGGAGGTCACGGGGCACACCGTTCGGCTTTCTGTTCCCAAACTAACCAGGCAACTTTCACTCTCTAAAGGGTGCCAAAAAGTGCTTTTAGCACCATTTAGTGCTAAAAATATAGTATTGCATATAGATTTTTTTTCCTTTAGAATTCCTAAATTTGGCCCCAAAATAACTCTGTTTCTCTCTCTTTCTGTCTTCCCCTGATTTTCTGTGTATCTGTGAGGTGGGGAGAGGGGAGGATACTGGAAATGTTACATCTCAAGGTCGTCTGACACGCCGACTCCAAGGCGGCCCAGGACCTGGGCGCCCAGGTAGTTTAGAGATGAGGTGGCCGGAGGTGCAGGCCCACCGTCTGGGGCCAGAGGGAAGAAAAAAGTTTCATGTAGGAAAACACAGGCTGATCTAACAAGCCTGCCTCCCCACCACCTTCTGCTCAGCGTGGGCCACGGTGAGGGTGTCTGCTGGGCTCCAGCTTGGGGGGCAGCACGTTTTTAAAAAGAAACAAGGAAACAAATGAAAAAACCACAAATGCAGCTTCGGTTCTCTTTACCCTCCGCCTTCTGTCTGTTCCCCTCCCTTCTCAGAGGCAACTGCTTTTATAAATTTGCAGCACGTCCTTCCAAAGCAACTTGGACGGTGAGTAACAAGCATCGGCCGATTAAGCATCACTGGTCTGTAGGCTCTTCCACAGTTTTACCTGATTGTGGTCGTCCCGTGTCACGCTCAGCAGCGTGCTTCTCCCTCGTAGGTGTCGGGTGCTGTCCCACCACACGGCTGCGTCTTCATTTCACTCTCCCTTCCCCGGCTGTGGGGTGTTTGCTATGCTGAGCAGGGCTGCAGGGAACCGCCGTGCCCGAGCCTCCATGGGCCCAGCAGCCAGAGTGTTCACAGGTGGACGCCACGCGGCAGAGCTGCTGGCGCTGAGGGTGGGCCTGTCACCAACCTGGCCACGTGCTGCTAAATTAATTTCCGAAGCTCTGCACCAGGCGTCACAGCCACCAGCCGGAGCTGGGAGATTGCCTCCCCGGTCCCTGCCAGCACGCCACATTGCCATCCATGTGTGTCAGTATTGTCACTGGTTTGGGGGGTGAAACAGCGCTTTGTGAGTTCACTTCAGAAGCTTTGACTCCTGTGAGGAGGAACTTTCTTACTGGTTTGTTTATCGGCCAGCCGTGTTTTCCTGGTGAGCTGTGTCCTCCACGCGGAGGTCTCCTTGCCTGCTTCCTCCTTGTCACTCCGGGAGGGGTGCTATAAAACACCTGCTCGCGTGTCACCGCTGTGCTGGCCTATGGGTGGCCCTTGCTGCGTAGCAGACGCCGCCCCGTCTCAGGGATGCGAGTCAGCCAGCGTGGACTGCTCCTCCTCGGTCTGGGCCCAGGGAGCGGTGGGCCCGTCCGTCTCTCATCCTCTGGTCGCCCCAGTGGGCAGGACGGGACGCGTCCTGCTCAGGGCGACAGCCAGGAGCCAGCGAGCCGGCAGGGACACGCGGCCCCCCGAGCCCGGGCCGGGACTGGCGTGCCGCCGTCAGCTCTGCAGCCTCGTGGACAAGACGAGTCCCAAGTCTGAAGCTGGAACCGAGAGGAGGGAGCAGACCCTCCGGCTGCCGGGCGGCACCGCGCAGCCGCAGGTGTGCACGGAGGGGCCGAGAGTCCGGGTCACGAAGGCAAAGCTCCGTGGGTTGTCTTTCTCCTTCCAGGTCTGCGGCCGCGCTTGGTTAAGACACGTGGGTGTTTTATACGTTGATATCTGGTCTGAGGAAGTTTGCTTCCAGAGTAAACATTTGAAACCCACGAATCCAGGGCAACTCCCTCATGGTGTAGACAGGAAAGCCGAGGGCCCAGAGGGAGGGGACTGGCAGGGCCGCCACCCGAGCAGCACGCCAGGCCCGCCCCCGCCAGCAGGTCCGTGGGCCTTTCTCCCCGCAGTTCAGTCTCGGGGGCCCGTGTGCTTCTCAGCGTCAGCACCAGACGGGGTGAGCGTCTCCCCGCGGGAGAGAGAAAGCAGGAGAGCCGAGCCAGGCCCCAGGCCGTGGGCTTGACGAGCGCCTATTATTTTGTTAAGCTTCGTGTGGTGTGTAATTAGCAAATAAACTTCGGGGGAGGACGTCATTAGCAGACTCATCAGGTGACCACTTCACGTGGGGAGCACGTACTGAAGGAAATAAAGACCTTTTACAGGAACCAGGAAAATGGAATCCCATTTCCCCATTGCATCCTTGCTCTCAGGCAGGGTCGCCGGGGGCTGCAGCCCCACCAGCGCACCCCACCCTCGCCCCGTCCTTCTCCACAGTCAGCAGGCCAGACTCTGGTGGGCAGGGCCCAGACGCCAGTACCACCAGGGGACGCTGCCCTTGGACCCTTCCTGTCACCTCTCTGAACCTCAGTTTCCCCGTCTGCAAAGTGGTAAGTGTCACATGAGCTCCACCTGTGTCCTGTGTGGGTTTAGTGAGCTCCTGTATTGAAAAGCCCCAGCAGGGGTCTGAGCAAACATTTGGTGTTCAGTCAATGTGAACATTTCTTCCTTTGTCTCCCTGGTGGTTGGAGGCAGCTGTCCCCCCCTCCTGGGGGCTTTGACACATCATTCCCTGGAGTCCCCGTCACCGCTCAGCGGAAGCAAATCAGTCATCAGGCTCAGGCTCATGAATGTGGGGGACGGGCCAGGCATGTGGCCCCCCAGTGCCAGGGGCTGGGGGTGGAGGCGGGCAACCTGCGTGCACGGCCTCACGCACTTGGCTCCAGAGGGTCCAAGTCGTAGTGGCTCCAAAAATCCAGCTTTGGGGTGATGAAACCTTCCACTGTATAAATCATGATAATAAAATTGGAGTTTAAGAAATATGTGAAAAACAACTTACATGGGCCAAAAATCCTGCCCTCAGACCACCAGTTTTCAAACTCTGAATTTCTTCATAAATGGTAAAATTTTGACACGTGTGACTCCGAACCCCACTCCTGTGGCCCTGACAGACATTGCTAATCCATCCCAGGGCTCCTTCCTGCTCGAGCAGGACTCTCCCTCGGAGTTCCCCCAAGTGCAGCATTCTGGCAGCCGCAGCCAGTCCGCTGGTATCGGCAGAGGAGAGGAGGCCCATCACCCCCCTAATCTACTCCGAGCCCCTCATTTGAGAGACGGGAAACGACTGGCTTTAGCTCACCTGTAATCAAAGATGTGAAGGTATCAGCTTTCCTCTGGCAACTGGCCCGGGATGGACACAGATAAAAGGAGAGGCTGAAAGATGCTGTGTGTGCTAGAAAGTGCAATTTTTTTTCCTCTTCAAAAGTGTAGGTTTGGGACTGAAGCACCTTAAAATGCAGAAGAAGCAGGCAAATGCTGCAGCCCAGCTCTCTGCTCCCACTGCAGGGAGAGTGGGTGGGGGGTTGGTGGGCAGAGGTGGGGGGTTTACCTGTGTAAATGCAATCACTCCGTTAAGTTTTTCGGGCACCACTGAAGTGACCGTCCCCATCCGTGGGGGGAGGGGAGTGGGAGCTCTTGGTCTAAATCAAAGGAAAACGATCGAGGGCTATTGGCTGGGCACCCACTTTGGAGGCAGATTCGTGTCAGCTGCCAAGTCGATAATTTTGTTCGCTGAGCCAGGAGGGTCGCGTTGCAGTTATCACCTCCAAGGGATGCTGGCATCTTGTCAACGCCCTGCTCCCCGAGGAGCTGTCTCTGGATGGGCAGAGAGGGAGTCGGCCAGGGCTCACAGCACCTTCTCCGGGTGGAAGTGCTGTGGCCTTGAGGAAGGGACCTTTGAGAGCCTCGGTGGAGAGCCCTGGGAGGAGGGGAAGCAGAACCGGGGCGGGAACAGTGGGCATCTCGGTGGAGGGGACAGTTTGAGCCTAAGGTCAGAAACTTCCAGCCTCATATGGGGACTGTACTGAGCAGCAGGGAGGAACTGATCGTGGCCTGGGTTTGAATCCTCACCCACTTGGAACCGAGATATAGCACACTGTTCTGGGTAGAAAAAGCTTTTGGTTCCCAAACCAGGGGATGAGGGATAATTTGGGATGACTTCTGTCTCTCCCAGTCCCCTAACATCCCTCAGGAGGGCGCATGGCTGGGTTGAACTGTTCTGAATTTGGGACGCCCCAAGAGTAGAAGCCAGCAAACTTAATTCTTCCCAAACTAACAGGACTCTTTTTTTAGGCGCCTCATATTCCAAATTACAAAATGGATAAAACCCATTCAGTAAAATTTCACATAATTTCAGATTCTGAGGTATTTAATTTGATAATAAAAACCTCAAGTCCTATTGTAAAATATTCTAATTATGGTAGTCCTCACTGAACCTCGCCCTGGAAAAAGTTCACTATGTTCTACTTCCTATTAATAAAAATATTCCTTTAAACAAAGTTTGAAAATTGTGGAGCTCAGTGTAGAAAGGATGGGAGAATAGAGTTTTGTCACAACCCTACGAGGGAGCAGATGAAAAGTTGTGACACCTCTCCTGGAGGCAATGGGGAGCCATGGATGGTGCCTGAGCAGGAGTGTGACCCGGTTGGAGACTGGCGATGAGGATTCCTCCAGGGGTAAGGCGTGTGTGTGAGTGGACCCCCTCGGGGTAGTGGACAGGATGACTGCTCAGCCCGGGGAGAGTGGACGGGCTGTATTTGGGGAAAACGCGTGCCCTCACCTGGCCTCTGCCCCTTGGCCCTTTAACCGGGCTCCCCTAGGCTTCTGCTTCTGGTCCTGACTGTCCAGCGGTCCTTCCTCTCTCTGGGCCTCAGCACCCTTCTCAGTTCTGAGCAGGTGCTCCAGCCCCCAGAGGCTGAGGGTTCCGCAAAGGAGCAGACGCAACGCCCGGGGCCCCCCTGCCGGCTGGAGCCGACCCTCTGGGAGCACCGCTGCAGCCCCGGGGCTGCCCTGGTCTTGGCAGGAGGGAGACTGACTCGGCTGCAGAGCCACAGCTCAGCTGGGCTGCGCCGGCCGGCGGTAAGCTCCTTTGCCAGTCACGGCCCAACGTAACCGACACGCCGCGGTGAGGCTCTGAAGGGCAATGCAAGCAGCCCCCCAGCTCCCTGCCTGATTCGGAATGTGCGGGCCAGGCCGTGGGAGGTTAGGCCCATGGAGACCACAGGCCACGGACCATGGAGTGATGCTCGGCCGGAGGGGAGGCTCCTGATGTGGGACCCCTGAGCCATGCTGCTTCGCCCTGGTCACCCCTCTCCCCCTACTCCCACCCCAAGTCCGCTGGGGGCTGCAGACGCTCCCGTCAGCCCCTGGGCCGGCCGGTCTGTCCCTTCCGTGAGTCTTTCTCCCTCCTCCCCTGCCCGGCTCCTCCTTCAGGACAGCGGTCTCTCCTCTTCTGCAATTTCTCTTCTTTCTCCTCCCCCCCCCGGTCCCCTCCCTCCCCCCCTCCCTGTCACACCCCACAGCCCCGCTTCTCAAACTCCGGCCCTCAGATCAACAGCGTGGGCTTCCCCTGCGAGCTGTTAGGACTGAGCCCCTCCGGCCCCGCCCCAGACCTGCTGGAGCAGGACCTGCAGCTCAACAGGACCCCCAGGTGGCTTGTGTGCACTTTTCTAATTACAGAGTAATCGGAGCTAACTGAAGTCGCAAATAGAGACAAGAAAGGAAGCCCCCTCGTCACCCTCTGCTGATTGCTCACTCCGCTTTCAGCTTGCTATTCTGTCTTCCCAGATTTTTTCATACAGTCATCCCTCAGTATTCACTGGCGGTGGGTTCCAGGACCTGCTCAGATACCAAACTCTGTGGATGAGGAGGGCTGACTGTACATATGTGTTTTCTTACTGAAATGTCAGCGAGCCTGTGCTCTCCGCTCATGCAGCACGTCGCGGGCACCGTGCCACGCCAGTAAGTATGGTCTGTAGCCATTAGTCATCGTTCAACTGAGCACCTACCAGGTGCCGGGCACTGTGCTAGGCTCCAGGTTGACATCAGGAAACAGGACAGGTCACTTCCTGCCTCCGTGGAGCTTACATCTAGTTGGGGAAAGAGAGAAACCAAGAATCACACTCACCCAGGGTGTGCAGAGGGAGCTGCTGCTGTCGGCAGAGGCCGGTTGCCTGGAAGGGATGCAGCGTGAGTCACCCAGCCGGTCCCCGGGGGACGGGTGCCCAGCCTGTCCCGGGGCTCTTGTGCTAAGAGCAGCACTGAGCTAGACGTCCTCGGTGTACGTGCTGGGCACCTGTCTGGCCGCCCCCCAGGACAGCTTCCTACATGTGGGCGTGCACTTTCTCTGGCTGGGTTGTAAGAGTTGTTGAGCCCAAATCCCAACCTGGATTTAATTTCTGAAAGTCCCTCCCTAAACCAGCCGCCCTGACTCTGGGGCTGTCCCTGCTCCAGTGGAGTCCACTGAGGACAGAAAGGGCAAAAGCAGTGGGGGGTCCTGCTAAGGGCAGGATGGGCCTCGCAACCCTGAACTCTCACTCTCTCAGCCCAGCCTGCACTGGCTGCTGGGCCCCCAGGAGGATTCCGACTTCTCCCTGCACTTCTGGAGCTCATGTCCGATGTGGAGACAGGAGCAGGAGCAGTCCTGAGGGAGCTGGGAAGAGGCCCCAGCTGAGTGTAGGGGAGGGGGTGGTCAGGGAGGGCTGCCTGGAAGAGGGGATGCTTGCTCGGCCATCTTGATGGAGTAGTAAAAGGTTTTTCTCGTGGACAAGGGAAAGAGGGAAAGGTTCCCAGAAAGGGGGAACAGCAGTTGCAAAGATGACCAGAGAGAGGACGAAGAGTTGTGTGTGTGTTTTGGAGGGCACTGGAGGTGGCAGAGAAGGGTGTATCAGAGGTCAGGAGAGTGTTGAGGTTGTGGGGCTGGAGCAGGGCTTCTGTGGGTCCGTGATAGACATTTGAGTGAGTGAAGTGAGTGACCAGGTACTGTTTTCTACAAGCAGGTTCTGGAGTCAGAAGGCCTGGGTTCAAGTTCTGAGTTCACTTCTCATGTGCTGTGTGACCGTGAGCAAGTTGATGAAACTCTGTGCCTCAGTTTCTTTACCTGGGAAATGGAGGCAATGATGGTGCTTCCATCGTTTAGGCTGAAGAGGTGCGATTGAATGAGTTAATTAGTGGGAAGTACTGGGAAGGGTTCCAGGCACACGAAGGTGCAGCCAGAGCCCAAGGCCTGGTCACCCCTCCCCTGCGGGGGTGCTTGTGGGTAGTCAGCAGCGCCCAGCAGACACGCACGTGCCTGGCCCTCCGCTCGGCAGACGCGGCTTCTCTCGTGGGGCTGGCGCCGTGGTGGGGAGACAGGAAAGTGTAAATGGACAGCATGGTTGCAGAGATAATGTTAAGGCCAAGAGAAACAAAAAACAAGGTGGCAGGAGAGAGGACAATGGCAGAGGGGACATGCTTCCGTTTGGTGGTCGGGGAAGACTTTTCTGCAGCAACATCTGAGCTGAGATCTCAGAGCCACGGAATCAGCAAAGATGGAGAAGTGGGAACCTTCCAGGTTGAAGGAACAGCACGTGCAAAAGCCCTGAGGTGGGAGTGCTACAGGCCTGATCATGGAACAGCCTGGGGGCTGTGGGGCTGGAGTAGGATTGCTAGATTTAGCCAACAAAAATATAAGGCCTGCAGTTAAATTTCTGAAATTAGAATTTCAAAAAAATAGCAAATAATTTTTTAGTGTAAGTATGTCCCATGCAACATTTGGGACACACTTACACTAAAAAATTGTTTGTTGTTGACCTGAAATTCCAGTTTGACTGGGAACCTCTGTTTCATCCAGCAATCCTAGGCTGGAGGGAGTGGGGGAGGGGAGAGTTGAGAGGATGAGTCAGCAACCTGGGGAGGCTTGGCCGGCCTGGGGAGGCAGCTGGATTTCATTCTAAGGGTCAAGGTTCACAGGGCTCCAGCCTCCAGCCTGGTCCAGGTGCTAACGGGTGGGCGTTTTAGCAAGCGGCTCGAGTTACCCACGTTTCAGAGAATTCTCCGAAAGATGACTCATCCCAAGTAACAGACGAGAGAGCTGGGGCTGCATCCCGCTCCTGGGAGACGAAAATATCCCTTATAGAAACGGAGGGAGGGGAGGCGGCCGGGGGAGTACGGAGCGATGTTAAAATTAGAACAACCGTGTTCTCCTAATTGGAAATGCAGCGGGGGCCACAGGAATCTGTAATGGGCTTCCTTGCAGAATTCTGCAAGGGGGAGGCCGGGGTCAGCTGTATAAACGTTCATGAGGAGCAGGGAGAGGCTGCCCCACCCCAGGATGCGCCCGTCCACTTCCAGGAGAGGCTCAGCTAGAGGACAGGGGCTCCTCCCTGCTTGGCCACAAGCGAGGTGAATCTGGGCCCTCAGCCTGCCCTGCTCTCTCTCAGCCTCGTCTCCCCGTGTGTGGAGGGGGGCCCTGTCCTCTGGGAGATGGGGGAGAACCAGGTTCAGGACAGGATCCCAGAGGAGCACGCCCCCCTCGGCCGAATCAGGGCCCCTTAGGCGGGCTCTGCCGGCCTGGAGTTTGTTAAATGAATGGAAGAATGAATGAATGAAGGGGTGGATGGATGAGAGATCGTTGGCCTCCCCTTCCTTCTCCTGGCGGGGCTATTTTAAGCCTCCTGCTAGGCCCCGCTTGGGCACATCCGCACCGTGTCACATCAAACACATTAAAAGGCACCCACATGCCTCATTAAATAGAATTTATATATAACTATACAGCACGGAGTCGAGATGCAATTGACTAGTTGACTAATGTTACCTTCTGTGGACATTTAATTACACATTCATTCATCTTGACATGTCAGTGTGTCCTCCCCCCATCTCATACACGGTCACGCGCCCCTGACACGCTCCCAGCTGCCAACACTGTGCTCCGGCGGCTCAGGGAGGGGCCTCATCTCGGGGCCTCGGACTCCCCACCTGTAAAAGGGGTGGCACCCCACCCCGTGCTCCCGTGGGGAGGACTGTGAGAGCCCCCTCCTTCAGAGGCAGTGGAGGGACAATGACTGCAGCTCCTCACAGGAGGGCGCCAGGCTGGGTGGTTTACATGTGACCTCATTGAATTCCACGGCCTCCAGCGTCCCCCAGGAGTGGGTGTCCTTATCCCCATTTCACAGATGGAAAGGCAGAGGCTGGGGGAGGTGAGGACAAGCCCTGTGGGGCCCTGAGGCACCTGAGACAAAGTCCCCAAGGTTGTGAGGAGATGTGCACCTTAAACATCATGGGGTGACGAGGACAGACAGGGCCATTTCCGGTCAGCATGACAGCATGACGCGGAGCTTGTCCACACGCTGACTGGTCGTTTTCACCTCCCTAGGATTCTGATTGGAAAGAACCAGCCCAACACTCAGTGTGGCATGACAACAACCTCTATCTAAAATGACCGTTTTTTCCTTCTGTTTTATTTTATGGATTCCCTTGTAACGACAGCAAAGGATACCAAGTTTCATTTCAGGCTAAGTGTATTTGATAAGAAACCTCTTAAACGAAAAATAGTTTTGTCCAAAACAAGGAAAGAAAAAATTCAACTCTGCACTTGGTGTGTACCCAGTGATGGTGAAACTCATGAACGCAGCATCTGAAGGACCCAATTTGGGGTTCCACTGGGTGAGTTGCCATTCACATGCTGTGTGTCCTCAAACAAATCGCTCCCTCTCTCTGGGCATCCCCATTTGTAATAAGGATTGTTACAGACAAGCTCCAGTGCTGACGATCTAATGCTGAAGACTCCTTTTTCTGATTGTCTTCTCCTTTGAAAGGCAGATCAACGTCTTCTGTATAGGTCTGGCCGACAGCGGACCACGGTCATTTAGAGCAGCCCTGAGTCCTGAGAGGGTGTTCTGTGTGCACGGGCTCCAGGAGCCTGCCCTGGGGACAGGAGACCCCAAGCAGGGCCTCAGTCCCACAGCGGGTTGTGTGCACCTGCTCTAAGCATCGCTGAAAGCAGAACGTTGTAGCCAGTCACCTGCTCCTAGTAGGTAGGACCTTCGGGGGTGAAGATCCATCCTGATGTGCAGAAACAAATGATGCATAAGGTGACTGCAGTCACCAACCAGCCCTGTCAGGACTGGCCGCTAAGTGCTCCTCAGCCCCCCGAGCGAGGTGGCCTGACGGCCAGCGCTGAGGACTGGCGGCGCGGAGCATCGGGACAGGTGCGCTGGGTGGGGAGGCGGCCGGCAGGGGCTCCGGCCCCCAGGGAGCTCTTGAGATGCCGTAACGCTTGTAAACACACGTTTACAGGAGTCTCTGCCTTTTGATAGCGGAACGGGAAACGTTCGCTTTATTGTACTGCAGAGCTGCTCTGGGCTTACTTGGCCATCTTACGTTAATTATGATTAATCAGGATTTCATTTTGTTTCATTTTTTTAATTGATCGAATTCTCTTTGTTCCATTTCCCCCCCTCTGCTGCTCTGAAAATTATGCCTTCTATCTCTGTTTTTCTAGTGGCCACGTTCATACTTTGAACACACATACTTAGGCTTCTAATCGTATCATTTAACGCTGTCTCTGTTCCAGCGTGGCCTCTGCAGACGTTGAGGAAACCGCAGGCGGGGCCAGGCAGCGTGGCCAAGGTAGAGTTAGGTCACACGCGCCTTCCCCGAGCCACGCACTTTGCACACCACCTTCCCACCAACAGCCTTAACTTATCCTGACAGCAGCCTGGAAGGGAGGGTGAGTCTCTCCGTTTACAGATGAGTTCAGTGACACTTCAGAACTGAAGACAGTGGCCCAGGGCTTATTAACAAGTTGGTGGCCAAGCAGGATTTCTAAGTCCTTGTTCTTTCTACCATCTTTTGTCTGTCTGTCTGTCTGTCTGTCTGTACTGTCCACCACTTGTCTGTACTTCCTCAACAAACGGCCAAGTGAGCTGGAGCGTGAAGACAGACGGATGCTGGAGGTCAGGGTGAGAGTGTGCAGGGGGAGGGGAGAGCCCCCCATGGCCGGGAGGCCCCTGCTTCCTGCCAGAGAGGGCTCTGGGTGCCCTGTGGAGCCCTGGGTGGGCGCCTTCCTGCCCGCAGGCTCTGGGGAGGACACCTGTGCTGGTTCAGGGTGGGTAGGGGTGAGGGGTGCCCCCCTCAGTCACTCATTCATCCGATGCTTCCTGAGTGCTTCTTGGTGGCAGTTCGTGGGAGCAGAGGTTCAGGGATCAGAATCCGGTGGAGGTCAGAGGAGATGGGCAGAGAGAACATACTACCTGGAGATCATTTGATTCTCTTTCAGTGCACTTACTATCATGGCTGTATTCTGAAGAGGTAACACATATGCATGGAAAACAGTATCTGAACTTTACCAAATGCTAACGAGTCAGTCTTTCCACACCTAGGGCACCGTTACTTTCATAAAAGGTAAAACACACATGAGGAGGTGTAACAAATCCAGGGGCAGCCGCCTTCAGCATTATCTGGAGCGCGTCCCTCTGGGAACGGTCTATGCCTACTCAAGCACGCAGTCCTGCATGCTCCTTCCCGCTTCCACACGCCAGGAGCCGCCCACGTCTCCTGCTCCGTGCTCCCTTTCATCGCTTCCTTTATTCTGAAGGTCACCCTTGTCAGTCCACAGAGCCCAACCTTGGCTCCAGCTGCAGATTTTCTGCAGAATGGACTTTCCATGATTCCTTTGAGCCAGTGAGTGGGTTTACTGTGGAATAAATTCCTAAGCTCGGCATTGTCAGGTCAAAGGGTGTGTGCATTTGAAATGTGGAGGACAGTTCGATTCCCTCGTTGTCTTCCAAGGAGTGTGTGCTATTGTCATGCCGTCCGTGACGGAGAGTTAGGGCTGATTTTCCCACAGCCCTACCAAACTGGAAACCATCTTTAAAAAACAGCAGGAGGAAGAGCCTCGGAAGCTAAAGGGAGCTTCCATGTGAGCTGGGGGAGTCAGGGAGGGCTCCTGGAGGGAGGTGCCACTTGGATTGGGTTTTGAAGCATGCATAGGAGTTTGTCAGTCTGAAGAATGTGGGGAAAAAGTATCTAGAAGAAGGAACAGCATGTACCAAAGTGCCAAGAGTTGGGGGTGGAGAGGAGGGGACGCAGATGCCAGGGAATGAGGGGCGGTGTGTCTGTGCCTTCACCCTTTTCTCCTCTGCACCCTCCGCAGCAGCCTTCATGTCAGGGAGCAGCTCTGTGGAATAATCAGCAAACCACTGGAAACGGGCAGGGTGGGGAGAAGCAACACACAGAGCCTGGAGTTTAAGGTCAAGATGGCCCCCCGCTTCTAACTCGCTGAGTGGCCTCGGGCAAGTCACTCCCCTCTCTGGTCTTAGCTTCTTCATTCGTAGGGCATGCCTGAGAACCCACACCCCGGACAGTGACGGTGGCTGCCGCCTTCCACCCGAGACAATTGCAGCTGGGAGGGGCCTGTCCCAGAGGAGCCCCAAGTTAGATTCTTCGGATGGCCCTTAGAACGCTGGCAGCTGATACTGCAGTTTTTAAAAGCACGGCCATCTTGGGCTGGAACGGCCCGCTGCCGCACCTGCGTCTGCGTCCTGGGGTCCAGGTCTGTCACGGGCACTGAGAGCCACATCTCACCGCATCCATCACGACAGTTTAGACGGCCATTCCGTCAGCAGAAGCACAGGGATCAGGGCTCCTCTGGGCCTGGAGAGGCTGGTTCCCCACTTCCCTGCCTCGCCCCGCATCGCCCCCTCCAGCGGGGCCCGACGGAGACGCGCGGGGAACGGTCCAGCTCCTTAACTGAAGCCATTTTGGTAGCTAATGAAGTTTTACTCGTGTGACAGCTTTAGTGAGATATAATTAACATACCATGCAAGTCACCCTTCGAAAGTGTACAAGTCAGTGCTTTTTAGTACCTTCCCACAGTTTTACAATCAATTCTGGAACATTCTCATCACCCTAGAAAGAAGTGCTTACCTACCCACCACCCGCCCGCCCCAGCCCTGTGCGTCCGCTCTGTAGGTTTGTCTGTCTGTCCCTGTAGACCTGACTATTCGGGACATCGCATATAAATGGAATCACACAACATGTGCTCTTGTGAGTAATGCCATCACCACATTCAGGTCCAAGTTTTTGTGTGGATGTGTGGCTTTCAGCCCTTGGCTGGGTACCTCGGAGTAGAATTTCTAGGTCATACGGTGTAAATGCTTCAGTGTTTGAGGAACCGCGGACTGTTTTCAAAGCAGCTGGACCATTTTAGATTCCCTCCAGCAACGACTGAGGGTCCAGTTTCTCTACATTCTTGCCAACAAGTATTATTTCTGTATTTGTAACGTTAGCTAACCTACTAGGTGTGGCGTGGTAGCTCGTCTTGCTCTTGATTTGCATTTCCCTGCTCCCTGGTGATGTTAAGTAGCTTTTCATGTGCTTTTCATCTGCTTAAGAGAAATGTCTGCTCAGCTCCTTTGCCCATTTCACATTGGGTCGTCGTTTAAATTATTGAGTTGTAGAGGTTCTTTATACACGCTAGAAACAAGTGTCTTATCAAATGCGTGATTCACAAAAATTTTCTCCTGTTCTGAGCGTTGTCATTTCAGTTTCTTGACTAATGTCCTTTGAAGCACAAAATTTTTAATTTCGTTAATGTCCAGGTTCTCTAGTTTTTCTTTGGTTCCTTATGGTTTTGGTGTCATGTATAAGTCATTGTGATTTGTTTTATTGAAGAAGAGTTGACTTACAACGTTGTGTTAGTTTCTGGGGTACAGCACAGTGATTCAGTGATACATACATATTCTTTTTCATATTCTTTTGCATTATAGGCTATTACAATTCATTGTGACTTGATTTTGCATTTCCCTAATGACTAATGGTGTTGAGCATATTTTTGTCTGCTTATTTGCCACCTGTATGTCTTCTTTGGTAAAATGTCTGTTCAAATCTTTTGCCAATGTTTAATAGGGTTGTTTATTTTGTTGTTAAGTTGGAAGAGTTCTTGAGATAGTGCACACACAAGCCCTTGGTTGAATGTACATTTTGCAAGTATTTTCTCCTGTACGATGGCTTGTCTTTTTCTTTTCTTCACTTTTAACTTTTTATTAGCTACCATGTATGAATTACAGCCACACAATGTGATACTCTTTCAGGATGATGGCCTGAATCATAAAACTGCAAGTATGAGATGGACTCTGTGCATTTCAGCAGGAAAGTGTGTGCGACAGCCAGTCTCCCTGTTTATCTTTTACGATTCAGTGCCTTCAGGGACGTGTGGCTTATCTTTTTCTTAAGAGTGTCTTCTGAAGAGGAAAATATTTTTTATTGCAATGAAGTCCAATTTATTGATTTCTTCTCTTTCAGAGTTGATGCGTTTGGTGTCTTGCTTAAGAAATCTCTGCCAAACTCCAGGCCATTCAGATTTTCTCCTATTTTTCTCCCCTAGAAGTTTTATACATTGAGCTCTCTCTTTTAGGTCTCTGCTCTATTCCCAGTTAATGTTCACAAACACCGCAAGCTCTGAGTTGAGGTTCCTTCTTTTGCATGTGGATTTCCAACTGCGCTGGCAACACTGGTTGAAAGACTGTCATGTCCCCCATGAGGCTACCTTGGCACCTTTGTCAAAACAAATTGGCCACGTATGTTTGGGTCTGTTTCTGCACCCTTTCCTGTTCTGTTGACCTTTCTGTCTAGCTGGACATCGGTCCTCCTTGTACTGATGCTTTATAATAAGCCTTGAAGTCACCTGGTGTGGGTCCTCCGACCTTGTTCCTCTTTTTGGCAGTATGAGTGGGGCAGTTTCTGTTAGATGGGTCTTTTCTGCGTGTCGCATCCATGACCCCTGCTCGTGGAGTGCCAGAGTGCTCCCAGTCATCGTGGTGATCAAAAAGTCCCTTATTTCCAGAAAGTCCTGATGGAGCGCAGGATCAGCCTCCCCCCACCCTGCAGGAGAAACCTCCTGAAAGGAACAAGACTCAGATGAGCATCAGCAGCACTGGAGGAAAAACAGAGAAGAAATAGAGGAAAATGGAACAAACTCTTCCAGGTTCTGAGGAAACTGATTTTGAACCAAGAATTCTATACCCAGCCAAACTGTCAATCAAGTGTGGAGGCAAAATAAATAATTTCAGACACACAAGCAGGACTCAAAGACCTTCCCACTGGCTGTCTCTGGGAGACTCACTAAAGGATGTGCACAGCAAAATGGAAAACAAATCCAAGAAAGAGAAGACGTAGGATCCAGGAAACCATGGACCCAGTCCAGAAGTGTAATGCTGAGAAATCTCTGACGAGAGCCGCGTAGCTGGCCGAGGTAGCTGCTGGGCCAGATTACAACAGTGAGTCAGAGAGCGCTCAGAGGAAGGTTTTTAAGGAGAAAAATGAATATCCTACAGCAAATGGTAATATTCCAAAGATCAATGATCTTACTGATACACTGAGTGTGGATAATAATAGTAAAAATTAATAGACGCTTCCAACATGCCTTCCCTTCCCATCTCCTCCTCCAAATTTTTGTCACCTTTATTTTCTTTGGAGTGTGTAGCTGCATCTTTTTCTTCCCCCCTGCATTTCAATTTAAACGCCTCTAGCCTTGTATTTATGTAATGATAGTACTGGATAAGCCTAATACTGGGTTTTCAGGTTTAGAACCTCTCTCTATATAAAGCACGGAGACTTTGACTAGAGTTCCAGAACAGCATATAAATCGCATAAATCTTAACACAGTCCAAGGAGCAGAGTGAGACAGAGTTGGGGGGAGGGGAGAGGAGGCCTGCTGCAGGAGGTTTACTGGGCAAGCCCTCGGGCTCAGCACCAGCCGGGGGAGCTCCCCCCTCCCCCGTAATCCTCACTCACATGTCCCAGGACGTAGGCCTGAATCTCCTTCACTCCTGAACACTTGCAGAGACCCCACATGTGTTGCCAGGGGCAGGTCTCCCCAAAAAGCCAAGAGAAGCCAGGGCCATAGCCCTTTTGGGGGGGCTCCTGGTGTCTTTATAAAATGAGGAAATAGACTAGGGTTGCAGAGGTGTTGGTGTATTTTCAATGTATAAACTGGAATGAGAGACACTTTACACACATGAGCAGGATGTCATATAATTGTGCCTTTCACAAAATAATTACAGGATTGATAAAAATATTAATTTCTGGAGCATCACAAGGAGCCTAGAATGAGGGGCAAGTTTAAAGGTCACTGCTAAGAGTTTTCGCTCAGGCTGCTGTGTGTATAACCTCATCTGAAGGAAAAGTGCTCGGTGGATTTGAGGACCCCAAATAGCCCCACTGTCATTCTGTCCCTCTCCATAGGCCGTGCCCAGGGGCCCCCCAAGGAGGGCTCAGGACCCTGGAGGGTCTGGGGTCTCGGCACACAGGGCTCACCCCCTCCTGGAGGTAAAGGGACATCAAGAGACGCGGGCATGGGATACCGCGTTCTGTCAAAGCCAGGGTGATGCCAGCCTTAACGAAGGGACCATCAAAATGTGCTTTATTACAGTTTATAAATCTATGAGATGTAGCTAAAGCTTTCCCCAGAGGTAAATTTATAGCCTTAAAATACATTTACTAGAAAACAAGAAACAATGGAAATAACTGAATGCTTCCAGAAGGTAGAAAAATAACGTTTAGCCCTACAGACATTTGAAGTGTGAAAACGACAATGATTTTTAAAAGTCAAGACTTAGAAAACACGGCTGCTGAGGAAGCCGAGGCCCAGAGTCAAAACAAACTGCTGAACTTGTCCAGGCCAGCGTTGCGGTGGGTCCGCGGCCTGCAGGCCATCGCACCAGGCCCCGGGAGGGCGCGGAGGGCCCAGGCCCGGCCTCGGCGGCTGGTCCGCATCGGCCTCGCGGGGTCGTCGGCGCCCCCGACCGCTTAGAGCGCCGCCGGGACAGGCCAGGAAGGTGTCTTGCTTGTGCAACACAAGGAACCCTGCGCTTTCGGAGACTTACATCAAAAAAGATGTCACGGCGCTGATGAGTTCATGAGTTGTTTTCCTGCTCACACGCCAGTCGTCGGCTGATAATATGAGTTGGAAGTTTTATTCTGCCGAATTGCTGCTTTGTGAAATTTGGGCATCAGCGCGGCCGGAGCGGCGGTGCGGAGGCGCGAGTCGCACCCGGGTGGCGGCGCGCGGGGCGCGGGGAGCCGGGCGCGGGGCCGGCAGGCGGCGCCCTCCCTCCGCCGCCTCCCGCCTCCCGCCCGCCTCCTCCCGCGCCGGCCGCCCCGGGCTCCGGCTCCCGCTTCCCCCTCGCGTCGCAGCCGGCACTTTGCAAACTCCTCGCTCGCCCGCCCGCGGCGGCCGCAGCTCCGCGCCCTGCCCGCCCCGCCGCGTCCGTGGGGCCGCGGGCGGCGCGGAGGCGCCGGGGGGCGGGCGCGGGCGGAGGCGGGAGCCGGGCGCCGAGGCGGGGCCGCGCCAGCCCCGCGCGCCGCGCCCCCCGGGCCGAGCCCCGCGCCGCGCCGCGCCGCGCGGAGCCGCCGTCCCCGCCGCGCAGCCATGGCCGCCCCTCCGCCGCCGCCGCCGCCGCCCCGCCGCCGCCCGCTCGCCTGAGGCGGGACCATGGCGAGCGCCGCCGAGCCCCCCGGCCAGGCGGCCGAGTACCTGCAGGAGCTGACCCGGATCGTCGCGGCGCAGCAGGAGCTGCTGGCGCGCCGGCGGCGGCGCATCGAGGAGCTGGAGCACCAAGTGGCGCGGCTGAGCCGCGAGAACGCCGGCCTGCTGGAGCGGCACCGGCGGCACCTGGCCGCGTGCGCCCGCCGCCCCGACCCTGGCCCCGAGCCGCTCGGCGCCATTCCGGAGCTCGGCGGCCACCGAGACAAGTAAGCGGGCACCGGAGGCGGCGGGCGTGTCGGGGGCGCGCGAACTTCTTGGGGGCCCCACTCCCCTCGGGGCCGGGCTGGGGAGCGCCCCTGCCCGCCAGGAGACTCTGGGCGCCCTGGCGTATCCCCGGCGGGGTCGCGGCCCCGACCTGGGGCTCGGTCTCGGCGGGGACTGAGCTCCCGGGGAAAGGGGCTCCGGGGCGCTGCCCTGCGCTCCCGCCTGCCTGGCTCTCAGCAGCCGGCCGGCTCGGGACTCGGGCTCCCGCGACCCTGGAGCTCGGTTGCGGGGTCGGCCTCGCTACAGGGCGCAGCCCTGGGGCTCTGGGTAGCGGGGCCAGAACTCCCGACCCGGAGATCCGGAAGGGAGGGGGCGCGGCAGGCACGGATCCCGCCCTCGAGCCCGCCTGGGTCACTTGCGGGTCGCATCCCTCCCGAGGGGACTCTGTGCAGCCTCCAGCCCAGGACGCGCCTAGCCCTCTTCCCTGTGGACGCCTTCGTCTCTTCTTCGTGGCTCGGGGTTAATACCCTTCCCGTCTCGTTCCGGGATTACCCGGGGCTATTTCGGTTCAAGGATTAAGCAGGGGACGGGATGGGGCGGGACTGCCCAGCCATACTGGCCTCGGCTTCCCGGTCGCGCGTTTGCCTCCCGTGGGTCCGAAGTCGCGTGTGCGGCCCCTCTCCGCAGAAGTCCCGGCGCCCATCTGGGGCGGGGCAGGGAGCACCGAGCACCGGCTCGGGCGACGCTGGGGTGGGGTTCCTGCGTGCTCTGCACCCTATCTAACCCCTTGGTCCCCTTGTCTTTGGGACCATCTGGCTCACACTCCATGGACTGGGGCGGAGGGGAAACGTTTGTGTGTGTGTGTGTCTGTCTGTGTGTGTGTGTGTCTGTCTGTCTTGGCCGTAGGGGTAGGGGGGTGTGGAGTGGTGGTGGTCCGCAGCTTCCGGAAAGGTTCCCTGGACGGCTGGGGGTGAGCAGAAATGATAGGGAGGAGTTAACCCTGACTCCAAAATCCTGTAGAGGGAGGGGCTCCTGACTCCCAGGAGCCCAGGTATGGTCATCTGGTCATCCCAGATCCCGTGTCTCCCGCCTCGACAGGGCTGTGCAGGCTGCACTCATGGGGCAGAGGCATCCCGCCTGCCGCCCACTTCCTGCGTAGTTCTGTACAGAGCTACCGGGCTCGGGTGAGGGTGGGGTCAGGGCGTGGGTCAGCCTGGTGGCTCTGCGGTGGCAGGCCAGCGGCAACTTCTCCTTTCTGTTTATCCTGGGAGGGAGGAGTGAGGCGTGCAGTCGCTCCTGGCTGGCGTCACGGAGAAAAAGGAGACCCCTGCCCTATAGGTCCACCCGTGGCTCTTTGGCGCCTCTCAGAACCCCTTCTTCACTCAGTCCCTTCCACAGCAGTCGTGGGTCACCTGGTGTTCATTGCAGGGCGTGAGCCCTTATCCCCCCTCCCCGCTGCAACCCAGGCAAGGACTTAAAGAGCCAGGGGCCCAGGTGAAGTTGTCAGCTGCCCAGGGAGGCAATGCACCAGGGCAGGGACATGCGCCCTGCTTTCCCAGGGAACGGTGACACGCGCTGTCAGCAAGTGCCTCACGGCACCATCCTGGGGGGCTGGCTCCTTGTTTCCTTTCAGCCACCCCTGGTGACCAGGTGTGGGCGGGAAGATTCTGAGGCCTGCGTGGGGAACCCCCCCAGTGCCGAGTGTGGGCGGTGACCTTGGAGGGACCCGGGGTGCTAATGCACGACTTGTTCTGTGAGTGTCCAGCTCTGTGTCAGCCTGGCTTCGAGCCCACGATAGCACCCCTTTCCAGAGAAACGGCGCCAACGGTTCTCGGTAGAGGGTAGCTTCTCTGACTTGAACGTGCACGCGAGGGCCTGGGGGCCGGGCTAGCACGCAGGTTCTGACCAGTGGGCCTGGGGCGGGCTCGAGGGCCTGTTTCTTTCTAACAAGCTCCTGGAGGTGTGGCTGCTGCAGCATGAGGAGCGGGGCTGTGGGGCCCCTTAAGACAGCACTCTGGGCCTGATTTCCCTCATCCGCCTTTGCGGGGAGAGGATGCAGGAGCCGGGGGCACGTGTGTGTTTCCTCACATCCTGGGGGTTCTGGCCCCTGCAGTGGGGGCTGCCTTTCCAACCTGGATTTGAGGGGCCCCTGCTCATCGGTGGAGCGAGATGATTTATGCCTAAGGGGCATGGATAACCAGCCCCCCTGAGAGCATCCAGCTTTTATTAAGTGCCTACTGTATGTGGAGCCATTAGTGATGTGCCCGAGACCCAAAAGGGGGTGGAGAAGATGGGAAGGGAATCCACAGCCTTGCACAGAAAAAGGGACGTGGGCAGGTGAACAGGTCGTGGGGCCAGCTCTGCACTTGGGCGTGAGCCCTTATCCCCCCCCCCCCCCGGCAACCCAGGCAAGGACTTAAAGAAGAGCCAGGGGTGCAGGTGAAGTTGTCAGCTGCCCAGGGAGGCGTTGCACCAGGGCAGGGACATCTTAGCCTTGGGGGGTTTTAATGCACAAAAACGGGAATGATCATAGCTGCCTCCCATGATTTTTCTGAGGATTAAGTGAAGATGATGAGCGAGGAGGAAACCGGTACACAGTAGGTGCTTAATGCATGCCACTTCCCTCCCTTGTCAGTCAGGTCTCATTTCTTGGACCAACCGAGCACAGGTAGGAGGTGAGTGAACTTCCTGGCAACCTAGGTGAGACCTCTGGGGGCTTGGCATTCCCCCAGGGGACTTGGGGTGGGGAGTGTGGCTCCCTGGAGAAGGACCGTCCAGAAGTTGGCGTGCAGTGGGGGTTGGCCACCTGCAGTTGAGACTGGAACGTCTGTGTGCAGGCTTCCCAAGGCGACGGGCAGTGCAGGGCCCCAGCATTGGGGTGCTTTTTCCCAGTACTGGTGTGCCCACCCTCTGCAGACAGGGGCCCTTGTGGGCGAGGGTCCGGTGAGCATGTCAGGCGAGGCCAGGCCAGGCTTTTTTCCCTGAGCAGCCTCCTGCTGCTCCAGCCAGACTCAGGAGCCTGGTCCCGCGGGCCCTGGGCAGGGTGCCCCTGCGTGTCCAGTGGGTGCAATGTCCTCCGGGGGGCATGTAGGCAGACGCTGCTGACCAGGCTGGCGCTGGGACGGCAGTGCCCTGTACAGCCTCCCCTAAGCAGTCCTTGGGAGGGGTTGCTGGACTTGGGGAGCCTTTAAGCCCAGAGACCTTTAAATCCTTTCCCAGAAAGTCCTCCTCTGACCACTGCTGAAAGAGGGCTTCATGAGTCTGCTGTGGGGCACACAGGGAAATAACAGGGAAGAGGCAGGATGCCTTTGGGTGCACGGCGTTACTTAGCTGCTCTCTTCTGACCTCAGAATTCACATCGGCTGTTCAGGCAGCTACGTCCTAGTGAGCTTTCTAGAACTGCCCCCGCCCCCCAGGGGTTCAGGCACGTCATGGACTTTGCTGAGTGGGGGAGGGTGTGGGGAAGGGTGTTGATTAGGCTCCCCATGTTTTCTTAGAAAGTCAGCTTGCACTTTATCGGACA
Organism: Camelus ferus; assembly: GCF_009834535.1. Taxonomy (NCBI): domain Eukaryota; kingdom Metazoa; phylum Chordata; class Mammalia; order Artiodactyla; family Camelidae; genus Camelus; species Camelus ferus. The sequence goes on from NC_045712.1 coordinate 29,506,900, forward strand.
CCGCTGGTATCGGGGAGCACGCAGAGGCGCCCGGGGAGCAGGGCGAGCGCGTCCCGGTTCCACCTGCAGACGGCGTCCCACGTGCCCGGCCCTGCGCCGAGCTCTGCATTTCATGCAGCTCAGCGCGTGGCCCCAGCGCTCCTGGGAGGGGGGGGCAGTTGCCTCTCCCACTTGACAGACGTGGAAACTGGAGCTCAGAGAGGGCCTGTGACCAGCTTCGGCCCTCCTGCCTGGCTAGTGGTGGCGGCGGGACTGGGGCTCCGGTGTCTGGTCCCAGGGCCCCTCCTCTCCTCCACCCACCGCCTGCCCTTCCCGCTGCCCAGTGAGCAGATAACGTCCGGATCCTGCGTGACTCCCAGCCTCCAGTGCCGGAGGACGCCCTGCATGCAGGGTCCCCGTACTGCCTGGTGGCTCTTGTCACCGAGGCTGGGCCCTGGGTGGCCGTGTGGAGGGGCTGGGATGGAACGAGAGGCTCCCTGGCAGCCTCTGCTTCTCCAGAGTTTCCCTGCAGAAGTCAGCGCGGCCGGCAGAGCTGCAGACCGGGTCCCGTGGAGCCGCCTCCCGCACGCTCTCAGTGCCCCCAGCCCTCAAGTGCTGAAACATCACTCAGGGAGGACGTTCTTCTGAAGCTCGGAGCTAGTGACTCACTCTGGAGGAGGTTTCCAGTGGCATTCAGTCTCTGTTGACTTTCCAAACAAGTGCTCCTCCAGTCTGTGGTGACATTAACCGTGACGGGGGCGCATCAGTTCGGAGGGAAGCTCAAGGGTGGCCAGTGACGAGGGGGCGGCCAGAATCAGTGACGCGAGCAGCTGTGCTCTGGCGGGTCCTGGCCTGGAGCCTTGGGAAGCACGCCGTTCTTCGGGGCAGCCGCAATGCCCCAGACCCTGGTCCTCAGTCTGAGGTCCTGGCCATTTCTGTCCCCTCTCCTCTTCCCCGTGGAGCAGAGGCCGAGAGAGGCTGAGGGGGCTTTTTGGATCTAGGAGGTGGGGTGGGGGCAGAGGGAGAGCCTGTGTTTACATTCTCATTCAGTGATGCTCTGTTCTTGCAGCCAAGACAGAGCCAGTGTCCAGTGCTAGGGAGGACGCCCCCCGCCAGGGACGGGCCACAGCCTGCTTGTGGGGGTTGGCCTGCTCGGACACAGTGTGCTCAGCTCCAAGGGAGCAGGGTGAGCAGTCGTTTTTTCCAGCAGATGGGGGAGTTGGCAGAAAGATGAGGGCTGTTCCTCTGAAGCTGTCTCCCAGCCGTCTGACAAGCTGCACGAATTCTTCTTTTACAACTTGGAGGATAAATCTCGAAATGCGCCTTTATCTTGCTCAGGTGGAGAGAAACGGGGGGCAGCGTGGTGGGTGAGGTGAAGTCACGATCAGCTCTGGGGTTCGCCTCCGCTCCCCGGGTTCAGGCCTCCGAGCCTGCGGGGACCCCCGGGCAGTGCCCGGGAGCGCTTGGACTCGACGGACAGCCCAGGACTCGGGAGTTTGGGGGCGTCTGCGTTTACTGTCAGGGGGTGCTATTTGTCAGCGGTTTCGTCTCTGACATGGTTTTGACAGCTGATCTCTTTTTTTTGTTCTTTGCTTTCTGTTTTCGTAAGAAAGAGCCATGTTTTGCCTCACTTGGGGAGGGCACCGTTCTGAGCTTGTCAGTGTAAGCGTCACAGAGCAGTGGAAAAAAACAAACCAACCAGCCGGACGTTGGGCAGAACTGGGAGGGGGGACGTGGACTGACCTAACTGAAACGGAGCAGGAGCTACAGATGGGGCCACGAGGCGGTCCGGGGCCACGCTCTTGGCCTGGAAATTCAGCAGGCCTCGAATCTGCCACCCCCCACCCAGTGCAGGCGAGGCAGCGAGGCCTTTGGAGTGTGAATCCTGCTGCTCCCTAGGGGTGACACGTTGGTGGGATATGCCAGACTGGTTATTACACGTGCTAAATGCTTGTCTTTTATTCAGTGAAGAGCTGCAGCCTTGAGTTTTCCAAATGCCTCCCCACACCCCAGCTTCCCTGGCAGTCTGTGGGGACCCTCTGGGTGGCCTCACGCAGGATCCCATCGGCCTTGGCCACCTCCCAGGAGGACAAGTCCCTGGGGCACGTCCCCCGTGTGAGATGGGAAGGCTGCCCTGTTCCCGGAGGTCAGACGTGGGGCTGTGCCATCCTGGCCCCGCAGGGGGCTGTGACCGGTGGCTCGGGGGAGGAGTGGCTCGGGTATTCAGGGTGTCCTGGAGGAGTGCTTTCCCCAGCATTTTATTCTGAACATTTTCAAACGGGTGGAAAAGTCGAAAGAACTGTGCCAGGCAGAACAACCCCCAGGTTCTACACCGAAGGTTTTGCAGTGTTTATTACACGCCTGTCCATCCGTGAGGGTGTTGGAACCACATTGAGGCAGGAGCTTACATTATGCAGCAGCGCCGAGCATGACCCAGGAGCCGGGCTGGCACCGCGTACTCGCTGTCTCCTTTTGTGCACTGACTGTTCCTGGGGAGTCACCTCGCCTGGTTCTGGTCCTTGAACTGCAGCTCCCCCGCCGCCTCGACTCGGAAGCACGTGACTTGTGACGGCGACCTGGAAAGGGAAGGTGCCAGGGACACTGGGCCCGGTAGGAAGTGGGGCCAAGTGGCGTGCAGTCCCAGGGCAGAAAGTAGATGGCCACCCTCGGGTGTTCACAGAGGCTTCCTGGTAGAGGTGACGTCGAGCCAGGGCTTGAAGAGCAAGAGAGAAGAGGATGGTGTCAGGCAGGTGAAACAGCACAGGTGGAGGCACTGAGGCAGGAAGGCAGGCGTGTGTGGGACTGGGAGGTGCTCTTGGGGTCGTGCCAGGCCTGTGAGTGGGGACGGTGGGCCAGTGAGGCCCAGACAGGCAGCCGACAGCCTGGGGCGCTTGCTCAGAACCCAGACTTTAGCCTCTTGTTGTGGGAGCCGGGTAGGCGGGCTCACTCCAGCCAAGCTGTGCTTTGTCTGAGCCTTGATGTTAAATGCTTGGCTTGGCTTCCTGGCAAGATTCACAAAGGATCAGGACAGAATCCTGTGTTTTGGGCACCTGGACTTAGAATCTTTCATGACAATCAAACTACAGTCATAATCAAGCCAGTCCTGGTGCCGCGGGCCGACCACCTTCTCCTGAATCTCCGTTGATGCGCCAGCCCTGTGCCCCTTGTGAGCTGCTCTCTGCTCATTTTGCAGACATGAACACTGAGGCTGAGGGAGGTTAAGCAGTTGCTCGCGGTCACCCAGTGGCAGAGGCGGGATTCGCACCCAAGTCTGCCTGCCTCCAGCACCCGTGCAGTTTGCCTGCCGCCGCTCTGCGCTCCGCTCCACACAGCTCGCTGCGTGATGTCGTGTTTGGGGGGACACGGGGGCCATTTCAGGATGGTGCCCTTGTCAGCTCACCCAGGCTCTTGGCTTCAGGAATAGGAACTGACTGATGCCCACCCAGGACAGCCCTGGCTTTTCCCTTCGAGTGCCGGGTTTGTCCTGTCTCTCGCTGTGGCCACCTTGGGGAAATTATTTTACCACCAGGAACTTGAGTCCCTTTTTGGAGAAATGGTGGTGGTGGCCCTCGTAGGCAGGAGGCGACTCCCAAGCTGTCAGGTACCAGCTGGCCCGGGCGGCCCACTTTGAATTGGCCCATTTCCCTCCCGAACACCTGTGAAGTGGGGTTGTAAAGCGCCACCACCCCACAGAGTGGCTGCAGGGATACACCCTTCGTGTGTGTGAGCGCGGGGCACCCCTCGCTCCTGCCGACGTTGGTCACCGTCCCCGCCTTCTCTGTTGAGAAGAGATGTGGTGTCAGGGAGCAGTCGTGGGACACAGAGGCAGAGGACCAGGGCTTGGCATTCCTCTCTGTTGTCTGCCCGCCTTACGCACTCCCACTGTAGCGGACCTTGAATCCAGCCCTTTAGTCCTCTGGTACAGCCTCTTCCTCTGTTGTGGGGACTTAATGCTTTAAAACAGAAGGCTGGGATGGGGTGTGGCTCGGGGGCAGAGCGCGTGCCTAGCATGTGTGAGGTCCTGGGTTCAATCCCCGGCACCTCCACTAAAAAATAAACAAATAAACCTAGTTATTCTCCCCCACAAAAAGCTTAAAAAACCCGAGAAGGATGGCTCCCTGCAACGAAGCAGAGGCCTCTGCAATGTCCTCCCCCTCGTCCCCTGCAGCCCACCGCCTGCTCACAGCTCTGCCAAGACCTCTTGGAGGCTCCGCCCCTCCACGGACAGCAGGCCTCAGTCACACACGCAGCTCCCCGGGTGTGAAAGCACTCCGCCTGAAAGGGGCGTCTGCGGTCGCTGCCCAGCCCGCTCTGTCCCCACCCACAGGCTGCTGTGCGCTGGGCCGTGGGCTAAGGGCCCGAGAGACACCTCTGTGCCGGGGCCTCCCCACTGCCCTCTCTCCCTGTCGGACAGAGGGCCCTGCGGGGCTGCAGCGAGGACCAGGCTGGATACTGGGAGGGGAGGCGTTCTGAAGGTCTTAGCTGTCGTGTGAATGAATGTTTCCTCACCCAGAGATGGGGTGGGAGGGGTTGTTACTTCCTCCCTTGTTCGTGATGAGCAACAGTGCCTGTGGCTGACCCGTTCACTGCGAACACTTGCTGCAGCTCTGTGGGGTTGGTACCATCACTCTCCTGGTTGCCCAGATGGGAAACAGAGGCACGGAGAGGTAAGGAGCCGGGAACACCGTGGTGAGAGTGAGGCGGAGCTCGGCAGTCCCCCCCGGAGCTGTCACCTAGACACTTTAGAGGACCCTTTACCTTGCAGTCTGTTGTTTACAGGGAACTGCACCCTGTGTCATATGTCCTTTTTAACATACTGAGCCTCGTTTTAAGGTCTGACCCACGATCTGTCCTGGTGAGTGTTGTGTGCCTCCTGTGGTTGTCGGGTGGAGGGTCCTCGCTTGTCTGTTCGGTCTGGTTGGCTCACAGTGTTGCTCGCGTCTTCTGTCTCCTGCTGACCTGCCTGCTTGTCCTCTCATCGTGGAAAGTGGGATTTGATGTCTCCAACTGTTGTTGAATTGTCTGTTTCTCCATTTATTTCTGTCAGGTTCGCTTTGTGTGTTTTGGGCTTTCTGTTATTTGGTGCATACATATTTATAATTATCGTGTCTTCTTGATGGATTGACCCTTTTTTCATCATAAAATATCCTTTCTTGTTTCTGGTAACTTTCTGTCATAAAGTCTACTTTGTCTGATTGTAGCCTAGCTCCTCTGGCTCCCTGTCACTTCCTGATGGTGTGAAATACCTTTTTCCATTCTTTTATTTTCAACCTATTTGTGTGTTTGAATCTAAAGTGAGTGTCTTGCAGACAGCATGTGGTTGGATTATGTGGATTTTTTAAAGCCCATTTTTTCCAGTCTCTGCCTTTCGGTTGGTGTGTTTAATCTACTTACATTTAGTGTAATTATCGTTCCAGTGGGATTTACGTGTGTGACTCTGCTATTTTCTATTTGTCTTAGATCTTTTTTCTTCCTCCATTCCTCCCTTACTACCTTCTTTTATGTCAAGTAGGTATTTTTCTAGGGCACCCCTTCATTCTCCTGTTTCTCTTAGTACACAGAGGACCTTTTAGAGTAAAGTAGAACTTGTTCGAGCGTCTCTCTCCTCGCCCTGAGAGAATGACGGCAGGGGTGGGAACTGGACAGTGAGCCCAGAAGTGACAGGCCCCAGGAGAAAGCTGCTGAACCGGGGGATGGGCCCACGAGTGTGGACCCTAGCAGACGTGGTGGGCTCCGAGGGCCCAGCCCAGAAGCTCCCTTGGGGACAAGGACAGTGAATTATTTGTCTCTGCTGTTTTTATGAGGGGCCCTGCCTCGGGGGAGGTTTTAGTGAGTGTGTGCTGAATGAATGAGGGAGGGGATGAATGACTAAATGTTCTAGGTATCTGTGACTATGTAACCGATTAAAACCTAGAGGCTTAAGTCAAGCTTCCCATTATTGTATCTCAGATTCTGCAGGGCAAGGGTTGACAGGGCTCAGCTGGTTGGGTCTTCTGTTCCCTGTGTTGTCGATGGAAGTTACTCCGTGGTGTTCACAAAGTGGACGGAGTCAGGAGGGTCCAAAGCAACTTGACTGATGTATTTGGGCGCTTGTGGACATGTCTGGAAGGCTGGCACTGTGGACTGGAGTGTGTGCACGTGGCTTCTCCAGCAGGGGGACCTCAGAGGGGGTGGGCCTTTTTACGGGGTGGCCCCGGGATCCCAGAGCCAGCGTTCCAAGACCTGGTGGGAGATTTGAAGCTTCTTGTGGCTCGACCTTGGGATATTTCTGCCATGTCCTGCTGGTCATGCAGACACTGAGGCCAGGTTCGAGGGGAGGGGATCGGGCTCCCCAGTGGAAGGAGGAGCAAAGATTTGCAGCCACTGTCAACCCCCCACCTTCCATGCGCTTAGGCCCCTGCGTCCCCAGCTAAGGCCGCTGAAAGGGTCGCTCCTGGCCGGCCCACAGTGGGGCCCAATGTCTGCCTCTCCCTGCATGGAGCTGGCAGCCTGTCCTGCCCTGGTGGGGTCACTCTCCATGGGGGCCATGCATCTGAAGGGCATTCTCCTTCCTCAGTCCATCGGGAGCCAGCACCGGGGCTGAAAAAGCTTCCCAGCCTCCCACTTGACCAGGGAGCAGGCCAGACCCCCGCCCGGTTACTCAGGGAACGCCTGCCCACTCCTGTCTGCACCCTCCTCACTCTGAGCTGTATTTTTAACTCCTGCCATATGCGAAGCCGCCAAAACACCCGGGGAGGAAAGGGGGTCTGGAGGAAATCACCGCTGGTGCCTTTCTGGTAAGTGCAGGGATTCAGAGCGCCACGTCCTCCTTCCCGCCCTCCCAGCATCGGGGGCGTTCTGAGCGGCGTCCCTCCTACCTGGGGGGCAGCCATCCTGCGGGGCTGGGGGGGGTCCCTCCGCTTGGCTCCTGCCTGCGGGGGCAGGGCCGTCACATGGGTGGTGGCTGCGGAGGTGGGGGGTGCTCCGAGCACCCCCCCACCCGGTGAGCAAGGGGTGCGCCCTCTTCCTCCTCTCTCTCCCTTCCCCCCCTCTCCTCGGTCCTCTTGGCACAGAGGGGCATTTCCCTGGAGACACTGTCTTGCTCAGAAACCTGCCCCGGGGTTGGGGGGGGCTGTTCACGCCGCCGCTGACGCCAACGACGCCGCCGACGCAGCCGACGCCGCTGACGCCGGACAACGCCGCCGCTGAAGACGCCCTGACGCCCACGACGCCGCCGACGCCCTGACACCAAGGACGCCAAGGACGCCGACGCGTGCGGTCTTCGCGCCCCACGACTTGGCGCGGGCTCTTCCCTCTGCCTCGAGCGCCCCGCCGCCTCCTCCGTTCCGGCCTCTGGAAAGCCCACATGTCCTGTAAGGACCGGCCCTCCCCTTGGGCCTTTCCATGACTTTGGTACACGTTACAGTGGCTCTAGTCCTAATGTCTGTGCTGCGGCCCTGGGCCCCCCGGGGCCGCCCGCCTGACTCCCGGTGACGGACGCCCTGCCCGGCTGCCTGCCCCCCGCCTCCGCGGGGCGGGGGCACCAGACCCCGCTTCCCTTCGGAAGGGTGCTCTCCAGCAAACTGCTCTATTTATAAGGAGATGTCTTCAGGAGGTCCCCGACTGTCACGTGGACAAGCCCAGGGTGTCCAGCATGGAGTGTGCACGCCCCCGGGGCGAACAATACCCCCGCTTGAGGTACAGGGGAAAACGTGGGAACTTCTGTTCCTGTTGCTTATTTAATTTCATCCTTCAGTGGGTTTTTTTTGGGTTCTTCTGTGACATGCGTGACATTAGTGCAGTTGTGCCTGCACGTGATTAGCGAGTCTGCAGGGACAGGAAGATTGTGCGGGTGTGCGCCCACAGACTCGGGGGACTGTGCGGGTATGTGCCTGCGGGCTCTCCCGGCAGGGGAGACTCATCGGGAGCCTAGCGGCCGGCGTCCTGGACCACGGCCGGGCTGTCACTGCTTTCCCCCGGGAGGCAGCTACTTCAGTAACATAGGCGGAATAGGTGTGTGTTGAGCACCTGCTGGGTGCCAGCCAACCCCTCCTGTAACCTGCGCGGCCCCGCTGTGCAGAGGAGGAAAGGGACACTCAGAGGGGTGAAGCATCTTGCTTGGGGTTGCACGGCTCGTGAGCGGCAGGGCCAGGTGTGACCTGGTCTTGTGACCCCAAACCTGTGGTGGGAGCTGTTTCTCTGGTCTCTGGGAAAGGGGTCCTGCTGGCAGTGTCCGGGTGAGGCATGCAAGGCCCCTTCCCCACGGAGGGGACTCGTCCTTCGTCCCCCAGAAACCTGAAAACCCTGGCCAGGAGGAGAGGACGAGGGTGGACCTGGAAGCAGTGGCCAAGCGGGACTACCTTCTTGTTTAGGAAACAAGCTGCCTCTGGGCCCCGAGGGTGAGGGCGGCAAGGAGAGGTGCTGATTCTTCACCATCTTCCCCAGTTTTCATTCACCAGATGCCAGAAATCCCCCCCGCCACCTGCGGGAGGGGCCCAGAGGGATGGCAAAGGCAGCTTTGTCTTGTCCGCACATCAGCCCGCCTCCTCTGCAGGGACTGTACTTGGTGTAGAAAGTGGTGTCTCTGGTTTCTCCCCTAAACTGGCTCTTCACGCCCAATCCAGCCAGTGTGTACGGGCTGGGCTGCGTTCTGTGCGGACGTGCGCAGGGTAGGCTGTTGGGGGTGCAAGGAGGTGCCCAGGGCTGGTGGGGAGGCAGGTGCCCTGGCCTCTCCCCTGTGCAGGGGGCGGCGAGGAGCCTCCCTGGGCTGGGGAGGAAGGCGGGTGTCAGGAGACGGCGAACCCCAGGTGGGCACACCCCCCCTTTCCCACTGCCCTCGGGGCTCCACGTCCTGGGTTCTGTCTGTGTCCCTCTAGGAGGGGTTGGCTTTTGATTTCTTCTCAAGGTGACAGCTTCAGCGGAAGCTCACAGTTTTTCTCCCTGAATGGCTGTCTTTGCTTTAATTTGATTGAAGCGGACTGCTCCCTCCCCACATGTGTGCTGGTGGCTGCCCCTCTGTGCATGGGCCGGGCCACCCTGAGCCCCTGGTTCAATGAGAAGGACCCCAGCCAGGGGGTCTGGGCCTCGGGGACCCGTGGGCTCAGCCTGGCCCGGCTGCCCCGCAGGCGGAGTTTGGCTTTCTGCCTGTGAAAGGCCGGCTTTGGTGGGCTCAACCTGTGCCACGCCCTGGAGTACTTTCCGCAGTTGAGACACCTCCAGGGCAGCTGTCTTGGGCTGCCCCATCCCATGGGGAGGTCAAGGGCCATGGGGCCTCTCATGCCCCAACTTGCCAAGCACAATTTGGGCCATAAAAATTACTGAGGCAGGAGCATGCGGGCCTGGGTTTGGGCCCTGGCCCTGTCCTCGCAGGCTGGGCGGTTTCCTCACCTGGAGAGTGGGCAGGAGCGTGGAGCCAGAGTCCTCCCTGTGGGACACAGGGTCAGCACAGCATCGCCAAGGAGTGCTCGCCCTGCACGAGTCAGTACTACTTGGGAAGTTGTGGCGAAGATAGTAAAAGGGTATTGGAGGGGGTGGCCCCTGGCCTCAACGGGGAGGATGTGTGACCCAGGTAGCTGCCCCCCAATAGCTGCTTCCCCCCTTTCCTTTAACATTAAAACTTTTGTTCTCTCATGTGTTATTATGTTCTAATACGGCCATGATGCCAACAAGGATAAAGACTGCCTTTCTCAGCCTCCCTGGTGGTTGGCTATGGCCGCATGGCTGCCCTGGCCAATAAGAGGCAGAAGTGTGGCTTGCAGCTTCCGGGAAGTGTCTTTAAAAGGAAGGGGTTGTTCCTTTGCCTGTTGCTCCTCCTTCCTGTTGGCTGAAATGAGAATGTGATGGCTGGGGCTCAGGCAGCCATTTTGGGTTGTGAGGACAATGGCTGCACCATAGGGATGGGAGGGCAGTGAGGTGGGAGGAGCCTGGGCCCCTGATAACCCGGGGGGAACTGCCTCATACAGCCTGGACTACCCACCTCCAGACTCTTACATGAGAGAATAAAACTGAGTGTTTTAAGTCCTTGTTAATAAACAGCATGGGAGTTAGGGGCGCCGACCCTCTGCACAGTCGAAAATCTCCATCTGCGTTACAGTCAGCTCTCCGTGCCTGTGGCTCTGCATTCATGGGTTCAGCCAACCTGGGTCATGTAGTAGTGTAGTGTGTACTATTGGGAACAATCTGCTGCTAAGCGGACCTGCGCAGTTCTAACTCGTGTTGCTCAGGGGTCAACTGTATTTACTTTCGACCCTCTTAGTCAATCCTAAGGTTACAACGGGGCTGTGATTTGAAGATGTTTGAGCACATGTTTGGGGGCCCGAGACCTCAGTGTTTGAGCCAGTGCGGGTGGGGGTGGGTCCTCCTAGGCCCCTAATGTTGACATAGTTGCTGAATTTAATCACTCAGCGGATGAGGGCTTAATGACTTAACACAGTGTGAGATACGGAGGTGGACGGTCAGCCAAGCCCTCTGAACCCTGACCCTCAGGGGATGATGGATGTCTTGTGACAGGGCACCACGTGGGCTGTAATGGGGGCCAGCAGGGTCCTCTTAGGGGAAGAATCTATGGGCTGGCCAGGCTGCCTCTGCTCAGGCCAGGAAGAGAGACAAGATGCTAGCCTTTTGGGCAGTGGGAAGGGGGACACCTGGCCACTCCTGGGCCTTGGTCACTCCTCAGGGTCTGGAGTTGGTGTCCCCACCCCTTTCCCAGGGAGAAAGGGCAGCTCCCAGCCCACTGGCCCTTCTGCTCTCAGCTGGGAGAGACAGAGACAGACATGGCCAGGGAAGGCCCTGTAGGGAGAAGAGACACAGAGAGATAGACTGAGAGGTGGTTGGCAGCTGTGTTGGACCCTCGCTGTCTCTTCCTTGCTTGCTTCTCCCCTGTGTGGCGTTAATGTAGACTCACTCATTGATTCATTCACCCACCTAGCACTTGCCGAGCCTCCTGAGTGCCCCCCTGATGGGAGGGAGGGGAGGGGGGAGGGAAGGAGGGAGGGGGGGCAGGGGAGGAGCCAGTGCTGGGCACCCGTTGGGAAGTGCCTCTGCCAGGTGTTTTGAAGGAGCTGTGTCTGTAGGTTGATTTTGAGGCTAATGAGATTCATTATGGGAATCGGGTGGAAGCAGGTCTGAGCCCCAAGCTGGCTCCCAGACAAGGGGGGAGTGTTCTTACAGTTGCTTCCAGCCCTGCCCCTTCCCCTGGGCCCCCCCGTGTCCCCACCCAGGTGTGTCCCCACCCAGAGGTGCCTCCCAGCCCCTCAGCTTCTGAAGGCCCCACACAGCTCACCAGGGGAGGGGCCTGCTCGTGATTCTGCTTTGGTCTGAAAACCAACTTGAGTTTGAAAAGAGAAACTGTGACAGGCAGCAAGGTGGGGGTGGGGCACAGAGCCTGCACGTGCGGCCTGGAGGACGAGGAGGATGCAGCCCTGCTGCAGGGTCTGCAGGGTGGTCACTCCACGGAAGGTGAGTTTGCCGGGGGCCCCGTCGTCCTCCCCACCGCCGGCTCAGCAGGCGAGGACAGGAGCTCTGATCTATTTATATCAAGTCCAACAAATCGTCTGATCTCAGGGATGCTGTTCAAAGCCTTTGTTGTGCCCACCTCTTGCACGCTGGCCTCCCCAGCCGGCAGCTCAGGAGCCAAATGCAGAGAAGGGCTGGGCTGAAGGGCCTCCTCGTCCCTATGCGGCTCTGAGGCTGGGAGCTCGGCCAGGGTCACTGGCTCGTGGGCTCCAGGCCCCTGCTCTGATCTTCTGTTTCTCTGCCGCAGGGCAAGGGGGAGGCTGGCAGGAACACGTGTCAGTACAGCACCTACTATGTGTGCAAGCACAAAGGAGGGCGGCTTGTCTTACTTTTAAAAATTGTGGTAAACATACGTAACATAAATTTACCATTTTACTCATTTTAAGTGTGCAGGTCAGGCACTAAGCACATCACACTGTTGTGCAACCATCCCTACCATCCATCCCCAGCACCTTTTCTTCCCAAACGGAGACTCTGTCCCCACTAAACACTAGCTCCCACTGCCCCCCAGCCCCTGGCCCCCACCGCCCTCCTCTCTGTCTCTGTCAGTGTGACTCTTCTAGGGACCCCAGATGAGGGAACCACACAGCACTTGTCCTTTGTGACGGGCTTGCTTCACTGAGCATCATGTCCTCAAGGTGCATCCACGTGGCAGCAGGTGTCAGCCTTTCCTTTCCCTTTAAGGCTGAATATCATTGCATTGAATGGATGGACGACGCTTTGTCTGCTCATCTGTCAGGGACTCTGCGGTTGCTCCCTCCCACCTCTCGGCTACTGTGAATGATGCTGCGGTGAACGTGGGTGTGCAAATGTCTCTTCAGGACCCTGCTTTCCATCCTGTTGGCTGTGTTCCCAGAGCTGGAAGGGCGGGTCACGGGCTGAGGTGCTGGAGACTTTCAGATGCAGGAACTAAGCCCCCGTGTGACCCGCCATGGTTGGTGTTAGTGTCTGTGTTGCACAGAGGAGGAAACTGAGGCAGAGGGTGGGAGGGTGAAGAGAGGAGTGGGTGCAGAGCCGCTGCACGACCCCTCTGTGTCCCAGCTTTGAGAGAGATGTGTGGCCGACTCCCTTCTTCTGGGGGTGGGGCATCCCTGGGGCTGGGCGGCCTCTCCCTTTCCTGCGGGTTCTGGGCAGCCTGGGCCCTGTGAGACCCAGCTCCACCCTCACCTGCCCCGGGCTGGCCTGGTCCCTACCGAGGGAGCCTCTCTCTCTGCACCCGGAGCAGCGGCCCAGGGCCTCATGCGCACCCACCTGCCTGCCCGCCCGCCCTGCACTCCAGGCTGACAGTGATGAACGTCCCTCCACCGCTCCAGTTATTAGCTCTGCTGCCCAGGGCTCTGGCAGCTCCAGTCTCGGGGTGCAGTTTGGGTTAGGAGCTTGTCGGAGGCCGTGGCCCCTGTGGCCGTGTGTGGGCATCTCCCCCTGCACACCATACAGCCTCCCCCATCTGTTTCTGCCTCCGGGCCGGGTGAGGAGGCGAATTCATCACGCCCAGGCTGGCCTGGTGCATCTGTCATCGCCGTCCAGCCAAGGCCTCTCTCCGGCTCTTCCCGCACCACGCCCCTCCTGGTCCTCCCCTGGCATCACGACCGCCCTCCTCTGCCTTCACGGAGCCTTGTCCCTCTGTCCCCACTCCATGTGCACAGTCATTTGCTCGCACGGTCCCTGTGGGCAGTTGGCTGCTGCGGGGCTGGCCTTCTCCCTTGCGGGTGGGGTCCTCACCCAGAGAGCCCCCAGACCTCACCTCCCACCTGGGCTCCGGTGACCCGTGGTGGGGCCACAAAGCTGGTGGTCCCGCCCCAAGGCAGGACATTTCTGGTGTGTGCGCTCTAGACCCCGGGGGTCAGGCTGGGCAGATCCCCGCCCTGAGCCCCTCGCAGGCTCCCTGGAGGGCACCCTTTGGTTTGTCCAGGCCTCTGCGGCCTGAACCTGCCCTGGGGCACCTCCGTTCTCTTGCTTGTGCACTTGGGCTTTGCAGGCCTGCGGTGCTGCTGGTGTGCGCCCAGCGCCGCTTCTCCCCGCTCAGAGTCCCGGGGGGTGGGCAGTGCGTGCCCCACTGGGCTTCCTCCTCTGCAGGGGTGTCTGGTGAGGGCGCCCTCCCGCATGTCACCCACGGGCCCGCGGGCGTTTCCTTGGGGTGGCTGCCCAGGTGGAGCTGCTGCTCACAGGGGCACGTCGACCCTAACCAGTTTCCTTGTCAGTGAAATGGGCTTAATGTTCGTACCACAGAAGATTGTTGGGGGTGAGATCCTGGCGTGTGGAACACGGTCCATAGACGCCAGCTGCTGTTGGCTTGTGCGACGGGCCCGGGCGTGAGTTCAGATCTGGTGCCCATTGCCCGTGACACCCAGCACACGAGGGGCTGGCCTGCCCCGACCCAGTTTTCCAGCCACATGAAGAGACCCTCGTCTTTGTCACCTGAGTTTACAGCAGGGAGTGCAGGGTGGCTTCAGGAGCTTCTGATTTCCCCAGACAGAAAATGCACCTGCTCATGAAACTTGCCTAAGAAGGACGTGCTCAGGTGTTTTACAAACCCAGCAGGCCCGGAGCAGGGCTCTTCTACACCGGCCCCAGCTGGCCAGCCAGGCTCGCAGCAACCAGGATCACACCTGACAAGCCTGGAGCTTGAGTTATGCAGGGCACAGAGCCACCTGCCATGACCTGCACAGTGTGCTGCTCTGAATTCATCCGGGGCTTCGGGGTGAGGTGTTGGCTCTGTGAGCTCTCTCGGGACCCAGCATCCCTGGCACCTGTGGGACAGACAGGAGCCCTGGGGACCGACGCACAGCTCCCAGTTACTGCCGTGCAGGTGGTTATGGAGGGAGGGGATCGGAGGGCTGTGGGGGACGTCAGGCCGTGACATAATCCCATCAGGAGCGTCCCACAGCCGATGCCTCCGGGAGCTCTGGAGCTGGGGTTACCCTGCAGGGATATTCCTAATCGGGGCGAGGGGACACCTGCTGCAACATGACCTTTGTCCCTCTGTGTGGACCAGACCCTAGATGTCTGGGAGTCACAGCCTTGGCCACAGGCGGCTCCCCGAGAGGGACCAGCTGAGAACCATCGGCAGCTGGCACCCTGGCAGGGGCGGCATGAGGGCCTCGTCCAGAAGGGGGACCAGGGCGGCCCCCACAGCGCCCACTCCAGCTGCCTGGGCTGATCCTTCCACAGCACATCACCTGCATCCCTTCTGCTGTGCAAACCCCTCTCCCTCCTGTCCGCTCCTGTCTGCTCCTGTCCCTCTGAGCTGGCAGGTCTGGCCCCCCCAGATCGCACCCAGCCAACAGAGGTGTCTGTTTAAAACCTGAGTCAGTTGCCAGTGTTTACAGATCAGGGGATTCCACATAAAGCCGGAGATTTCTGCCTTCTCTACATCCTGAGCAGTGCCCCCTCCCCTGCACGGGAGGCGCTCTGGCTGCGGGGCAGCATTGCCCCTGGACCGCGTGGACACGCTGTCCCCACTGGCTTTCCCTGCCCAGGGTCCTGACGGGGGCTGGCGGCCCCGCCCCTGTGAGCTGCAGGTCGATTTTAGGCTCTTTATTCCTCACTTACTCGTTCTGCCCGTGTTTGGGGTTCTGACTGGGTGTCGGGCTCTGCACTGTTGCCTGGGCCCCCTCTCCTGGGGAACTTAGGTCCTAGTGGGAACAGGCACTCCAGGGAGAAGCAGGGCCGTAGGGACTGGAAGGTCTAGCAGGACCCAGAGGAGGAGGGTGACAGGGTGCAGTCTTGGGCTGCCTGGTCAGGGAAGGCCTCCGGTGGGTGCCCTTGAGCCTTGGAAGTGAGGGGTGAGAGGCGTGGGGTCTGGGGGTGCCCACTGCTCTCAGCAGCCAGTCCCTGGGGGCCAGGATGGACCACTGCTGAGGCTCCTCCATCCACCTGTGCCTCCTGCCACCATGGGTTTGCTCCGCCCAGATGACCCTCCTCCCCTCAGCACTGAGCCACCTCCTCCAGGAGGCCTTCCTGGCTGGGCCTTGTGCCCCCGTCACCGGGACAACAGCTTGGTTGTCTGTTTCCATGCCCATGTCACTCACCTGGAGGACCTTGGGGTCAGGGTCACGGTCATGGCTGGCCTCTGGGCTATCTTAGTCTCTGTGCCTTCAGCCGGGCTCAGTGCCTGGCCCAGAACAGAGGCTTGGGCTGGACGTCTGGGAGGAGGCAGCTGTGAGTCAGGCGGACGAAGGTGGATGGAGGTGCCGGTGAGGCACACTGGTTCTCAAACCACCTGGGACGCTGGGCTCATGCCAGGTGGTAGCGATGCCCCCAGGAACCAGGGCTCTTGGCCACCTTTCCCACAAGCACATGTTCTGACCTAAAACGATCATTTGGTGAAACAATGGAAAGTCTTACCTCTTACTGGGTGGAAATGAACAAGGGTGTTGTGGGGACAGATGCCCCTCGGGGGTTAATGCCGTGTTTTACTCACCAGCCTGTATGGTTTCTGCATCGCTGCACAGCTTCCCTCCTCGGCCTCCCCCTAGAATGTCAGCCCGGGATCAGGCAGCCCCCTACCTTTCCGTTGGCTTCCAAGGAGCAGAAAATGTGAGGCCACAGAACATCGTTAACGAGCATCGTACAAATTAAGGCTCCTGGCTAGGGGATTGCAACTTCCCTCTGCCCTCCACCCTCTCCCCTGCCCTGCTCCCCCCCCTTCGCCTCTCCCCTGCCTGGGTCCTCCAGGGATGGGGAGCCAAGGCCACTTACTGAGATCCCGCACCTGGTCTCGCCTCTCTGGCAGGGGCGACTTTGGCTGGGACGCTGTGCCTTCTCCCTGCCAGCATGACTGTTCTAATTAGTCATATTTTGCAAGTAGATCCGCTTAATTGCAAGCAGCACTAAATATTGGTGTATAAATAAAGTCATTAATAACTGTATGTGCAGAAATTTCTCCCGCCAAGCACACGACAGCCGGACCCCTTTGACCATCCCTTGGGTGATCTCAGCTGGACAGTGATGTTCCTCTGGCCGCCTCCCGGCACTTATCAGTAACCACAGGTGACAGCAGGTGGAGGAGAGTGATGGAGGTGTCCTATAGGGGAGGAAGAGCCACAGTGGGCAGGGGGCCCTCGGGACCCGAGGAGATGGTTCCAAAGCGGGGAGCCCTGAGTGGCAGCAGCGTGGCGGGTCTCATGTGATCATCGAGTTAATGTACACTTGAACAGTGAACAGTTCTGCTTTAAACGCTGTGTTCTTCATCCCCTAGCCCAGGGGGCCGGCAGTGTTTCCCTGATCCCCATCTGTAGAACGCAGATGGCAGCATCTGTCTAGCACCCTGGGGATTGTTTATTTCTTAGTGTGTTTATTGGGTGCCTCTATGTGCCAGGTTCTGGTCTCTGGGACCATCATGTGCCTGCGTGGCTGAGGGCAGCCGAGGTGGAGCAGAGAGGTTGGTGGGGAGCCTGGCCAGGAGGGCGGGGATTAGGGTTTTGCCCTGGTTGCTCTGGAATAAGGTCCAAGTGGTCATTTTAGAAGCCCTCTCTGTGGTAGGAATTGCTTCCAGGGAGGCAGGGGCGGGGGCTGCGTGGTGGCCCAGGGAGAGGTGATGGACTTGGCAAGGGAGGCACGTGGAGGTGGTCCGAGCCGGGGTGGGCAAGGCCCAAGACTCACAGCTGGGCTGGGGGCGAGGTGTGGAATCACGGAAGACACCCTGGGTTTCTGGCAGTGGGTGGTGGTCCCAGATCCCGTGGGCAGGGCGTGGGGGAGGGGCAGATCCAGGGGGCGGGGCGGTGTGAGGAGGCCGCGCTTCTCCCTGGCTGGAGTCCCCTGACTGTTGTCTTCTCTGGGGTCTACTTTTTTTTTATAGCCAGTTTTCTTAAAGAATATTTTGGGTTTGCAGGACCATTGAGCATTCATGACAGAGAATCCCCATAGACCCCTGCGGGCCCCCTGCAGTTAACGTCTTGCGTTAGTGGGTGCGGTGGGTCACAGCCTTGGAGCCGGCGCTGCCACGTTGCTGTGGTAAGAGCCCTGGCTCTGGGGGGCTCGCTCTCGGTGGTGTGCCTGCTGTGGTTTGGGGAAACGGGACTCCATCCAGAGACCCAGAGCAGCCTCACTGCCCCGAGCACCTCCCGTGCTCCCCCGTTCAGCCCTCCCCCTCCGCCAGCCCCTGGAAGCCACTGACCTTTCACTGTCTGCACAGCTTTGCCTTTTCCAGAACATCAGAGAGTCGGAATCGCACGGTACGTAGCCTTTTCAGGCTGGCTGCTTTCACTTAGTTTCCTCCGTGTCTTTTCACGCATGACACTCATTTCTCTTTAGTGCTGAGTAATGTCCCAGTTGTCTGAATGGACCCCGGTTTACGTGCCACCCTTTTACTGAGGGAAGTCTCGGTTACTTCCAAGCTTTGGTGATTATGGGTAAAGCTTCTGTAAACATCCGGTCGCAGGTTTTGTGTGCGCAGAAGTTTCAGTTTGTTTGGGTAGACACCAAGGAGCGTGATTGCCGGATCCCATGGTGAGAGTAGCTACAGTTTTGGAAGAAACTGCTGAACTGTCTTCCAGAGAAGCCGTGCCATTTTGCCTTCCTAGGGTTCAAGGTGTTTGACCCCTTCAAGGGGCTGTGGGTTCCCAGAGCCTCACAGACCCGAGGGCTCTCCCCACTGCACCCCAGCACCCCCTGCCCCATCTCCCTAGTATCTCAGCCCAGGAGGGCGGTGTGGAGCCCCACCAGATGGCCAAGGTCTCAAGTGAGCACACCCCAGGGAACCATCCTGTAGTCTCTCCCACCGGGTGGAGCAGGGAAGGTGGGAGGGAGGGAAGGTGGCCTGGGCTGGGTCTTGTTTGGAGGCGAGGCTGGCGTGCTTAACTCCGCTGGGGGCTGCGTAGACCAGAGCGGGATTAAGTCACCCGGCGTGTGGTCCAGATGTCTGTCTCGTACGCACCCAGGGGCAGCGGGTCTGGGAACACTGTGATGGAGAGCCAACGTTCAGGGAGGTTGCCTGCACAGAGCCGGCACCCGGGGACTACCTGCTGAGTGAACTGTCCCCGAAGGCCACTCTGGGGTTGGTGAGAACCTTTCCCTGAGGAGCAGTGGGATTGTGCCGGGTTCAAGCCTGCCCAGGCCCTCCCACCCAGCCACAGACAAGTTACTGACCCCCTCGGCTTCAGTCTGCCCCTCTCCAGTGGGGACAAGGGTGGGATCAGAGTCCCGGTTATGATAGAGGTTGGTGCACGGTGCACTCAGCGTATGAAGTAGCGATAATTATGTCATGTATAATTATGTGATGTAATTAAATAACGTGACTTATAGATTTTCTTTTTAATTTGGTAAAGTGAACGTAACATAAAATGTACCACTTTCCCCAGATTTCAGTGTCCAGTTCTGTGGCATTAAGTCCATTCACATTGTCATGTGGCCATGACACCCGTCCCTGGAGCTTTTACATCTTCCCAAAGAGAAGCTCCAAACTCGTTAAACAAACGTTGTTATATACTGTGCTATAATAACCCATGGTTATTGTGTTTTTTCCTGAGACGATTTCAGCCAAGGGTCCACCTGTTTATTACGAGAGTTTCTCAACCTCGGGGCCTCTGACACTTTGCCCCAGGTAGTCCGTCTCTCACTGGGACCCATCTGTGGGGTGTTTAGCTGCTTCCCTGGCCTCCACTCACTAGATCCAGGAGCACCCGCTCCCCCGTCCTGATGCTGGAAAGTGTCTCCAGGCCAGTCCAAAGCTGCAGTCCTGGAGGATGGGGAGAGCTGGCGCACAGGGAAGACGGCCACGCCTGGTGGGCTGTGCGGAACACGGGGCAGACGCCGAGGGAGTAGACTTCTGGTGCTCTGGTCACACGCAAAGTGCAACTGTGTCGGGAGACGGTAAGTTAATTGGCTTGACTTCAGGACTCACTCCACTCTGTGTGCACCGCATCATCCACACTGTGCGCCTTGAATACACACAGGTTCTGTCTGGACATGTACGAGTAAATGAAAAGTCTCCCGGTGCCGCCCCTGCCCCCGGGGCTGGGCTGTAAGTGCCTCTGATGAGATCCGCTGGCTTGAGAGCCGGAACCCAGTTGGGAAGGCGGGCTCCCCACTGGGGAGCCGGTCAGGCATGAGACCCGGGGAGCTCCTCCAGCCACCGAGAAGGCCCCGTTGCTGCGCTTGGCCCCCGGAGCCGTCTGTCCTCTCCGGACTTCCTCCTGTGTGGGGAGACGCTCTCGGCCTGGATGCCGCCCCGGGTGGCGCTGTCGGCATCCAGGTGCCGGTTCTATGTTTCGGTTTCGGGTGCAGGCCCCACTGCACGCCGCAGCCCCGGGGGGAGCTGCTCTCTCGGGCAGCCCAGGGTCAGGGCCCCAGCCCAACAAGGAGGAGCCGACCTCCAGGCCCCCTGGGAGCCCGGGGCCGGGGAGAAGCTCCTGCAGACCCGCCTCCCAGGGCCTTGGAGGCGGTCTTGACCCTGTGGGGAGGTCGGAACGAGCCTGGTGAGGCCCTGGGGTGGCTGGGAGCCCGGAGGAAGCCCTGGAGCGGCCCCCCTTCCCGATCTGGAAGCTTCTGCTGAGGCCCGAGTGGGGCCCACTTACCAAATTTGCACTTGACGCTGACCCAGGAAGGCTGCTGATGTGTGGGATCCAGGGTGTAAGTGATTCTGACACCCCTAACTGCTGGGCAAAAGCTCACGGAGTGAGAATGACGAGAGATGAGTTGACGGGAGAGCGTGGAGGGGAGGGGAGCTCGGGGTCGGGCCAGGCGGCTGATGGCCCGAGAGCCCGTGGGGCGTCTGCGGCGTGTGTGCAGGATGGCTCCGAGAGCAACCTTACCCGAAAGGAGCCCGCCCTCTCACCATCTCCATCACTGCGGGGGTTTTGAGTTTCCTGTCGGGCCCAGCCCCCCTTCCTCCTCCACCCCCTCCCCCATCCGCTCTGACTCAGTGGCTCAGACTTCCCAGCACACCGGATCAGTTACGGGGCTGTCTTCCCAAACTAGAACAAGGGGTCTGTGCGTAATTCAAGGAACGTCTGAGTACATGATTGTACCTTGTGTGTGGATTTGAAAACCCAGCATCCCCATGAGACAGAACTCCGGTTCAGCCCTGGTGAGTTAAAGCCGATGACGGAGCTTGGCAGCGGCGTGACGATGTGTTTTTCAGATGAGCTACTTGACTGAAGTAGGCCGTCCTCCCAGAAGCGAGAGCCTCAGCCTCAGGAGCCCAGCTAAGTGTTGTCACCAGGAGACTGCACGCCCCCACGCCCCCACATGCACCCACACAGGTGGGTGACAGAGACACAGGCCAGGACAGCCAGGGGCAGTGGGGACCCCCGACCGTGCGGCTGAAGTGCCAGCCTGGCCCTGCTGGCCGCAGGTCAGGGCGAGTCCCTCGCTCTCTGAGCCAGGGGTTGGGGCTCCCCTGCGCCCACTTGCTGGTCAGTACGGTGTGGTCACGTGCATTGCAGCGGCGAGGACGCCCATCAGGAAGGCCACCGTGCCTCACGCTGGTCCCCTCCGGGCTCCACAGAGGCCAGGTGACCAAGGGCGTGGGGACCAAGCCCGGCTCATCACGCTCTCCTCCAGGGGGTTTCCCGTGTCCAAGCGCCCAGCCCCGCGCTGGGCCTGGAGCTGTCTTGGTGACTGTGGCACCGTCCCTGCTGCCTGCGTCCCCCGGGCTGTCCCTGCCCCGCAATGGGTGTTTCTCACACACACACACACATTATTGTGGTAGGATACACGTAACATGAAATCGACCGCCTTAGTCACCTCTGCGTGTCCAGTTCAGTGGCACTATGTGCGTTCACACTGTTGTGCCACTGTCACCGCCACCACTCCAGAACTTCCTCACCTTCCCACGGCAGTCCGTACGGGTTCGCTTTTGCAGGTGTGTTGTCCCGCAGCTGCCTCTTCCACACCAAAGGCCGCAGAGGCTCTCACGGTCTGTGTGTGTGAGAGGGGGGCTCTGCCTCGGCCAGCGGGGTCCTCGTCCGAGGTGCTGCCCCCTTCTCCGGTGAGCCCGGCTGGCTGAAGGGAACTGTCACCCAACACGTGAAGCCACGGGAGCTCTGCCCGGCCCCTCTGTCCCGGATGCAGCAGGTGCCGTCTGTCATGAACGGGGCGAGAGTCCAGTCTCATCCCAGCGCCTTTCCCGCTTGAGGAGGAGGTCGCCAGAGCCCCCAGGAGCCCCCAGACCAGCCTGGGAGTGAGAGGCCGTGACCTTAAGGGCTGGGGAGGGGCTCAGCGTGTAAGCCGCAGCTGCATCTTCATTACTAGAGGCCACCAGAGCTGCCCCACCTGCTAGCACAGAGGCGTCGATGGAGAATGGAGAGGGAATCGCTCTGGAGCAGCCTGAGGTCCCGACAGCCCAGCCCCGGCAGGTGCTGGCTCAGCCGCAGAAAGCCTCCAATTTACACAATTAGCAAAGCCTGCTTTTGTCTCTGCTTAACAAAGTCCTGGAATTCAGCATTTTCCAAACGGAGACATCTGCAAGGTGTAAGATGTAAGATCATGACGTTTCATGGTCAGTTAAGTTTGGGGAATTCCAGGTCTGTCAAGTTTCTTTGCTGCAGGACTTCTCAGAGCCTTTAGGGAGCTGCTGGATGTGCGGATAAAGCAATGGATGAGAGACAGCTGGGCTTTGCAGCACGTTCTGGTCTCTTCTGACTGGTGCTCAGTTTGAAGATGGAATCTCATCTCACTGCAGCCTGTGTGCTGCTGAGTGGAGCCTGGAGTGCCAAGCGCAGGTGGATTGTCACAGACGGAGGTGGCTCTCATGCCCTCAGTAAACAGCTCGGTCCAGCGTGGCGAGTGCCCCTTGGGGCTGGAGTTCCAGTCAGTGAACCTGAAGGCCACCCCCACGGAGTGGGACAGGATTTGAAAACATATTTGCTGGTCGCCTCTGCCGGCTCCTTCTCTCCAGTTTGGGCTGCATCTCCCTGGGTCGTTTATGAAGATCGTACTGCAAGTGCCAGGCACTGGGCTACCAGACGGGGTCCTGAGCCTAAAAAAGTGGCCGTTCCTGCTCTCAGGGTGCTCCTGGCCCTGCCCTGTGGGAGGGGACGTGAAGGAGCCCCCTGTGAGGCATTTTACCTGAACTCAGTAAGGCCAGGTTCATCCACATGGTGGCCTGGGCACACTGGCTCGGAGTTGACTGGTGACAGAGGACCGAGGGGTGAAAGACGAGTGTTGGAGGCAGAGTCAGAAGCAGGGGAAGGGTTGCGTTTGTTCTGTGGGTTCTGACGCTGCAGAGGGGGCAGCGGTGATGGGGTTTCTGCAGGTGGTGGGTTGTCAGAGGCACGGGAGGTGAGGGGTGCCGTCACCATCCTGCACGGGGCCATCACTGTCCGCCCAGCAGCTGTCCTGGGCCACCTTGACTCAGGCCGGTCCACCCACAGGAATGGATCTTTGATGACAGAGATTTCCCGACCTTTCATATTTTTAGTTTCTTATCAGCAGAACCTTCTCTCCAAAGGCAGCCTTCTGTGGAAGTGTGCCGAATAAGTCAGAGAAAGCAGAGACGCCTGGGAGTGCGGGGGACAGAGCGAGGGCCCCCAAGGCAGTACCCCCCGAGCGCGGCATCTAGGGGAGCCTGGCGCGTCAGCCCTCCGCCACCGGGAAGCCTCTCCGTGGCAGGCATGGCGGGGGCTGGGCCTCGGCGCCTGTGGGGGCGCTTTGCTGCTTCCACAAGCACAGCCCTCCCCAAAGCCCCCGGGGTACCTGAGGTCCGGCCGGCGGGGGTGGGGGCGGCATGGGTTGAGGCCAGAAACCCCAGAGGCAGAGAGCCGGCATGGGAGGCTGAAGGCGACAACTCTGCCCCTTCCGCTGTGTCTCCGGCCCCAGCCCAGGCCCTGCGTGGAGTTGGCGCCTTCCCAGGTCTGCATCTCTGTGTGTCGGGGGGTCCTGGGCAGAAGGAGCAGGTGTTCTTGCCTTGAGAAGGTGTGTGTTCGGGGGGGTGCATCTCAGCATGATGGCAGAGGGTTCTGGGATTCGGAAGTGCCTAAAGATGGGGCGAGGGCACTTGTCAGGCAGTGAGCCTCCCGTCACTGGAGTGTGTGCGAGCAGGGCAGAGCCGTGGCAGAGCCGGGGAGGAGTGGAAGCTTGGAGGGGGTTCACCTGGGCCTCGGGGGCCCTTGCTTGATTGCTCTCTCCTCCACTTTCTCCAGCAGGCTCCTCTCGGGAGGCCGCTGGCTGGGGTCACTCAGAGCGTGGGACTGGAGTCAGACAGCCTGGGTGCTGATTCCAGTACCACCTACCACTGTGGGGCCTCAGTTTCCTCATCTGACAAATGGGGGTGAACGTGGGACCCTCCTCTTCGAGCTGAGGTGAGGGCGCCGTGATTTAACACACATAAGGCACCAGCTTTCCTCTTTTTGGAAAACTCTCCAGACTTTCCGGGTGATGTGAGCTGGGGAGGCGCATTGCAGGTGCCCTTAGGACCACCTGGAACCATAGTTTCCCCACGAGTGAAGACAGGACACAGACCTGGGCTCCACCCCCGGCAGGGGGCCAGCTCCTGGAAATGTTGGCTAAGCAGACAGGCTGGAGGCTCTCACTTAGAAAATTCTGGAAGATGGGAGTCGTCGGGGTTTCCAGCCCAGCATGGCCAGGCTGTGGAGGACGCAGCCCTGGGGCCGGGCTGCCTGAGACGTCGGCCTTTGTCTAGAGCCAGTCTGGGCTCTGATCTGCTGAATGGCCCATCACAGGGCCGTGTTTCCGGCTCTCTCTCTGCCTGGGGGCCAGCAGGGTGGTCTCGCCCTTGGATGTCTCTGCATCAGGACGAGGGGCAGCTCGTGGGTGTCAGCTGAGCCTGCAGGGTGCTGGAGCTCTAGGTCCACCGTCACAGCCACCTCCCCAGGTCCTGGCGGGGGACCCGCTGGCCCCACTGTGCAGGAAGCAGAGGCAGACAGCAGCTGTGTCACTGGCGGAGGGGCCCGTCTGTGTCTCAGAGGAGCGTGACAACGGTTTCACGACCCACCTCCCCAGCTGGTCCCAGCCCTGTGCTCGCCACCCACCTCAAGTCTCTTCCTGCCTCATCCCTTCCAGTGACAAGTGCTCCATGTTAAGCCATAGTGGCGGTGACTTGAGACAGTTCTGACACAAGAATAACCTGCTTGGGCATTTGTCACCAGCAGGGGCTATTTCCTTAGCCACCCAGGCCTCCAGGGTCCCAGAGCCATGCCCAGGGGCGGAGAGGGCAGCGGGCTCAGAGTCTTAGGACAGGTGGCTGCCCCAGCGTCGGGCGACAGCATCGCCCTCCCCTCTCAGAAGAGAACCCCCTCCACCTGCTCTCACGTTTTCACATCCCATCTGGTCCAGCAGCCAGCCCTCCATCATCCCAGCACAGCCCCCACAACCAGCTCAGATCACTGGGGGACATGGAAGGGAGAGGCCCAGGGATGGGGGGAGCATCCACCCAGAGAGGGTCCCCCCGGGCCGTCTCACTGGGGATTTTGTGGTTGGGGATGGTGTGGGGCTTAGAGACCCCAACTGTGAATAGGGATGTTTCTGAACAGATCTGGGCTCTCTCCTCCTCTGAGCCCTCGGAGGAAGGTGCCTGCAACTGCTTGCATGGCCAGTCCCTGCAGACGGGGCCGACTGTGTCACCCTGTCACCAGCCAGTAGGGTACAGTCACCCTCTCTGACCCCAGCATTGGGAGACAGCTGGGCCCCAGTGCCTCCCTAGAGAGCCAGGAGCAGGGGAGGCGTCAGCTGGAGAACCCCCACCTACATCTGATGGGGCCCCTCTGAATCCTTCCCTGGTTCTGATCCTATAGAGACACTGGATGTTTTTTATTTTATTTTATTTTATTTATATTTTAATTGAAGTCAGTTACACTGTGTCAGTCTCTGGTGTGCAGCATAAGGTCCCAGTCATGTATATACATGCATATATTTTTTTCATTAAAGGTTATTGCAAGACATTGAATATAGTTCCCTGTGCTATACAGAAGAAATTTGTTTTTTTTAATCTATTTTTATATATAGTGGCTAACACTTCAAATCTCAGACTCCCAAATTTATCCCTTCCCACCCTTTTCCTCTGGTAACCATAAATAAGATTGTTTACTGTGTCTGCAAGTCTGTTTCTGTTTCGTAGATGAGTTCATTAGTGTCCTCTTTTTTTCTTTTTTCCTTTTTTTTTTTAGATTCCACATATGAGCGATCTCATATGGTATTTTTCTTTCTCTTTCTGGCTTGCTTTACTTAGAATGACAATCCCCAGGTCCATCCATGTTGCTGCAAATGGCATTATTTGAATTTTTATGGCTGAATAGTATTCCATTGTATAAAGGTACCACGGCTTCTTTATCCAGTCATCTGTTGATGGACGTTTAGGCTGTTTCCATGTCTTGACAATTGTAAATAGTGCTGCTATGAACATTGGGGTGCAAGTATCTTTTTAAATTAAGGTTCCCCCTGGATATGTGCCCAGGAGTGGGATTGCTGGATCATGTAGGAAGTCTATTTTTAGTTTTTCGAGGAATCTCCATACTGTTTTCCACAGTGGCTGCACCAAACTGCATTCCCACCAGCAGTGTAGGAGGGTTCCCTTTTCTCCACACCCTCTCCAGCATTTGTCATTTGTGGACTTTTGAATGACGGCCATTCTGACTGGTGTGAGGTGACACCTCATTGTAGTTTTGATTTGCATTTCTCTGGTAATTAGTGATACTGAGCATTTTTTCATGTGCCTGTCGATCATTTATATTTCTTCCTTGGAGAATTGCTTGTTTAGGTCTTCCACCCATTTTTGGATTGGGTTGTTTGTTTTTTGAGTGAGCTGTTTATATATTCTGGAGATTAAGCCCTTGTCAATCACATCACTTGCAAATATTTTCTCTCAGTCCGTAGGCTGTCTTTTTGCTTTGTTTATGGTTCCCTTTGCTGTGCAAATGCTTATAAGTTTAATTAGGTCCCGTTTGTTCATTTTTGCTTTTATTTCTATTGCTTGGGTACACTGCCCTAGGAGAACATCACTGAGATTGTGTCAGAGAATGTTTGCCTGTGTTCTCTTCTAGGAGGTGTATAGTGTCTCGTCTTATGTTTGTCTTCAAGCCGTTTGGAGTTTATTCCTGTGTGTGGTGCGAGGGAGTGTCTTCACTGCGTTGATTTCCGTGCTGCTGTCGGCCTTTCCCATCACCACCTGCTGAAGACGGTCTTTCTCCGTTGTGCACTCGTGGAGGCGCCTGATAGGTCTCGTCCCTCAAAGGACATCACATACGTGAACACACAAAGCTGGCACATCTCATGGAACCCTCGGAGCCTCAGGATGCGGGGCGTGGGATGGGAACCCCGGCTCCGTACCCAGACCCCCATACTGTTTCCATCTTTCCCCTGTGCCGTGGGAACAGCCCACATCTCAGCGCTGGCTGCTGGCAAACTCACATCCCATTTCAAAATAAACCCCGGGAACAGTAGTCTGGGGGAGAGCGAGTAGATGTATTAGCTTTCATGGTGAGAAACCACAGGGACCGGAATAACAGGATATGTTTCTCATTAGCTGTGAATGCCGGAAGAGCGAGGAGGAACACTGGTATTTTCTGTCCTTAATCAAGCCCAGCGAGCACTGTGAGGTGCAGGGCTCCCGCCGGCGCCCCCATCCCCGCTGTCGCTGTGGCCATAGCCTGCTGAGGATGTGTTTCCTTTTTTTAACCCCAGCCAGACCAGCCTCCAGACGGGGTGGCTTGCAGGTGCCCCATCATCCGTCTGCCCAGCTGCGAGAATGTATTCGCATCAGCAGCAACAGGACGAGAGAACGCGCAGGGGAAGTAACTTCAGAGGAAGGGGATTGGGATGGGCTCCCAAAGTGAAGGGAAGGCCTGTGGGCTTCCTCTCAGAGAGAGGTCACAGCTGCGCCCGCTGTGCGTGAGACCTGGGGTTGTGACTGCCCGGCCGAGGACAGGGACAGCTCTGCCAGCCCAGGCACAGGACGGGGACGCCCACACCCTGCCCCCAGAGCCCCAGGGCACTGCGGGCCTGGCGGAGAGTGGAGGGCATGCCTGCCCCGGGGAGGTGTGGGCAGAGCAGAGCAGGGCTGGGGAGACCCCGGGGGGGCCTGGAGGTGATCCTGGCAGAGTGGGTCGGGGTCTTCCAGGGAACTGGGAGTGGGGTCCATCAGGGAGACAGCAGATGCAGAGGCAGGGTCTGACGGCGTCTGGCGTGTTGGGGAACAGTGTATGTGATGGGAAAGGTGGGCTCCATCCCAAAGTGGGGGGTGGCCCGGTGCCTTGATTCTGACCCCCTGGTAGTGGAAGAGCCCCAGAGGTGCCTCCCCTTGGGCGAGGCGTGCCAGCCTGTTTGTGGGAAGACCACGCGTGAACAAGCACACGCAGGCACGCACACACAATCTGGGCAAGTTTTAAAGCATAAAATTAGTCATACCCAGTCTTCAAGAGGTAGAGGAAGCTTGTATTTTTTTAAAAAAATTCCATTCAGCTCCCAGAAGTCACATTGAGAGCATCTGTTTCGCGTTGTCAGTGATGGTAACAGCAGAAGCTTAAATAGCGCTCACCCAGTGCCAGGCCGGCTCGGAACACGCGGCACACTTTACCTCATCTCACCCTCCCGGCCACCCCGTGGGGGTTGCGAGGTGCTCGGACGACCCCCAGTTACAGGGGAGCCTCAGAGAGGCCAAGCACCCTGCCCGCGGCCACACACCTGTGAACAGCAAGCGGAGGTGCTCAGAGCTGAACCAGGCACGAGCCATGGGGCCCACGCCCTCCCCTGGGGAGCCGAGTGCCTCTTGTCTTTGTTTCTCAAGGAAAGGACAGGATTCTTTAAAACCAGAGCTGGAAGCTGAGACGGGCAGGAGGAATTAATGAGAGGCTGGGAGGACCTTCAGGGAACAGGGAAGGGAGGCAGGAAGTTCTGGGGGCTGGTGTGGGGCTGGAATAGGGGAGAGGCTGATTTGGGACGGACCCTGTGCCCTGTGACGTGCCCACTGAGCCCGTCCCAGCTGCAGGACCAGCACTCGGAGGCTGGGGGGCGGCGAGGACGCCCCTGGCAGAGCTGCTGTCCTACCGAGCAGCTGTGGGTGGGGAGCCCTGGGCCGGCCCCGCCAGGACCCACATCCTGGTCAGCCCTGTGGGACCCCTTGGCACAGGGCGGGCCTCTGGGCAGCGAGGGGGGCGGGAGGCTACAGCGGGCCGGAGCCAGCTCTGAGGCTGTGCTGGCCGGGCTCCAGCAGCCCCCACCTGAGTGGTCTTGGGCTGCTGACTTCACCCCAGCTTCCCCGTCTGCACCAGGCGAGGCGGCGGTTCCTTGGGGGGGGTGTGGAGGGTGAGAGTTCAGGAGGGATCAGCAGGTGCCACAGGCAGGGCCGCAGGGCGGCAGGGCAGGAGCCTGATGCCAAGCACAGGTGTGTGGCTGGCAGTGAGCAGCGCAGGTGTCCCTGCCTGAAGAGTCCCCGTCAGGGTGGGGGAGGGGCAGGCCGAGAAGGCAGCGTTCCTCAAAGTGTGTTCCCTGGAACCCTTGAAGCCAGGTCACCGGGGGTGGTTTTGAGCTGCAGATTCCCAGGCCCCATCCCAGACCTGCAGTCTGGGTCTCTAAAGGACGCTGCCCTGGGGTCTGCATTGCCAGTGAGCACCCCAGGTGTGTGTTGTGTGTTGTAAAACAGACATAATATATAAGTTACCATCTTAACCATTTTTCAGTGTTCAGGTCAGGAGCACTCAGCTGAGTCCCGCCAGCCTCCCCACCCGTCTCCCTCCCGCCTTCATCCCTCAGCAGCGCCTTCCTGCTCCCAGGCCCCCCTGTACATGCCGCAGCCCTGACACCTGCTGGGCGACTGGGTTTACAGGGGCCACGTGTAGGGGTGGCCCCTCCCGCAGTGGCCCCACGGCGGGGTTGTACAGGTGCTGACCTGTCACATTGATGCCCCGAAGCCTGGATTGTCTTGGCCATGCGCCCACTCCTCGGGTGCCCGCTACTGCACAGGCCGGGCACGGCGCTGGTGTCACGTCATCTGCTGGGCGTGCTCATCAGCCGTGACCTTCGTTTCAGGGAGTCAAGGAGAGGTTGTAGAGTGTTTGCCTACCAGATACGTTGGCCTGGGACTCCTGTACGAGCCCTCAGTCCCACCACTGTCCCATCACTGAGAGGGTAAACTGAGGCCCGGGGGGGCCGAGACAATGGGCCAGGGTACCTGTGAGCCAGGTAGGAAAGCTCGGGCTTGGGGACATCAGCCCTGGGAGCTTTCTGCTGCCCGCCTCCGACTGCTCGCTGCTGCCCCGTCCTCTGTTGAGGGGAGGGTCCACCTGTCCCGCCCTGGGTCTCCCTGTCTACTCCTCCTCCCTGTGGCTCAGCCGCCGCTGGTGGGTGGTGCCTCCAGCAAGACTGGTAGTGACACTGGTAACCCGTGGGTGAGGTCCAGGCATTCCTGAGCAAGGCAGGAAGGTGGGGGAGGCAAGGTGGGAGGCGTCGGGAGGGGCGGTGACCTGCAGGAGCGGCTAGGCAGGAGGCAGGGGATGGGAGAACCACCGGCTCACCACCCATAAAGGCTCGGAGCGCCGGCTCACAGGCGATCAAATCTGCCTGCCCTGGTGACCCTACAGTGCAGAGTTCAATCCCCACAGCCCAGGTGAGGTCTGAGCATGTGTAGCTGGCTACGCTTAGGTGCAGGGCCTACCCCCTGCGCTGCTCCTCTGCTCTCTGCGCTGACTGACCACAACAGACTCCTACCGCGTGCCTGCCAGCCCCGTGCATGGTATCAGGAGCAACTGAACTTTGAGAAGAATGAATGAATGAATGAAGAGTGAGTCCCCCTTGGTGGCTTCCTCTTGGTGAGCCCTGCTGACCTCTCAGCCATCTCCCCTGTGTCTCCTGCACTGGCCTGGTCTGTGATCCATGATGTGACAGCCGGTCCTGGGCAGTCTGGGACAGTCAGTCTTGCTACTGTGTTGCCCATTTGTCTCTTGCACTGCTGTTTAAATCATCACACAGGAGGCTGCAAACACCCTAGCGCTGGGATGGGGCTCCCGCTCTGCGTCCCGAGGTAGCAGTGCCCGGCCCGTCGTGTGCTGAGGGAGCACTTGGGGGCTGCATGGCCTGTGTCTGGGACAACGGCAGTACTAGTGATGGTCAGCATTTAAGTAGCGATCAGTTTGTGCTAGCTGCTGTCATCCTGTGTGTCGTGTGCGCATGAGACAGCATACAGTCGTGGCAGCATGTTGTGATGCTAGATCTTGGCAAACCAAAACAGTACTAGAGCCTTCAAATTGGCAAGTAACTTACTTAAGGGCTGTTTAGGGCCAGAGGGGATCTGAACCCAGCCAGCCCAGAATTTGATACTACTCTGTGCAATACTCTGTTGACCTTGTGAGAGAGTCTGTGTATGCCAGTGGTGCCAACTAATGGTGCAACTTTATTTATTCTATAATCTGTACCCACGCCTACCCTGTGCCAGGCCCCAGGCTGGGCTCTCGTGGTTAAAAGACAAAGACAGGCAGACACTCTTAGGGAGTCCTCAGACTAAAAAGGAATTGTCCTCAGAATCACAAGGAGAAAATGGGGTGTGTGAGGGGCTAAATTTAGCCTAAGCAGCCTGGGAGAGCTTGCCGAGAAAGTCATATTTACGATGAAGTCTGAAGACAGAAAAGGAGCCTGCCAGGGACTGAGTGGAGGGAAGAGTGTTCCGGGCAGTGGGAACAGCATGCACAAAGGCCCTGAGGTGAGCATACATTTTCTTATTTGGAGAACTAAGAGGCCAGTGAGTCTGGAGCACAGAGCGCAGGGGTGAGAGGGCTGAGCTGGAAAGGGAGGGGCGAGTGGAAGCAGATCACGTGGTGCCTCACAGGCCACACAAAGGGGTTTGGTGATGTTTTCAAACAAGATGAGTTGTTTTTTTTTTTAAAAGATGTTAAAGCCTTTGCAAGTCACAGTAAGATTTTGGCTTTTCAGAGTTCCAAGGTCTATTTCAGTGTAAAAACCAGTGAATGTCATTGCTATAATTCTTCACATCTGCTGTTCACCAGACTTCTCATGCACACTGCCCTTCATTCTGACCCTAGCAAGAGGCGATCGTCACTGCCCGCCCTAGTTGACAAGGGAGGCTCTGCAGGGACGTGACTTGCCCAAGGTCACGCAGCCGGTCTCAGGGTCAGCAGGCATGTTCTCCCAGAGCCTCTGGAGGGGAGTGTCTGCAGAGGGGGGAGGCTGGCCCCCAGGGAGCCCAGCGCCCAGCCCAGCAAGGCCTGTGCAGAGCCCTCCTCCTCTCTGCTCCGCTCCCTGGCTGCTCCATGCGGATCTTTCGTGAACTTAAAGCTTTTGGCAAGTTCTTATGACAGTGTGTTCCTGGGAGCTGTGCAGAGACAAAGCAGCTCTGAACTTCTTAGCAAATGTCATCAGAACCTCAGCTTGTCCCCAGATGACAGGCTGTGGGACTCTCCGTAGGGCTGGGAGCAGAGAAGACTGATTTTTCAGTTCATTTATTAGCGGGAGCCAGGCTGCCTGCAGCTCACGAGTGAATAAATCACAGCTCTTGCCACCGACTTGCAGAGAGTGTGAGGTCAGCAGCAGCTGGGGGAGGACGTTAGGGCTCCTTGGGCCGCGGGCCAGCGCAGGGGGCTGGGGGCTGCGGGGAGAGCGTCTCCCCACCCCACCCCGCTGGAGGGCCACTGGGGCTGGGGGTGGGCTCTAGGGGGATGGGGAGCAGAGGGAGGGCAGCCCGGCTGAGGAGTTGGGCCTCAGGCCTCGCGTCTGGGTGGCTGGCCCCAGCTGCCCCCGTGGCTGCGGAGGGGACCCTGCCTGAAGCTTGTGTCCCTGTGGCTTCCTGCCTGGACGTGTGATGGGTTCTGTTCCCCAGTGGACCTCTTCCTATGGGATGTCTAGCCCACCCAGCCCCCCATCTCACCCCTGCAGGCCTGTGCGTGGAGCCAGGCCCCCATCAGCTGCTCAGACATCTGCCCTTGGCCTCTGGGAAGAAGTCTTCAGAATCCTTTGTCCGTCTCGTTTCGAGCCCAGCACAGGCAGGCTCTCCTAACCCTTCCTGCGGGCTCCCCACGGGCTGGCCTGCCCCGCGCGCCGGTCACAGACGATCTCTGTGGTCCTCTGGACGCCCCCGGCTGCGCTCTGTCCTTCACCCCCATCTCATCCAGCAGCACATCCTGGTGGCCCTCCCTTTGGAATCGCCCAGCGTCTGACCCCGCCCACCCCTCTGCCACGCCCGTCTGGGCCATGGTACTGCCAGCCTCCTAAGTGGTCTCTCAGCTCAGCTCTCAGCCACAGGGTCCCTGTAAGACTTGAGTCGGCCCTCATCCCGCTCTGCTCAGCCCTCCCACAGCTCCTTCCTCACCCAGGGTGACTGGGCACAGGCGCTGTGCCATCTGTCCCCATCACCCCTCCATCTTCCCTGGCTCCCCCTCCCGTCCCCGACTAGACTGTGAGCCACAATGGGGCCAGAATCTTTGTTTTGTTCCCTGACATCCCCCAGTGCCTAGAATGACTCCAGGCACGTATTAGGTGCTCAGAGATTATTTCCTGAATGAATGAGCAGTGATCCGTGGTAGGGACAATACTATCACTTTGCAGATGAATAAATTGAGACACAGATAGGTTAAGTCACTAACCCTGGGTCACACAGATTTGGGATTCAAACGTCAGCAGACTGGTTTCACAAACTCCGTTCTTAAGTCCTAAGTTGTATTACCTTTCTAGTTAAAAAGTGATGAATTAATGAGTCAAATAGTTTTTCTAGATTCTTCTTGCATCCTATGCACTAGATCATCAAACTTTTTCTTGCTTTTGAGTCTCTTTCCTGCCTCCATTCCTTTGCACTTGCTGTTCTGATTAGAATGCCCATTCACTTGGAGAACTCCTATTCATTCTTCAAAACCCAAGCCAAATGGCCCCTTCACCATTCAGAATTCATTTTTCTCTTGTTCTTGCTCTCATTGCCCTGTGGATACCCTTGATCAGAGTCTTGGAACCTACTGAATTATGTGTCCTTCTGAATCCCCACTTTGAGTCTCTTGATGGCAGGGGGCCTTGGTGTATTTTATTTGTCTCTCCCAGCCTGCATCTCACACGTTAGAAACCTAATAAATATTTGTGGAACGTGTGACTAGAAGTGTTTCTGGCACTTACAGCCTGCATTTTGAATCCTATTTATGATGAGCTTTCATTTGAACACTGCCCATATGTTCCAAGAGAGAAAAATGGGCCCACATCATAACAGAGTCTAACAGAATCCTATCTAGTGCTGACTTTCCACGTCATTCATTTAGAGGGAAATGCTTCTGGTAAAACACCATTCTGTTGTTGGCGTAGTAAACACGAACATTTCATGTAATTTGATGTAGAGTTATGTGAAATCCTCAGGATCAAAAGATATTCTGGAGACCAGAAAACCACTTGGTCAGAAGGAAAGTCTGCATGGTTAGGGGGTACAAGGGACATTAATGTCCCAGGGGGTCTTGCAAACCCTGGTGGTCCTAAATGCACTAACGTCTAACCAAAGGTCATAGGTGTGGACTTTGGGGAGTAAAACCTTCTTTTGCATGAGAATTTGACCTTTGGTTAATTTTCTAGCTCTGTTTTCCTGGGAACCAGATAAAGGCAGACTGTCACCTCTGCCGCCGGGCAGTGTTTCTTAAGGTAAAATGTCTCCTGGTTAGTAAATTGCATCTGGGCGGGTTGGGGGTGCCCCATCGTAGTACCTGGCAGGCTGCCAGGCTGGGCTTCGTAGATCCCAGTGACTACATCCGTTGTGGGGAGCCTAGGTGCTTTGCCGGTGGAGTTGTTAGTGGAGATGCTGGTCCCCGTGGGGCATGAAGGTTTTAAGGCAGAGAGGCCCCCACACCTGTCTGATGTATATCTCGTCTCCCCACCTGAAGGGTTCCCTAGAGGTGGGGGTGATGGTGGAGACACCCCCCAGGGGCTGTCACAGAGGAGGAACCCTGCTGGCAAGCTGTGTCTGTCCTGGGTCCTTTTCCGTGGACGGTGCCTTGGGATAGGTGTGTAATTCTGACCGTGGAGTTGAGCCCTAAGACACGCTCCAGCGGGCACCGCAGGAGTAGATGGAAGGTTTACCAAGTACTAAGTAAGTGGTCGTGATGCCAGCACCTAGGGGTCTCAGTGGAAAAGGGGCGGGGCTGAGTGTAGTCACAAGGCTGAAGCCCCCACATTGTGTCCAGCGCCCTGCCGGGAGTGCAGGCATCCTGGTCGCCACTGAGCAGGGGCCCTAGGCCTGACAGACTCGTGGTTTCTCAGGCCCTTCCACTGTTCCTCCCAGGCCTGGTACCTGGGTATGGTGAGCATCCTTCTTCCTTCTGACCTGGAGTGCTGGAGCAGGGCCTGTCTCCTCCCTGCCTCTGGCTGGACCATAGGGGGCACTCCCAGCCTGGGTGGGGAGTTGGGGGTGCTAGTTCTAAGGGCCCCCCTTGCTCTGTGCTGCCCCAGATGGACCGTACCACCTCTTGCCTCCCCTCCTAGTCATGCCTCCTGACAATCTCCATTTCTCAGATGAAGAGCTAGAGGTTCAGAGAGGTTAAGTCACTTGCTCAAGGTCACCCAGCAGCTTGGTAGCCACGTGAGAACTCAGCCCCACCATCATCCAGCCCCAGAGCCCAGCTCTGAACCCCACCTGGCACTGATCCGCCTCTTCCTCCCGAAGCTAATTAATGTCCTGTGACTCTAAATCAACGCTCCCCTCGGTGGGTGGCTCTGGGCAGTGAATTTCTAGGGCACAAGATGTCCCTCTCTTCCCTCCTTCTGCTGGAGTCTGTCAATCCAGAAAATGCAGAAATGGGCCAGGTGTGGAGTCTGGAATGGGGCCCAAAAATTAATAAGCTTTTCCTCTTCCCCCAATGGCTTTGTTTTGACTTCCTCTGCAGACGGCCGCCAGCTCCCAGGTGTCCCAAGCGTATCTCTTGGAGGCAGAAGCTTGGATTCTGGGGTCTAGTGTGACTGGTGGGGAAGGGTGGGGGCAGGCTCGGTGAGAGGAAGTTCTCCCGGGTCCTTCTGAGGTGGGGGGCGGACTCGCCCGCCTCTCCCATCCATCCCCAGGTTTGCCAGCCCCGAGGAATTCGGCCACACGGTCTCTCTGCACCGGAGGGTTCTGCTGAATGCCTAGGACAGATTTGTCACTCACCGGGGGTGGAGTGGGTGGGGACCCCCTTCGTGGCAGAGGTGGAGACAGAGGAGGGTGGCTGCCTGGCTGCAGTCTGGAGTTTCCATCTTGGCGGGAGGATTCGCGCCTTTAGGGTCCCTTTGAAACCTGAGCACCTGTCCTTCTGTGACTTCCTACTGCAGCCCGCGACTCTGGCTCTCGGAAAAGGCCAATTATGCAGAAAGCATTTATGTTTCCATTAAGAGATTACACTCTGGGGGGATTATTTACAAAGCGTGGAGGGCCCGGCAGGCCAGCACCCCACCTGCATGCTTATGGAAAAGCCTCCCCTACTGATCTCTGCAACAGGGTCTTCTAGAATAAGGGTTCTCAGCCTCTCTCCGAAAAAAGACCCCTTTTTGTCATTTCCAATCCATCGAGCTTGATGCTTTGGGAAAACACAACATCCTGCTTCGGACGTCAGAGTAATGTGATGGCTCAGAAGTTTCTGAATATTGACCCAGTTTCTGCTCGTACCGCGCTGTGGGCTCTTAACCTTGTCTCTTGTCCGGCCCTGAGCTCGCTGGCCTGTTGTTAACAGTTCTTGGGAGTTCTGTGGGAAAGAAACGTGTGCCCTGCTTCCCAGCCCATTTGCCGTTGCAGTACTGGGTTACGGCCCACCAGGGTCCATACCCCAGAGTCTACCTTTGTTTTTCATTTTTCAGCTTTATTGGTCTAGAATTGTTACAATTTGACTGCCCATATACAATATATTGCATTTAAATACATATACACGATAAACTGCATGTATTTTTTTAAATTTACATATATGTACTGTTCATTGTTTCTAAGAACGTTTAGGGCTTTAGCTTTTTAAACTTACATAGTTATCAAAGGAATAAAGCCAACCACAAAATGAGAATTAATTCAAAAAAATACATACAGCCCGCTATTAACAGCAACATTCTTTACAATTGCCAAGACGTGGGAGCACCCCAAGTGCACATCGACAGATGAATGGACGAGGAAGATGCAGCGTACATCTGTGGTGGTGCACAACTCACCCATAAGAAGGAAAGATGTTTTGCCATTTGCAGCCCTTTGTTCACTTTTTTTTCTCTTCACTTCAAAAACCAGAATTTTATAATTGGCATAAACATTCCAATTGCATCAAAAACAACAAAATACCTAGAAATAAACCTAACCGAGGAGGTTACCTATACTCTGAAAACAATAAAACGTTGATGAAGGAAGTTGAAGATGATACAGAGAAATGGAAAAATGTCTTGTGCTCTTGGATTGGAAGAGTCAACACTATCAAAATGGCCACACTGCCCAAAGCAATCTGCAGATCCAATGCAACCCGTCAAAATACGACATTTTTCACAGAACTAGAGCAAACAATTCCAAAATTTACATGGGACCCTGAGCTGCCAAAGCAGTCTTCTGTAGGTCTTTTTTTTTTTTCCTCTTTCTTCTTTTTGTTCTCTTTTCTTATGGTTTGATGACTAGAGGAAGTCCTTTAACATCTGTTGTAAAGCTGGTTTGGTGGTGCTGAAATCTTTTAGCTTTTGTTTATCCGTGAAGCTTTTGATTTCTCCATCAAATCTGAACAAGAGCTTTGCAGGATAGAATATTCTTAGTTGTCCCAGAGTCTCCTTTGAGAAACTTCTCTGGTGGGTGAGGATACAGAGAAATCGGAGCCCTCCAATTTCCGCACTGTGGTGGGAATGCAAAATGGTGCAGCCATTATGCAGAACCGCACAGTGGTCCCTCCAAAAGTTAAATAGAGTCACCATGTGACCCGGCAGCTCCACTTCTGGGCGTGTTCCCAGAGTAATGGAAAGCAGGGTCTTGAACAGATATGTGAACACCCAGGTTCACAGCAGCCAGAAGATGGAAGCAACCCCAGTGTCCCTCAACGGGTGATGGATTAAGTGTGGTCTGTCCACACAAAGGAATATTATTCAGCCTTAAAAAGAGAGGACGTCCTGACAAAGGCTACAGCATGGATGAACTTTGAGGACATTATGCCTAGTGAAATGAGCCAGACACAGAAAGACAAATACTATATACACTCATAAGGTGTATATAGTAGATACACACACACACACACATACACACACTCTCACCTGAGGTCCCCAGAGCAGTCAGATTCCTAGAGACTGGAAGGAGGATGTGGCTGCCAGGGGCTGGGGGAGGGGAGGGGGCTAGTGTTTAATGGGGACAGAGTCTCGGTTTGGGAAGAAGAAAAGGTGCTGGGGATGGATGGTGGGGATGGTTGCACAACAGTGTGATGCCTTAGTGCCCTGACCTGCACACTTAAAAGTGGTAAATTTCACGTTAGGCATCTTTTAGCACTTAAAGAAAAAAAAAAATCCTCTCGCGGTGGCAGGGTGTGGGCGGGGCAGGCCGCTTGTCCCATCTCCTGGGGGAGCCTGGGTGCATCTGGAGCACACTAAATTGTGAGGTCGGGCAGCTGCCTGGCCCCGAGGTCCTTTGTGAATCTCATCACCGTGGGCACCAGGCCTCGTTTTCCTGATCACTAATTGCAGGCGGAACGTCCCGTCTTGTGGCAGATGCTGGTGTCGGCAGCACCGCGAGCAGGAGGCCCAGCCCCTTTGACGCAGTCCCTGAGCTGCGTGTGGCCCCAACTGCAGCTCTGTGGGCTGGGGAGGGCCACGGCCTGTCCAGGTGTGTGTTCCTGGAGGCCTTGGGAACCGTGCTGTCTGAGCTCGTGGGCTCCCGGGCCCAGTGTTGTGTGGGGAGCGGGGAATGAGGTGGCCAGGTGTGCTGCTGGGGTAGGAATCCAGCTCTGCTCCTTAGAAGGGTGGGGCTCCCACGCCTGCTTCGCAGAGATGCTGCGAGGGATGAGGGAGGCGGTCTGTCCCTCCTCTGCCTTTCCTCTGGCTCCTCCCACAGGGTCTGGGGACTGTCGTCCTTCTGACTGAGCTGAGGGGCCTGCAGAGGACAGTGGACCAGGGAGCCAGCGAGCCCACCCGTGTGACCGCTGCCAGGCAGGCATGACCCTCGGGGCACTGTCCCAAGGTGATCCCACCAGGGGAACAGGTTGGGATGGCCTGGCCTCTGCCCTCGACACAGCACTCAGGGGCAGAAACATCCCCTCCTGTCCCCCTGTCTTGGCTGGTCTCTGCTGGAGGCCGTCCTCCGGTGTCCGCATCATAGGGGCCCCCCAGCGGCCTTGGAGCCAGACACGGTGGGGTCCTCCTGACCCCCCTGCTCACCGGGCTCCCTGCCTCCCTTGGACTCATCGCTGCCCCCAACCCTGCACCTTCTCTTCCCAACGGGGTAAGCAGCTCGCGATGCCATTTTGAGAAACAAGGTTGATTGCCCGTGGACCGTTCCCAAGCTGGCAGCTATTAATAGTAACAGGAGCCTGGCAGATGAGCCCAGTCCATGTGGTTCTGGATGAAGGGGTGTGTGAGGGCTGGCTGGCACAGCCAACGGAGCCACTTGTCCCAGGACATGGGCATCCAGGTGGGCAGCACCCTTCACATCTGGAGAGAAGGTTCTGTCAGGGCTGAAATGCACCGTCGGACATCTCAGGGCCTGCTTTTTGGGGAACTGCTCCGAGATCACAGGTAAACCAGAGGAGTAAGTCAGCTCCTGCCTTCAGGCTGTCCCTTCCTTTGGTCCAGAAAATAGGCTTGATTATTAATTAGTCATTTGATTCAATATGAGTAATTTTATTAGCACGTCCTCTTCCCTGGGTGCCCAGATGTTGATGAGAGTCCATCTCTGTCCTGGGCGATGTTTCCCAAGTTTGAAATCTGGGGCTCTCAAAAGAGGGGGCGCTGAAGCTGGCCAGCCCTGTCCCTGTGGATGGGCCCCTCCTGGCTGGGTTCTCGCTCCACAGACACACTCATGTCCCAAAGTCACTCTCCCTGCCTGCCTCGGGCAGCATCAGTGTTGTGGAAATCATCTGCGAGCAGCTCGGGGAACCTTGCTGAAGTGAGCGATGATCTGCAGAGGAAGATGTGCCATCTCCCCCTTGTAATAGGTGCCTGGTGGCCATGTGGCTGGCAAGGACCGTCCCCGGGCCGGGTGGACCCTCTGGGGGTAGCCAGGCCTTGGGTAGCGCTGCTGCTGCTGTGGAGCAGAGAGCCCTCGTTGTTCAATTATTTAACGTCCTAATGAGTCCATTTTTCACGTCCTCCGCCGGCTCCCCCAGGACCTGTGGGTGGCATTCAGTGCACCTGTAGTGAATATCAATGAGGCAGCATTCTGCTTGGTGTGTCTGCTTAATGCTCTTTCCCACCAGGGTGGGGCTGGGCGGGGGCACCTCCCAGATGGCCACGGGGCCACCCCGACCTGGGACCTCCAGACCCGCGGAGACTTGTTTCCAGAAGGGAAAGGCCCTGGGGCGACATCACAGTGAGTGACCAGGGAGGGGCCCTGCCTCTGCGCAGGGCAGGCGCCAAGACGGCGGCACAGGCCGCTGCCCCTGGGTTCCTCCTGCTGGAGAACCTGGGGACAGGCACTGGGAGGCAGGCCGCCGGGCAGGAGGGGCACTTTGGCCCTCGGTGCCCGGGGAGCCCTCGGAGCGTTTGTGCCTGCGTTTGGGGGTGATGCGGCATGTCACGGCTTATAAGGCCCCTCCTGCTGCTGAATGAAGAGGCGAAGGCCCGGAGGGGGCAGCCAGGCCGGTCGGGGGGCAGGTGCAGCAGTCCATGGAGAGATGCTGCTGGCCTGGCCCAGAGTGGCTTGGCGGCAGTGGGGAAGAGCAGGTGACTTGGGAGGTTTGGGCAAGGGTCAAAGTCACTGGGGGTGGGGTGGGGTGGGCGTGAGTACACAGATAAAATGTGGTGACCGGCTGGGAGAGTGGGAGCCCCTGATTGTGCCGGCCCCTGGTTGGGGTGACAGGGCGGGTGGTGGCCACTCCCGAGATGGCCCAGGCATCCAGCCACTCACAGCACCTTTGCCGTCTTCACGTCCTCAGCTTCAGCCCGGGGACTTGGTCACACCAGGGAGGCTCCTGGGGCAGTGGTCACGTTAGTTACAGCCTGGTAATGGCTCACTGTGCTGATTGATTGGATTTGATCAGGTTTAATGGGTCTTTTATGCTGAAACTTGACTCAACGTGAAGGACGTGAAATTTAAAGGAGCCCTGGGTAGATCCCCCCCCTGCAGGCTCATGAAAGTCACACGAGGACCTGACAGTTGCCTGGGATCGCAGGGGGCCCGGGAGAGAGGGAATCGCTGGGAACGAGGCAAAGTCGGACTCACACGTCCCACCTTCAGACTTACTACAGGGTAATGGGGACTGTGTGAGCCGGCACAGGACGGATGGGGAAAGCAGCGGGCAGATAAGCTCGTGTGTCTGTGGCCGGCTGCTTTCCACCGGGGCCGAGACCATTCCGAGGGGAGAGAACGGTCTTTTCAACAAACGCTGCTGGGACAGCCGGACATCCACGTGCAAGGCCGGATTTGGACTCTTCCTTCAACATGTGAACAAAAATTACCAAGTGGATCAGAGTCCTAGATGTAAGAGTTTAAAATAATGAAACTCTTACGAGAAAACGGAGGGGTGGGTCTTTGGCGAAGGATTCTTAGCTGTGATACTAAAAGCCTGGGCAACTGAAGAAAAAAGAAGTGCCATTGAACTCCATCAAAGTAAGACTCTTCTGTGTCTCGAGGAGCACTGCCAGTAAAGTGCAAAGGCGGCACACAGAGTGGGAGGAAGTGTTTGCAGGGCTCGTGGAGGACGTGTGTGCGGAGTAGATGAAGACCCCCCGCAGCGCTCTCGGCCGCAGGACCAGGAGGGGCCGCTGTCCTAGGCGGGGGTACCGGGCACAGGCCTCCCTGTGGGCGTGGGCCGTGGCTGGGTAGAACCAGGGCTGGGGGGCTTCCTCACCTTGTGGGGCCTGTTGGAAGCAAAGGGTCCCGGAAGCTGGGAGCCGGCTGGGAGCTACTGCCGCCGCTGTCCCGGACCCCTGGCCAGGACGGCCCACGAGCAGGGGCTGGTGTGGAGCCTTGGGCCGGGAGCAGAGCTCTGGGTGGAGCCTCTAGGGAGGGGCCTGTGCGTGAATCCTGCATCCAGACTCGGAGCCCCGGCTGAGGAACAGGGCCCCTGGCCGCCCCTGCTTCCTGCCCGCCCACCCCAGTCTCTCCCAAGCTGCCTGGTTCATCTGCACTCATTGAAACCCACCAGGAGCGTGTGGAAGGGTGGTGTCCCCGTGGTCACTGTTGTTACTCTTACTAATAGCCCTCTTTGTCAGCATGTCCTCTGTGCAGGGCGGTGTTCCAGGAGTTTGACTTTCATTATCTCATTGAATCTTTACAACAGTCTTGGCCAGTACAACTGTCCCCATTTCATAGGTGAGAAGACCGGTCTCAGAGAGGTTACGGACTCTGAGGTCACACAGCATAGACGTGGCAGAGGTGACATTCAGGTTCTGGGCTGCCTGACTCCAAAGCCAGTGCTCTCAGCAACAGCCCCCCCGACACTCCCAGGCGTTTGAGTAATCACAGCCACCAGGAGCCGACAGGCCCTCAGACGACGGGGCCCTGGGGGCGTGGGAGACACTCAGGCCAGGGCGAAGGGATGGGGGAACACGCATCTGGAGTAGAGGGACTGTGGCGGCAGGGATATGGCGTTTGAGATGGGCTTCAGTATTTTCATCAGCTTGGATGGAGGGCAGTGAGGGCAGGCTTTCCAGGAGAAGGCAGGTTCAAGGGCAAAGGCTTGGAGGCTGGGCAGTGAGATTTGAGTTGAGATCGGACTGAGTGGGACAGGGGTGAGGCAGAGCACGGGGGCCCGACGTGGCCCTCAGGGATGCGCCTGGGGGGCTCGGGCTTCTCCTGGGGTCCGTGGAGGGCCAAGGAGAGTGGCTCAGCCGCAGGCCCTGGGCTCTGACACTGGGCGCTGCTGAGCACCCTGCCCCTGGAAGGGAGTTGGAGGGTGGACCCACCCCAGCATCCGAGTCAGGATTTTTGTAAATGACCTGGGGGGGGGGAGCAGGTGGGATCTGCAGGGGCCCCGAGAGCAGGGGAAGGACCCCTGGCAGGGGTGTTCCCTCCTTCCCTTCAGTAAACTTTATGGAACATGTACGCTTGGAAAACCTGGGCTCAGGAACAGAAGGATGAGGTGCTCACCGCCGGGAAGCCTTTCCTCGGTCAGTGCCGTCCAGCCCGAGGTG
This sequence comes from Camelus ferus, assembly GCF_009834535.1. Taxonomy (NCBI): domain Eukaryota; kingdom Metazoa; phylum Chordata; class Mammalia; order Artiodactyla; family Camelidae; genus Camelus; species Camelus ferus. Next base: position 29,549,497 of record NC_045712.1, read on the forward strand.
AGGCCCCCAGCACCCCAGGCATGAACGCAGGGGCTTCATACACACTTCTCCAGCCTGCAGTGATCAGACTGGGGCTCACTGCTCTCCCGTTCTTCTGTCTTGTCCACTGACTGAGCTCCCGAGGGTGGAGATCACTCAGTCATTCAACAAGCTTGTACTGCATCCGTGCTTCATGCAAGACACTGGGACTCCAACAGAGAGCAGAGCACACGAAATCCTTGCATTCTAGGGGACTTTTGTTACCTCTCTGTCCCCAGCGTCCAGCACGCACCCCACAGGCACTGGGGAAGGAGTGGTCATCGCTGAGTGAATCTCACCAGCAGGGATATATCTGTGTCCGTCCCACTGTGTTGGATGGATTCACAGACTGCTCCCCTGCCCCCAGACCTCCCAGAATCCTTAACCAGGCAGTCATCCTTTCAGTCGGAGGCAGGCCATGCCCTCCACGTGGATGGCATTTATTAGAGGTCCTTGAAGCCTGCCTCCTTCCCTCCTCCTCCTAGGAATGTCCCCTTGGGATGGAAGCCATGGAGAACCCGCCCTCATGAGTCCTGAAAATCCCCGAAGCCCACCTCATCCCTGGGAGACCTGCCCTGAGCCCCCTCCTCGGTAGGAAAGGTCAGATCAGAGCGGAGATGCCCAGGCCCTTAGTGGGTCTGGAGGCTGTGATCGGCAGGCTTGCGGTGGCCAGGGGCCTGGCCTTGTCTGTGTCAGTTAGAACCATCTGGAGTAGTTAATCTCCCCAGGGCTGGGCACAGTTCTCCACGGGAGGGAGCAGGTGGTCTGGCAACTCTGAGCCTCTGCACAGTTGGAAGGGGGGTGCTTGGAGATTGGGGTTCCCTCGGGCAAACCCTGACAGCTTCATTCAACACCTCCCCCTACCAGCACGTGGGTGACTGGACAGGGGCAGAGCTGAGATCATCTAGGGAGACGGTGGAGGGCCTGCTATGTCCAGGGGTGGACGGACACACGGGATCCCCCCACTGGGGGTGCTACTCAGGGGCCCACTGAGGGCTGGGAGGAAAAGCTGCTCCCCTGAGGGCGCATCCCTGCGTTTGATGGAGCCGGGATTCGACACCCTGCCAAGGCTGATGCTCGCTGGCCAGGCAGTGCTTCCTCCCGCTGGGAAACCAAGGCTCAGAGAGGTGAAGCAGCCTGCTCAGGTCACACAGCAAGCATGTGACCTTGCTGGGTGGGGATTCAGTGAGCTTCCAGTGCAGGACGTTCAGGGAAGCCCAAGCGATGTCCTTGCTTCTCTGTGGTGCCCCGAGAGGGGTGGAGGCGGGCGCCGTGGCCCGGGGAGCAGGGGAGGCCCGAGGCTCCGGTTCTGGGTGCTGCGCTGCTGCCAGTGCTTCTGAAAGTGGGAGAGAGCCTTCTCCATGGAGCAAACGCGGTGGCACCCAGAACAGGCCCATGTCCCAGGGCTGTTAGCGGGAGGGAGCCATGGTCTCAGAGCCCCACCAGCAGGCGGCCAGTCAGAAACCCATAGCCCAGGAAACCAGAGACCCTGCCCTGGGGTCCCCTGAGAGGCACAGACACAGAGTGAGCCGCAGACAGAGCCCGCGCCCGGGGGCAGGCGGGCCAGGGCTGGCAGAGCTGACGCCCGGCTGCAAATGCCCACACTGCCCTGGTTTAGAGACAGGCCCAGCCCAGCCCACAGGAGGGTCCTTTCCTGGAAACGACTTTGCAAATAGCTTTATGCTTTCCCACCAGTGAAGAATGAAAGTTCCTGTCTCAGCATTTGCGTTGTTCGTCTTTTCAGTGTGGCCCCTCTCATGGGTGTGCATGGGGCCTCCTGGTGCTGCCCCTGCGTTTCCCAGTGACCGAGGATGCGGGGTTTGTCGTGGATTCCCCAGCCTTTCGACTTTCCTCCTTGTGAAATGTCTGGACAGGTCTTTTGCTCATTTAAAAAAAAATCGAATTGTCAGTTTTTTTTGTTTTTGAGCTGTGGAAGGTTCTAAAACACATCCGTCATGGTTGCGGGTTCTTTGTGGGTTGTGTGTCCGGCGGTACACACATCCTCTCCCACTCTGTGGTTCGTCCTTGTCCTCTGTATCTGGTGTTCGGGTGAACAGAATTTCTGTTTCACTATCATTCAGTGTCTGTCTTTATCGCATTTTTTCTTGCTGGTACAGGGTTTTTTTTTGACACCACCTGCATTTTGTGTGCTTTGAAGTATGTGTCAGGCACTGAGCTAGGGCGGCAGGTCTGCGGTGAAGACCCTGTCCCTGCTGACCAGACATCCACAGCCCAACGGGAGGAGATAGACACATAGTTCATCAGTGACCCCCTTGAGGGTGGTGATGGGGAAAGGCCCTTAGGACAGTGGGTGTGCAGAGGAGAAGCCCCTGACTCAGTTGGGGGGGAACATGGATGGCTTCCTGGAGGAGGTGACATCTCAGCTGAGCCCTGAAAGATAGAAAGAGAGAAGGCAGACAAAAGAAGAGGACAAGAGGGGTAGGAGGATCCAGGCAGAAGGGATTCCTCAGGTAGAGGGCAGAAAGTTCTGGAACGCCCTCCTCTCTCACCCCAGCTATCCCAACAGCCTGCAGGCAGCCCCAGAGCGGCTCGTGCTGCAGCCCCTGACCAGTGTGACTGGGGACCTTGGTGCCCAAGCTTGAGTGTCTTACCACGGCCTGCACACCGTCCCCCTGAGCTCTGTGCCTCCAGCTTGCAGCCTTTCAGGTTTGGGAAGGAGGGTGGGACTCGCAGAGACTCAGCCCTTACTCTGTGCCTGGAGGGGACAGCAGACCTGTGGGTGTGGGGGGCCACGCCCACCACGTTGGAGCCCGCGGAGCATCTGCCCTGAGCTGCCCGAGCTCGTGAGACGTGGTGGGCTGTGCGGGCGCACCTAGGAGAAAATAAGGCCAGAACGGTGGGAAGGGGGAAGGAAGGGGCCGTCAGTAAGCCGACACAGAGTCATGGTTTTATGGGGCCATGTTCTTAGGAGATGTGGGCTGAAATCTTTAGGCACAAAGTATCATGGTCCTGGTCCTGGTAAATAAGTAAGAGTTTTCATGGTATTCATTTGAGCCATGAAATTGCTGGTTTTAGAGGTCAAAATGGTCACATATCAGCAATTTACGCTGATGTAAGGTTATACAGCTTAGCGTTCAACCTAAAGCTGTTTTTCAATCACTGTTTGAAAGTATTTGTCATATGATAGGAAAAAAGAATCCCACCTCAAAAAAAAAAAAAGCTCAAAGAACATAATGAAATATTCTCATGATGACTTCACGCTATAAAGCAACTTAATAAGACCTCCAGTTGGAGAGCTTGGAAATTAGAAGTTAAAAAAAAATCAAAATGAGATGAAAAGGGTGATTGAAGACCTAAGGAAAAGAATTGAAGATCAAAGCAATATTTTTAAGGAGTGGATAAATGAATCAGGAACAGCGAGACTGGAATGGAGGAAGTGTCAAAAAAGGGAAAGCTTAAGAAAATCAGAATGAACGCAGCTGAAAAAAAGACAGAGACAGAAAGAGATAGAAGCAATTAAAAGACACGCAGCCGGTGCAGAAGAACACTCCCGCGACGCTCGTAGCGTAGCTGATGTTCCTTGAGTCGGGGAGCTGGCGGCCAGCCAGAAGATGGACCCCCCCCCAACCCTGTGATGTGCGTACTGCGTCCAGAGAAGCGGAGAACTGCACCAGCGGACAGGACAAGCCCCCGGTGTTCTGGAAACTCTTGCTCAAATCCTCAGTGCCGAGATGTGTCGACGCTCGGACAAAAGGAGGAATCCCCGGGCATCCAGGCAGAGAGGACGCATCACGTACAAAGGACAGAAACACCAGGCTCACCTCGCCTCTGCCGCCCCAGTGCCAGAGAGGACTGGAGAACGGTCTTCCAGGCTCTGAGCCTGGGGGAAAGGGCGTGTTCCCAGGGAATAACGTACATACACAACCTTGCTGTTGTTTATGTACAAATGCAACAGGCAGACTTCCTCAAAGATGGACAAACAAGAGGGATGCATTTGGTTTGTAAATGAACCAGAATGAAGATCCCAGAAAAGGAGACACTTTGACAAAAGACTAGTGCTGAACATTTAATCCGTTTATTTACAGAATGAACGGGAAATCCAGTTGTGAGTTTGATATCCTGGATGATGTAAAAATAATAATGGAGCTCACAAAAATCAGGAGGTAGGGGAGGATGAATGGGATGGATTCTGAACGTGTGGTGTCCTCATCTTTCACCTGCTGTGGACAGTGTCCCCAGCTCAGCCCAGTGCCTCACCCTCGTGCCCTTCTCTGGGTGCTCCCTGCCACTGCCGTGCTGACGTCTCGTTCATCGTTCTCCTCCAGGAGCCCAGCAGCTCGACAAGGTGGGGAGTCTTCTCTGTCTTGTTCACTGCTGGGTCCCCACTGCCTTAGAACAGTGCTTGGCATATAGGGTGCTAACTGGCTGGCTGGCTGGACTAGTGGGTGGGTGGATAGATGGATGGATGGATGGGTGAATGGCTGGATGGATAATGATGACAGGATGGGTAGATGGATGGGCAGATAGATGAAAGGATGGATGGATAGATGGGTGGGTGGATGGATGATGACAGGACGGATGGATGGAGGGATGAGTGGGAGGAGGGATGGGTGGGTGGATGGATGGGTGGGTGGTGGATGGATGATGGGTGGATGGATGATCACAGGATGGATGGATGGAGGAATGAAAGGACGGATGGGTGGATGAAAGGATGGATGGATGGGTGGGTGAATGGATGAGTGGGTGGATGAATGAGTGGGTGGATGAATGAGTGGGTGGATGGATGGGTGGGTGGATGGATGGGTGGGTGGTGGATGATGGGCGGGTGGATGGATGGGTGGGTGGGTGGGTGGCTGGATGGGTGGGCGTCCAGGAAGCATCTCTTCTCTGACAGTGAGGCATGTTTAAGCTGTGTGGCAGCAGCTTGTAGTCCTGGGTCGTGGTGCAGGAGAGTGTTCTTAGTCCCACCTGGCAGTTCTGATGGGCCGAGTGGCTGAATGAGTCTGCTGTATCCTACATGGAGGAGAATCTGTGGCACAGAATGGTCCCTAGTGTTTCAGGGTGGCTTCAATTTTGAGTTAGCTGCTATGGCACCTTAACTGCTATGTGCTTATTTTTCTGGACGGGAATGGGAAACGCATGCTGGCCTGGTCCCCCTCGGGCACAGTGGCCGGCACATCCAGGAAAATATTTTCTGCAATAACTTGTGACTTAGGAGAGGGTGCAGCCCCAAAGAGCACGAGCTCTGCTGAGTGGAGCCGCTGCCAGGTGCTGCACGGCGCCGGGGCTCCCAGGCCCCTGCCTCCCACCCAGTCCTCACAAACCTCCTGAAAGCCAAGCATCGCTGTCCCCATTTTGTAGATCAGAAAACTGAGGCTCAGCCCCGCTCCCCTGACGAGCTCCCGGCTGTCTGGGCAGGTTTCCTCTCCTCCCTGAGCCTGTTTCCCCAGCTGTAACAAGGATAAGAGCAGCCTGCTTGGTAGGACTGGGGGCGCTGGGGGGGCCGAGACGTGAGCGTGGTTGCGACCGTGCTTCGCAGGGGGTCCAGCCCCACGTGGCTGCTGCGTCGTTACGCTGGGGCTCGGGGGCCGTGCCGTAGGCTGTCCCGGCTGCAGCTCCGATGGAGGAACTGTGCTGTGACTCCTGAGACCCTTTCTGACGCCAGGGCTCTGTGATGTCTCTGATACCTGAGCTGCTTGCTAAGTGATTTTTTTTTTAATCACAGTCACACCTGGAGGCCATGGGAGACACAGGAGGCTGCACCCACGCCCTGCAGCTCTGCCTGGGCTTTGTTTGAGTCTAATCTTCCCTGGCCAGCAGGAACTTATCACCGTGGCCCATTACGGTGGAAATGCCTACCTCCTCACTTCTGAGGACCAGACAAGACCTGCCCGGGAAGGGGCTTCATACACAGCGGGGAAGGTGGAGCTGGGACCTCCCTAAGTGAGAGCCCAGTTACACCGTCAGTGTGGCCTGGACACACACCGGGGGACCAGGGCGGGAAGGCTGAGCATGGGGCAGGGGATGCCCCCAGTGAGCCCCCACAGATGCCCTCTGGAGTCCCTGTCTGTTCGCGGGCATATTCTGGACACCCGGCACCCAGTGGATGCTGAGTAAATATGGGAGGAAGGAAGGAGGGAAGGAGGAAGGGTTAATTTTTGGACTTGGGGTCACTGACCAGGGTCAGTCTTCTGCTAACAGGCAGCACTGCCTGTCAGTTTACTGGAGTCTGTTGTTATTCAGCAGATGTGTTCCTGTACATGGATTTAAGCTGCCAGGTCAGGTGAATGGGTGAATGGATGATGGCTGGGTGGATGGATGGATGAATGGTTGGATGGATGAGTGAGTGGATGGATGATGGGTGCATTTTTGTTCCTGCTGCTGGAGCAAGGTCTGTGTGTTCTCCAAGTGACCGACCCTCACGCTCCTGGATGCTTGCTGCGTCCTGGACGCTGATCACACCGCTTTCTCGTGGCCGCCCTGGAGCGCGGGACTCCCCAGGTTAGGATCTGGAGTCTTCGCAGCCTGTTGGCGCCCCAGCCAGGAGTGTGCACATGGGCAGAGAGATGGGTGTCTGGGGATGCTGGGGAAACCAGGGTGCACTTGCGGGGAGGACTGATGTGAGTGAGGACGAGGGAGCCAGCGGGGCTGGTGCAGCACCAGGGACGAGCAATAGCAGGGAGCTGGAGAGGTGTGTGTGCACGTATGGGTGTGCATGTGTGAGGTTCAGGGAAGCTGGTGAGCACTGTCCCGCTGAGAGAGGACTGCCTGCCCGGGCCGGGCGCACCGCTGCAGGCTGGCAGGTGGGGGACAGAGATGACCCCCAGCCCCTCTCTTCTTTGTCCTTCCCAACTCCCACCGGGGCCTCCCGTTGGCTAAAAGCACTCAGACAAGAGCGCAGGGCAGCCTGGCTGGTGCCTCTGTGTAAGTCAGCCTCGCAGACACAGAGATGCGCAGGGGAGGCGCCTGTGAGGTGGGCGTGGTTAGAGACACGCCCTACAGGGCTCTGTGGGGAATAAACAAGTCGTCGCCCTGTGAGGTGCTCAGAGCGGTGGCCGGCAGCCCGTGCTCCCGTGAACGGTCATTCCCCTCACTGCGTGGTCCCTTCTGCCCGTCACTGGAAGCATCCAGCACAGACTTTCTTGTGTGATAAAATACACATGACATAACACTGAGCACCTGAGCCATTCTCAAGTGTCCAGCTAAGAGGCATCAGTCGTGCAGCCGCCACCAGCGTCCATCTGCCCAAACTGAAGCTCTGTCCCTGTGAACCTCTCGCTCCCCGCTCCCCTCCCCCCGCCTCGGGCCCCCTCCAGCCCACTCTGTGTCTGTGGAGTCGACTCCTAGGGACCTCGTGTAAGTGGAATCACACAGGCTCTGTCCTCTGTGGCTGGCTTATTTCACGCAGTGTCTTCGAGGTTCAGCCACGCTGTAGCACGTGTCAGAATCTCCTTGTTTTCTAAGGTGAATAGTGCTCCACTGCATGTGTAGACCACAATTTGTTCATCCAGCATCACTAGGGAAAAAATGGTTGACGGACTCATGAGACCCCCCTCCCCTCCCAGTAACTGGGACTCACGGCGAAGGCCCCCCCGAGGGTTCTCTGGCCACGGCTTTACTGAGATGTGATGCTGGTTTGATACACGAGCCTTGTGAAGTAGTTACCACAGCCAAGTCAGTTAACGCCTCCACTGCCTCACGGCTACCTTTGTGTTTGTGTGGGGTGAGAACACTTAAGATCTACTCTGTCAGCATCATTTAAGGATGTGACACAGTATTGTTCACTGTCATCACCCCGCCGGACACCAGATCCTCAGGATTCACCCACCTGGAAACTCAAGAGTCTGTGCGCTCCGGCCAGTGTCTCCCCTCCCCACCCCCAGCCCCTGGGGACCCCGACTTACTTAGGTTCTTCATGGGTGTGTTACCATCTTTCTCTGCCTGGCTTCCCTCACTCGGCGTGACGCCCTCCAGCCTCGTCCACGCCCACGTTGTCAGGAATGGCAGGATTTCCTTCTTTGTGTGGCTGGATGGTGTTCGCAGCCTCCCCAGCTACGGACATGAGCTGAGTGATCAGACGCACTACGTTAATGTCAATGTTTTTCTTATCAATGCAAGATAGACGCACGGTGGAAAGTTTGGAAAATCTAGGCTAAAAAATCTGGCCCGTCAGCCTTTGGAGCACTGCGGTCATCATTTCGGTGTGGTCCCTCCTGGTGCATTTTTCCATCAGCTTGCTTTTGCTGACCCAGTAGCAGAAGATTCGGGGTTGTCCTTTTCTTCAGAGTAACAGCCCCCCTCCGAGGGCACAGGATCTAACTTTCACGGTCCCCGCATCAGAGTGCTTTGCAGGTGGTTAGTCTTGACCCCAATTGATGGCCGAGGAGTGTAGACTGGGACACTGGAGGGGACTTGTCCAGGGTCACCCGGGGACAGATGGGCACAGCCAGCTGGCGTGGGAGCCGGAATCTGGAGCCAGGCTGTGTCGGGACCCTGGCCGGCCGTGTCCCCGCGCCACCCTCACTGTCAGAACGGAACATGGGCCTTTCCCCTGCTGCCCGGGGCACCAGGACAGGGCTCCCAGTGGCCGCAGAATATTCCAGTAGGCTCACACTCTGTGGGCGCTGAGCCCCACCAGATACCAGCTGCTGGATTTGCTTCTGGCTCTGGGTGACCACTTTCCCGCCCTGCGCCTGCCTGGGTGGGCGAGCTCTCGGTCTGGGTCTCCTCGGGGCCGACGTGGGGTTCAGCCGTGGTCACGGCCCACACGTGGGGGCCCTCTTCCCGGGGAAAAGGATCAGCCCGCTCGGGCCCCGGAAATTGCGAATTAAATGTTTTATTTTTACAAGAATGCAAGCCTTATGCTTTGGGGAGAAAAAAGCCCACAAACGGGCCATAACTGGCAGGAGAAGGAGAGAGTAAATTAACTTTTAATGTCTGGATAGCTTGCTGACCACAGGACCAAATTACAGAAGCCCTCTGCGGGGGCATAAACGGAAATTGTCGGAATTAGGGAAACAGACAGGCCGCTGGCCCCCCGGTGCTTTGGACGGGCTTGGTGCTTCTCTGCACCGCTTTCCCCAGGAAGCGCTTGTGTTCTGGCAGCAGCCTGCGTTGCTCACAGGGGGGAAGCCGTTCCTGGGGGCTCAGGGAAGCCCCCTCCCAGCAGAGAGGCCAGAGGAGGTCGGGCTGCCGGCGCCAGGCACAGGCTCTGCTCCTGCCCCGTGACCTTGGGCAGGTCGCTCGGAGCCCAGGGTCCCCCTTCTGTTCACCCCCGGCGACCTCACAGGTAGCCTGGTGCTGAAACTCTGGGACTGGCCTGCGGTGAGGCTGAACGTGGGGCGGCCCTCACTGCCCAGAGGCCGGGAGAGAGGGCTGGGCTGGAGTGGGGCTGGGGCAAGAGAGAGCTGAGGCAAGACTTTCACAGCCTTGACACGACACCAAGTTGCCAAAATCTCATCACGTGGCCACTCAGAACCTCAGCTCCCACCACTGCCACACGAGGCTGTGTGGCCTTGGCCCTCTTCCATGCCACCTCTGGATCTCAGTGTGCCCGTGGGCACATGAAAGGGGCTTACAGGTCCCTAGCAGCTTAGGGCCATGCCTGGCAGTTCCCCTTGCTGAACCTCGGTCTCCTGTGTAAAGTGGGCTTTACCACTGACGACCTCGCGCAGTCGTGAGGGCCTCAGGGCCTAGGTCTGGATATTCCCCAAGGGGCCGCTGATGGGGATGGCTTCATCTCAGGGGCCCTGGTCACTCTCCAGCCAGTGACACTGGAGGTCCCTCGTTGGAAGTGGGCTCCCAAGTCACGCCTGCGGCTTGCGCTGAGGTTGGTTTGCGTGGGGCGTGCCTAGCCGTAGACACTGGCCTGGGGGCCGGGGTGAGTGTGGAAGCCCACCCTCCCTGCAGGAGATGGGCCGGACCGTGCTCTGTCTCCATACTGGAAATCCTGGGGGAATTTGGGGAGAGAGCGCCTCTCCTAGCTCCGGCCGGGCAGGCCAGCCCATCTGGCCGGTGCCCTGACCGCCGACCAGCCTGGCAGGGGGCTGCCTTTGCCGAGGTGCTCTTGGTGCCTCTGTGGATGCTCCTTGTGGGTCTGCAGAGTTGACGTTTTTCAGTCCCATTCTGTGCAGGGAAGACAAGAGCTCGCTTGCATCTCTGGTAAGATTACTGCAGGTCCCAAGAGGCCCGCCCATCTCTGCAGCACCAAGGGGGCGCTGCCTTTGAAGGGACCCCCACCCCAGCCTGTGATCCACAGACCCCCAGGCCCAGGTGGTCCTCCAGGCCCAGGGGAGGCAGGCCTTGGGGCGGGGTCCTGTCCGCAGCAGCCCTCAGGGGCCCCTCGGTGCCCCCTCGTGTCTCTGCCTGATATGATGCCCTTCGTGGTCCTGGGATGGGGGTCTGCTGGCCTCTGTCACCCCACCTGGACCCCTACCGTGACTTCCGCTCTGCCCTCTGGGCCCACAGGCTGCCTGCTCCTCTGCCCGGGCTCCCCTGCGTCATCTGGGAGACAGTTGGCAGCCCCGCACCCCCGGCTACTCTTCCCAGCTCCCACAGGGTGGGGCCCGAGCTGACCACAGGACTCGGGGGTGGGGAGGGGAGGGGGAGGGACACGGACTAGATGGCGTGCCCTCCCTGGCCCATCTGGGGACATTGGCGTGCCCCACAGAACAGGGTGTCCGCCCGGAGGGTTAGCCTCTCCAGCCGTGTGCAGGGGGTGGGACACGTTCGGTCCTCCGGTTTGGAAGGAAGCAGGGAGACGGGAGGGTGCCCACAGCCGCAGTGCCACCCCTCACACCGGCACCGTTCCCGAGGAGACGGAGCTGAGTGCCGGGAGCAGGACACGGGGTGCTGGGGTGCAGCCGGATTCAGGGGGCAGAAGAGCTGACTCGGCCTGGGAACAGCGCTCCCAGCCTTGTGGTTAAAGTGACGGTGTTCCTGTGTTATCTCTCACGGACCCTGTGGGGCAGGGTGGCCCTGGGCTCCACCACGGCTAGGGCACCAGCTGGAAGGCGCGGGGCTGGGGCTGGGGTCATCTGTCGGCTGTCACTCTGCTGACGATGCCGGTGTCATCTAAGGGCCTAGCTGAGCCTGTTGGCTCTAACACCCGCTGCACACGGCGTGGGCGTCCAGAGCATGGTGGCTGGGCTCCACGGGCGAGGGTCCTGAGACAGAGAGAGACAGAGAGATGGGCCCTTGTACCACGTCCAGCAGCACAGTCAAGAGGCAGAACGGTCCCACCACCACAAGGGCCCCTCGCATTGCCCTTTTATCATCGCCCTCACCCCTTCCCGCCCCCAGACCCCTGCAACAACCCCTCTGTCTCCTTCTCTATAGCTCTGTCATCTCCAGAATGTTCTGTAAGTGGACTCACACGGTGTGTCACCTTTGGGATGGGCTTTCTTCACCTGGATAATGGCCTTGGGACCCACCCAGGTGGTCGTGGACCACCCCACTTTGGGTAACGTTCCTCAGCGTGGACGCTGCACGGTCTGTTTAACTGTCGCCCGCTGCAGGGCACCTGGCTTGTTTCCAGTTTGGGGTTATTACCGATGAACTGCCGTGCATGTTTCTGTGCAGTGTTTGTGTGAACGCAGGTGTTCATTTCTTTGGGATGAGTGCCCAGGAGGGTGGCTGCTGACCCTTGGGAAGGTGCGTATTTAGTTTTATAAGAAATTGCCGGACTGTTCCAGAGTGGTTGCGCCAGCTTGTATTCCTCAAATTCTTCCCAGCATTCGGTGTTAGGCTATTTTTTATTTTTGTCGTTACCGCTGGTGTGTGGTGACGTCTCACCGTGGTGTCTCACACTCCGCTTCCCTGATGGCTAGTGATGCTGGAGCTTTCCGTGTGCTGCTTTGCCGTCTGTCGTCTGACGAGGTGAAGCGTGTCCTGTCCACCTTTCACCCATGCTTTCGCTGAGCTGGTTGGTTTTGTACTGTTGAGCTGTGCACCCTCTCCCTATATTCTGGATAAATAAATCCTTCACTCCTTTGTCTGGTGTGTGGTTTGCAAACATCTGTCCCCATCGATAGCCTGTCTTTTCATCCTCTTCACAGCTCACTGAGGCCCGCCTTCCGTCTTTTCCTTCTGTGGGCCGCGCTTTGAGTGTTAAGTCTAAGACCTCTTTGCTGGCTCCAGGTCTTGATTTTCTCCTGTGTTTTTTCCTAAACGTTTTACAGGTTCCCGTTTTTCATGGGAGCCGGAGGTCCACACAGAGTTGACCTGGATGAGGCCTGCGGTTCAGGTCAGGGGTCACTTTGACTGCCTGTGGATGTCTGACCTTGGAAGTCGCCTGGTGGCGTGCTTTCCTCTGCCTTTGCTGGAGAGGCAGCGGGGGAGGTGGGCCGGTTCCAGGCGGGGAGCACAGACCCCATCTCCCAATCTCTGGAGCAGACCATCCACCCTGGGGTCACACCCTTGGGTCTCAGGAGGGCTCTGCTCCTTCGAGATTGGATGGCTGTAAATTTGTGCAGAATTAGTTGAGGTGTGTCTTTCTATGAGCTGGTCCTCGGAAGAGTCGGCTCAGCCAACCAGGAGCTGACAAGTGGTGCTGGTGCGGACACGAGTCCCCGCTGCCGGAGGCTGGGGCTGCGGGGCGAGGACGCCAGTGCCGGCCGGCGGCATGGTCCCCTCCCGGCACCGCGGCTCACAGGTCCGTAGTACCTAGACATCCGATGTTGTCACTGCCCGCTGAGCAGCACAGCCTGGCCGATGTCGTCCTGACCGGGCACCCTCGGACCAGAACTCCCTCGCCGAAGCCACGAGCAGGTGGATTTGAAATCATCACACCCCAGGACATGACGCGCGGTCCAGCATGACTTAGGAATTTCCTCGATATCTAAGAGTGAAGAATAAATGGATGCAAAGCCAGCTGCGGTTCCTGGACGCCGGGCGGAGTGACTATGATGCAGGAGTTCCAGAAGCCAAGGCTGGGGGTGCAGCCACGGAGCCCGGGGGGCGATGATGTCTGAATGTTTCTGAGACCGAATGGAGGAAGCACACAGCCTCCCTGGGTGTCACACACACTCACATTGTACAGAACACAATGAGTAAAATCTGTCTGTGCGTCCTGTTGCCTCATGGTGAAATCCAAACTCTTCCGCACTTCCTGCAAGACCCGGGTGCCTGCTGAGTGCCCACCTCACCGGCCCTGTTCCTCCCCAACCTCCGGGAGCTCTGAGCTCCAGCTGATCTGAATGTCTCGAGTTCCCTCAGCACAACCTGCTGTTCAGACCTCTCTCCTCCTCCTGTTCCCTCCTCCTGGGAACCCTTCCTGATCCTCTACCTGGAAAATGTCTGCTTATCCTATCCAGACTCAGAGGAGAGGCCACCTCCTCCAGGCAGCCCTCTCTGATCTCATGAACTGAGTCAGTTTTTAACTTTTCTGCTCCATATTTTGGTCCAAGAGACACTTTCAAACTGTGGGTTCACTCGTCCCCCAAGAAGAGTGAGCTTCCTCCTCCGATGTCTTGGCTGCAGCCTGTACACAGCCAGTTCTCTCCAAATGTCTCTGGTGGTTTTTGCTTATAATACAAAGGACAGTTAAGTTGCGAGTTACTATTATAATAAGAATGGCAATGGCAATTCTCATTATTACAGTTTTGGGCTTTGGGGTGGCTGTGGTGTGTTTTTTGGGCTGGTGTTTGCTGGGAGGGCCTCTGTCATGCCAGTTACAAGTGGACAGTTATTCCAGATGATGGGTCCCCTGCCTGAGCGTGGTTTTGTTTGGCTTTGTTTTGTTTTAATCCTTAGAATGGAAATGAGACCCTGTCTGGCCCATTACCTGGGGACGTGGTTAAACCATCCATAGTCCTGGAAGCTGCTTGTTACAGAGCAGACAGGCCAGTTCCCAGGCATCCGGGTACCACACCGCTGCTTCGGGACAGCAGACGCAGTTAGTAGGGGCAAGCCTACTGGCCCACATGAGAGGGGAACTGCCCACTGGCATGGGCGGGAGGGCGTGTGTGCGTTTGCAGTCGAGACGGACCCTGGCAGCTGCTGCATCGAGGTGACCCAGCTGCATGCGTGCTGTCTTCAAGGTGCATGAAACAATTTATTTCTGCACCTCCCGCCGTTTCCAAAGGGGCGTTTGGGGCTGGAGGGTGGAGAGTCTGTCATCTTGCCGTCCTGCCTTCCGTGTGGGAGGGGAGGCTGGAGCACAGAGCCTGCATCCTGGACCTGCTGGCAGGGGCGTCCTTGGGGACACATGGGCACCCCAGCCTGTGCTCCAGGGCGCTGGCCCGTTGGTGGGGTCCCCGCCCCTGAGAGGAGTTATGACACTGACCGGCCGCTTAAAGGTTATTGCCCAGAAGAACGTTGTCAGTTTTTTATTTTTATTTTTTCTCCAAAACACTTACTGATTTTGTGAAGTTAATAAGTCTAAAAGGATGTCGATGCCTCTGGGGAGGACGGGGCCGGATGAGCTCAGGACCTTCCCGCCCCGTGTCCACGATGCCAAGATTTAATATAGGAAAGGAGAAACAGTAATAAAGGAGCTGAGGGGTGTCTGCCCGTCTGCGAGGAAGGCGGCAGTGCTGTGCTCTGGCCTCTGTCCCCGGACGCAGCTGCTGCCCGAGCCCGCAGGCCCTGGGGCGCGAGGCCAAGGCCAGGCCAGGCCAGGCGCACTGTCGCAGGGTCGGTCCCACCCGGACGGAGCCTCTTGGCTGCACAGAGGGGCCTCAGCGGAGGGTCCCATGTAGGGATGCGCTGCGCTCTGACTGGTGTGCAGGCTCCCCCAAGGCCCCCACCAGGGCGCTGCCAGGGCTGTGCATCTGGAGCACCGGCCCTTCTGCATGTGTTTCCTCAACACTGTTGTCCCCAGCAGGCTCCCACCCTGCCTCCGCGTCCCTCACCCCCGGCCCGCCAGACGGGGGGGAAGCTCAGGGAGTGCGTATGGGGGAATGCACCTTCCAGGGCGTCACAGAGACCGGATGGGGCGTGTTCAGGAGGGCTGACAACCCTTCTCTCCCCAGCACCGCCAGTCACAAAGGGGCCGGCTCTGGCGCTCTGCACCAGGCGTTAATCCTGACTCATGGGGAGGTCCCGGGGTCCCAGGGGAGAGGGGCCGGTGGGGCTTGAAGCAGCTGCTCTTTCTCAACTGATACGCTAGTGTTTCTGGATTTTAACAACCAGGACTGCTGTTCTGGAGTGTGTGGCCTGCCCTGGGGACCAGGACCTTCAGGACAGTAAATAAACATGTACTAGGAAGTCCAGGTGGATAAAAGAGTGAAATGATGCCATTTGCAGCAACGTGAATGAACCTAGAGGTTGTCATACCAAGTAAAGTAAGCCAGACAGAGAAAGGTGAATATCGCATAGCATCACTTACATGTGCAATCTAAAAGAATGGCATGAATGAACTTACTTACAAAACAGAAACAGGCTCACAGACATGGAAAGCAGACTTACGGTTACCGGGGGAAGCGGATGGGAGGGATAAATTAGGAGTTTTGGATTAGCAGATACAAAGTAGTATAAAACAGGCGAACAACAAGGCCCTGCTGTATAGACAGGAGCTGTATTCAATACCTTGTAACACCTGTAATGAAAAAGGACATGAAAAGGAATATGCGTACACACACACACACAACTGAACCCCTGCCGTACGCCAGAAGTTGACACAACATTGTGAATCGATTCTACTTCAATTAAAAAAAAAAAGTCCAGATGGAAACACAGCTGTGGGTGTGCCCTGGGGCTCACACATGGCAGAATAAGCAAACACAACAGGAAGAGGAGGGTCCTTGAAGGGGAACAGAAAAGGGGTCTGGCTTCTCCCCACGGTGCCTCAGTCTGGGGACCCCCGTCAGCTTCTTCCTCTCGAGCCTCTTTCTTTGTGGCATCTGATAGCTCCAGGCTTGCAGTGGAAAGAGGGCACCTCTTATTCTGTAGGTTGACCCATGTCTGGGGCCAGATTCTCATTGCTGTGACATTGGCCTTTGCTCAAAAGTCGGGGTAGTTTAGAGTATGAACTCTGGAGCCAGAAAGCAGTGTGCAAATCTTGGCTTTGCTGCTGAAGAGCTGTGTGACCTTGTGCAAGTCACTTACCTCTCTGAGCCTCAAATTTCCTCATTTGTGAAGTGAGAATTATAACATCTCGTCCACCCCATAAGGTTCCATTGTGAAGATTAAGAGAGTTAGGAAATGAAATGTTCTTATAGCAGCGCCTGGCATCTAACTGATGCTCGCTACCACTCTGTCCTGTCCTGTCCCTGAACCGGTCATGAGGGCTCAGGAGAGCAGGGCTCTGATTGGCTGGGCCTGGATCACGTGCTCACCCCTGGACCAGAGGACTGGGCTCAGCCCTGGTGAGACCCTCCAGGTGGAAGCGAGGGACGTGGTCAGGACACAGTTACGAGGAGGAGGTCATGGAAGGAAGGCGTGGAGAGGGTTCCAATCTCAGATCCTACAGAGGCTGTGCTCTGAAAGGCAGATCTGCGGACCAAGAGTCATCAACGTGTTCCAGGGCAGAGAGGATGGCGGAAAATCGGAGACAGAGTCAAGGTCAGGAACCAGAAGAGGAACTGAATTTGCACGTAAACGTTCATCAAGCACCTGCTGGGTGCAGCTGTCACTCGAGGCCCTGGGTTCAGCAGTGGGCAGGCCAGGAGCAGTCTCCCCTCTGCTGCCTGATGGAGGAGACAGATAGTGACTGAGTTAGCGAATAAAATACAGTCATGATTCAAAACTTCGTATTCCATAATATGTTTCATATTAAAACAATTCAGAACACATTCAAAACCAGGAAAACAAATTCGTTCATCAGACGTGCACTGAGGGCTTCTGCTGTGTGGGTACCGGGAGTGTGGGCTTCACCCCCTCGGGGTCCCTGCTGATTCCCTGTGTTGTCTGTCTCAGGACACCAGCCAGGCTGCAGGAGAAGTGAACTGTCTCCCAGTCTGCCTGCCCGGCTAGACTGCCAGCTCCTTGCGGGGCTGGCTGCACCTCTGCTTAGTGGAGGGCCTGGGCCGCAGCACGTGCCTTTGGGGTGGGGGTGGTGGTGGAATGTATGGATGGATGGGTGATGGACAGACGGACAGGCAGATGGGTGTATGGGTAAGTGGGTCAATAGATGGAAGCTATAGATGGGTAAGTGCGTGAGTTGATGGATGGTTAGAAGGATGGACGGACAGATGGACGGACGGACAGACGGATGGATGGACAGATGGGTGGGTGGATGGATGGATGAATGGATGGATAGATGGATGAGTAGAGGCATAAATTGATAGGTGAGTAGATGAAGGAACTTGCTCAGATATTCCATTTGCCAACCAAATTCTTCCAGCCCAGGTGCTTAGACTTAAGGGACACCGAGTCCAAGGCAGCTTGATGTCGGAGAGTTTATAACATCCAAATGTGCTTACCCCTGATCTGATGCCTTCAAGGGGACTTTGACTCTACTCCTGACTGCTGGATGTCTCCTTTGGCGTTTGGGGGCAGGTCCCAGGGAATGACTCAGTTCCAGCTGAAATTAATCCCCCGTGGAGCGTGGGTCTGCAGAGGGGTCAGGTCCTTCCTGGTTGCCCCAGCTGCTGTGCCCCAGACGTGGATGCTTCGTACGACCGTGGCCGAGTGGTCGGGCCACCACCTCCCTGCTGGCGTCAACCCTGGTGCCTTCCTGGGTCAGCTCCCCCACGTCCTTGGGTGGTCACAGAGCTGGCAGTCCATTCTCCAGGCGCCCACTCTGCCCAGGAAAATGCCTCAGACGTTGCAGCCGAGCTGATAAGTGGGTCATCTCAGAGGGCCGGCACCCTCCAACCCAAGCTATTGAGTCTTTTTTTAAACCCCAAAGTCGGCAAGTCTTTGAAACGTCGCAGAGCCGTTTCCCAGATTTTCCCACCCCTTTCCCCAATGACTCCGTGCCAGGTGTCGGGTATTTCAAGCAGCCGTAAACACCCTTTTTGTCAGACTTTCCATTTCTGATGATGACTGTGTTTATTCAGATTCTGTCACTGTCCTTTCTTGATCACAATTCACAGTCTAAGAAAAGATCTCTTCCAAACTCCTCCCCCCCAGAGGCAGGCCCAGTGCCGGCCCAGTGGGACGCCCTCTCGGCACTGACGCTCCGGGCGGGGAAGGGTAGGGGGTGCGGGTAGTCCACAAGTGAATAGGACATGATTCGGGAGCACTCAAGGAAAATGAGCAGGGGCAGCTGTGAGAGCTATGGCTCTGAGGGGCCCCCTCAGACAGGGTTGCTAGGAGTGGATTTCCTGAGGAGGTGAGGTTTGATCAAAGCTGGAGTGAAGAGGCGGGCGGGACACGTGAGAGTCTGGCAGTGGGAACGGCAGGTGCAGGGGCCTTGAGGAAGGACTGTGCTCTGTGCATCCAAGGCCCTGCCCTGGGAGCAGCCGACAATGGCATCAGAAACGAGAGGAGTCCCGGGGGGTGGGGGCTGGGGCAGCGGGAGGCCAGAAGCTTCCTGGAGAGGGAACGTCAGGTAGGAGAGCGAAGGGAATGTGGATTTACCTCCTCACCGGGAACTGGTCTAGGAGGGAGCACACGGGCATACCTACGCGTTTGGCTCCAGGAACTCTGTTGCAAGTGACGGGATGGCCAATTCAAACGGACGTGAGCAGAAGTGGGGGGTGGGGCGGGGATTCATGTATCAGTTGATGGGACTGAGAATTCCACAGGAAGGGCTGGTTCTAGGTGAGGCTTAATCCAGGTGTCAAACAAATTCCTCAGCACCGTGTGTGTGTGTGTGTGTGTGTGTGTGTGTGTGTGTGTGTGTGTGTGTGTGTGTCCTGGCTCACTTCTGGCACGCTGGTGGCTTCTCTCTCAGATGCACTCTCTACTTATAAGCACCTACTACGTGCCTCACGCTGTGCTCATTTCTAAGAACACAAAGATGTGTTAAAGCCGGGCTGCGGGGCCAAATTCTGTAGTTTGATTTACAGGAACGCTTCGTGTGGCAGCTGGGCCATGTCACAACCTCACGCTGGGGCCTGGGGACTCTCTGAGCCTCAGTTCCTCGCCACTGTACCTGTCAGGGTCACTGGCAAGAGCAGGTCACTTCCCGTGTCGGAAAGGTCCTGGTCAGGGCTTTGGTGCAAACTCGGTCCCCATGCAAGTGAGTTTCCTTCCAGGAGGAAGGGAAGGAGGGGCCGGAGAGGGAGATGAACTTGATCCTGTTTAAAAAGCAGCCCCTTCTTAACAAACAAACAAATAAATAAAAATGAATAAACCTAATTACCTCCCCCCCCAAAAATAAAAAAAAATTAATTAAAAAAAATTAAAAAACAGAATAAGAAAGCAGCCCCTTCTTAACGTCACATTTAAGGACAAAATTGTAAGTTCTTCTCTTTTTTTGAACAAAATAATTTAGTTATTTTTCATTGAAAAGGTGATGCAGACATATATCTAGAAACTTAAACATTATGAAAGAACACAGGGTGGAAATTCATGTTTCCTCCTCATTCAAGACTTCCAGGCTCTCACCATGGAAGCAACACTGTAACCAGCTTATACCATGTTCCAGAATGTTCTGTGCATATTTAAGCCTACACGCATGTATGTGAGCAGAGAGACATGCATATATACATACACCATTATTTTCACACAGGCAGAGGCATGCCATGTAGATTATCCAACATCTTGATTTTTTTCACTTAAATGTTTCTTAACGACATATATTTTAATAATTGCCTTCTAATCGATGACAAATCGTGTTACATTGACATTTTACTTTTCATTTCTTTATGATTGAGGTTGACTCTCTATTCATATGTCATAAACGATTTGCGTTTCTCTCCTGTGAACGGCCTCTAAGTTCTTTGTCAATTTTTCTGTTGGTTTCAAAATTGTGATATTCTTAGGAAAGAATACTCATATTCTCAATGCGTCCTAATGACTGGAAATTGCTCTGTGGGCTGAACTAGTTCGCCTGGGGCCTCGCTGTCCAGGCCTGAGACGGGCCATGGGGGGGCTGCCTGGTGCGGGGGGCCTGACTGCCCGCAGCCCCCTGAGGCCCCCTGCCTGTTAGTGCTGCTCTGGAACCTTCCGGGGGAGCTGTCATGACTCCCCCCTGTGCCGTTCAGGGTGAGAAGAGTGTTAAACCCTCTCCCCTGAGTGCTGACGAGACCTGCTGGTCCTCTCTTTAAATTTCTGCTGAATGTGTCGACCTTGGCCAAAGAAGTTTACAAGCCAGGAGTGAGTTATGGTGTCAAAGCCCACCACGTGTTATTTCCTCAGGAGGGCGCCCCTGGTGGGGCCAGGTCCAGCTGAGGGTAGGCGCCCTGCCCAGTTCTGCCCTGAAAAGGAACAAGACAATTGTGCCTTGAAAAGTGGGCCAGTTAGCATCCAGGTTGGGTCACACCGGGGTCCTAGAGATGCCTGTTCCTCGGAGGATGGCTCTCCTGGTGTGTCCCGCAATTAGGGTGTGGCTCTAATGCCACCCTGCTGTCCCGTGATCTTAGGTGGCGCCCTGTCCTCTCCGAGCCTCGGTTTCCCCCTTCGAGAGTCCTTTCAGCTACAGTAACATCCTGGCCTTTATATTTGGATGTGTCCACTGTGGAATGGGCAGTCTTCCGTTGGTAGTGACCTCCCTGTTTGTGGAAGGAATCAAGCTGTAATTTCAGCCATTATCATACAGCGTACATTCATAATCAGGTATTTGTTGAGATGCTCCCATGTGCCGGGCACAGCACTAGGCCCCGCCGTGAGTGACCCCAGGGGACTTTGTCCTCTGGAGCTGACATTCAAGGCAGAAGGCAGAAAATAAACAAGGATGCAAAGAAACAAGAGCTTCACAGAGTGTTAGGTAGAGAAGGGACCATGGCAGGGTGTGACGAGGGAAGGCGAGGGTCTGGAAGACTTCTCTGAGCTGAGCCCTGAAGGGAGAGAGGGTGCCATCCCTTTAAACAGCCAAGAGAAGGACCTTCTAGAAGAAAGATTTTCATGCAGGGTCCAGGGCCAAGAAATGCTGACTCAGATGCAGGTGGGGGTGTGGGGGACCCGTGCATCCTAGGGGTGGGGTGGGTTGGGAGGGCTCTGTGATGGGTGGCTGTGGGAGGAGAGGGAAGGAGAGGACCCGCGAGATGCTTTGGGCTTGCCAGCAGGGGAGATGACACCGGTTACTGAGATGTGGAGGCCAGGAGAGGAGGAACCAGGAGTCTGGTCTGGCTGCCTGCGTTTGAGCTGCCCATGGGACAGCCTGATGGAGCTGCAGAGTGGCGGTTAGGATCAGAGCATGAAGGTCAGGGAGGGCCCCGGGCTGGAGAGAAGAGGGTCCATCCGATGGAGGGTGTTTGAGGCCCTGGGTGGGGGTGAGGTCACCAAGCTGGAGGCGGGCTCCCCAACATCCTGAGAGCTGGTGAGGGGAGGAAATGAGGGAGTGGTGCTCAGGGAGCTCAGAGAGGAGAGGCTCCCAGGAGGTCAGTCATAGCCGAGGCTGCTGGAGGGCCAGAGTGACCACTGAACATAACAGCATGGGGGACCCCGGGGACCCTGACAAAGGCTGCGCCATGGTGGGCTTGTGGGCCTTGTTGCACCACCAGCAGTGATAGCAAGTGGAGCACCCGCGTGTCTGTCAGGAGGGAGGCAGGAAGTGGGGAGGAGCTTAGGCTGTGCCGTGGACGGGGGAGGTGACAGGTGGAGTAGTGTGTGCGCTGGGAAGGCTGCTTGCAAGGGGACATTGATCAGCCCAGGTGACAGGTGGGCAGAGGCTGTTCGCACCTGCCTGACCAGATGGGGCAGCTGAGGCCATGCTGCAGGTCAGAGCAGGGCCAGGACTCACCCTGGGCTCAGTGTCACAAAGCCACACATGGAGAACCCTCACAGCTGCCCGTCCTGCAGTGTGAGTGGACGTGGTGGCCCCTCAGATCCCCCAGATCTTGGTTAGGGCCCAGGGGTATTTCCCCCGCTTTGAATTTACTTGCTTGTCTACATGTGCGTCTGTCTTGAACTATGAACACCTGTGACCCCATCACCCTGCTCAGAATTAGAGCATGGCCAGCAAAGTTGCCTCTCCCTCTCCATGTTTCTCCCGTCCTGTCCCCATCAACCCCCCCCAGGCACTCCCCAACCAGATTTTGTGTTTATGCTTCCCTTCCTTTTTTAAAACTTCAATTTCCAGTTGGTCATTGCTAACAAATAGAAAACTATTGGCGATTGTGTACTGACCTTGCCGAACTCTCTCATTGGTCCCAGTAGCTTTCCTGTAAGTTCTTTGGACTCTTACTTACAGAATGAACGCATCTGTGAATAGAGACAGCTGTGTTTCCTCCAGTCCAGCCTGCGTGCCTTTGGTTTCTTTTCCTCGCCTGTTGCGTTGGCCACGATCGCTAGCGTGAGGTTGCACAGGAGTGGGGAGGCCGCACGGGCTGGCCTTATTCTTGGTCTTAGAGGGAAGACTTGTTCTCATGCCACTAAGTGCGATGTTAGCTGGAGGCTGTTGCAGATGCCCTTTCTCAGGTTGAGGAAGTTTCCTTCTGTTCCTTGTTGGCAGCGCGTTTCCATCGTGAATCAAGGCTGAATTTTATCAAGATCTTTTCTGTATCTGTAGATATGATCATACAGTTTCTCTTCTTTAGCTTGTCAGTGTGATGAATTGCGTGGACTAATTTTCAAGTGTTAAATCAGCCTGGCTGTTGAATTTTATTCACCAGGATTTTGTTGAGGGTTTTTGCATCTATGTTTGTGAAGGATGCTGGTCTGTGGTTTTCTTTCTTGCAGGGTCTTTGTCTAGTTTGGGGATGAGGGTAAATGTTAGCCTGATAAAATGAGTTGGGCAGGGGTCCTCCCTTCATGTTCTGGAAGAGTGTATGTAGAGTTGGTGTTATTTCTCCCGTGTGTGTTTGATGGAATTCACTGGAATTTAGATCTAGGGCTATTCGTGTTATTTATGTCTTCTTGAGTGAAATTGGACAGCGTGTGTCTTCTAAGGAATTAGCCCGTGTCATCTAAGTCGTCAATTTATCCATCCTTCTCCCCATTAAAACAGTACCGAGCATGTCGTAAATATTTTCACTGCCTCTGTTGCTGTCACCCCTGTACTGAGCACTGTGGCCCAGGGGCCGGGGGCTCTGACTGGCCAGGAAGGGTCATGTGTCCAGCCTTGAGGTGGGAAGCAGGCTCGGCTCCAGCCGAGGCTCACAGACAAGGATGCGGAGGGCTGGTTCCTCAAAAGAACCTTGACAGAAGACGGTGACCAGGAGACAGGGAATGGGTACTGGTCAGGCAGAGCCAACACACGCCCATGGCCAGGCATGGGGGGAGGAAAGCTAGAGATATTTTGAATCTCAGATCCTACGAAAGCTCTGAAAGGCAGATCTGCAGACCAGGAGGAGCTGATAAGTTCAAAGGCAAAGAGAATGGCTGAAAATGGGAGACGCCGTCAGGCCCAGGAGCCCCACGGAAGTACACCCCTTTGGCATATAAATGCTTATTAAGGACCTGCTGTGTGCGACAGCCACACTAGGTCCTGGGGTAGAGCCACAGACAAGACGGGAGCAGTCATATTCTCATGGAAGCCTCATTCTGCTGGAGGGACGGACAGTAAATGTGTTCGCTGATAAAAGATAGTCATAATTCAAACTTTGTATTCCATAATATGCTTCATATTAAAATCTGATTCAAAACATTCAAAATCAGGAAAACAAATTCGTTCATCAGACGTGCACTGAGGGCTTCTGCTGTGTGGGTGCTGGGAGTGTGGGCTTCACCCCCTCGGGGTCCCTGCTGATTCCTCTGTGTTGTGTGTCTCAGGACACCAGCCGGGCTGCAGGAGAAGTGAACCGTCTCGCAGTCTGCCTGCCCGGCTAGAGGAGCCGGCTGCACCTCTGCTTAGTGGAGGTCCTGGGCCGCAGCAGGTGTCCAGCACATGCCTGTGGGGTGGGGGTGGAGGGGTATGTGCTCTGGTGGTGCTCGCTGGAGTGTTCTGTGAGTATCAACAGGCCAAGTTTGTTGAGAGCCTTGTTGGCGTTTTTCTGTCTCATGACTGATCTTCTCTGTGCTTTCTGTGCGAATCACTGAGAAAGGGTGGTTGAAGAGGAGCTCGGATATTTACTGATAGAAAAAAATGAGAGACTGGCCAAGACTCAAGTCGCCTGGGAATCTGAGTTCTCTGGCGCTCGGTGTCTGTCCCCAGGCCATGTGGACGATGGGTGCTGGAGGACAGACACCCTAGGGTGGCCGAGGATGCCCCGTCATCTGGGTGAGCTCCACCAGCAGAAAGGCCTGCGGGGGACCCGCATGGCACAGACCGGGCAGGCGCCACGTGCCGTGTCCTCGTTCTCCGCTCCGGGCTGTCAACGGAGTACCTGTCTCACCTCACCCAGGGGCCGTGTGGACAGACCGAGGCCCAGGGCCCCCACGGCGGGGGCAGGGTGGGGTGGGGCGAGGGCCCAGGCAGTGTGCTCGGCAGAGCCCACCGCGGGCTGGAGCCCCGGGGTTACCGCGCTCAAAGGAGATGCTGCTGCTGTGTCCCAAGCCTCGGGCTCGCGGAGGGAGGCCCCACATCTGTGCCCTCCCTCCTCCCTGTCCCATCTCGCCTCTGCTGCTGTGATCTGTCAGGGAGGTGCTGGCTCTCTCTCTGCTCAGCCCTGGTGCGGAGACGGCACAGTGGGTTCCCATGCTTCCTGCCTTGTCCCTGCGGGTGTAGAACCCGGACCCCCGCTAGGCAGGGGGCACAGAGCACCTGGACAGGTGGACAGGGCCCCAGCGGAGAGGGGAAGGCCATGGTGGGCTCACCATCCAGGCGAGTTTGGGGCATCTGTTGGACCTCCGAGTGGACGTACCAAGGCAGCCGGTGGGTACCCGGGTCTCGAGGCTGGGAGGGAGCTCGGTGCTGACCGTGGGTTTGGTTTCCAGCCCACGTTGGTTCTCGTGGAAGATTGAAACAGGAGACAGAGCCTTCCAGGAGGCTGGCAGGGGCGAGGCCGCCGGGGTGGGAGCACAGCACAGGCTGACAGCTAGAGGCTCTGGGATTGGCCTCAGAGCCCCCGGGAGGTCCAGGCTGTCTCTAGACCCGAGGAGGACTCGCCAGCCCACCCTGTGCAGGGCTCTGTCCTCCTCTGGGGGCAGGAGGGCCCTCCATCCAGCTGGGTGAGGCTGCCCTGGGCCTGGTGCCCAGGGCCGGCGACACGGGCTGCCTTAGGTGCCAAGTCCATGCCTGTCGCCTGCAGGGCTCGGGGCCAGGGGTGGAGGGCTGCCGGGCCCATGGCTCTGGGGGTGGGCACAGGTCCGTGGTTCAGCAGGACCAGTGGGAGGGGCCGCAGGGGCACAAAGCCTCGGGGTCCACCCACCTCCTCACTCACTCAGTGTGGCCGGAGTACATTAAAGATTGCCCGCCAGGTGTCCACCGAAGAGAGGACGGGATTTTGTTTCAAGGTGACAGTGTGATCCAGGGCTGCAACGTGCAGAGAATCCCGAAGCCCTTGGCAACTCCCCAGGTTGGGTCAACGCCAGTTAATTCCTTCCAGACTATTCTTAGGGGAGCGAAAAAACTCAAAATGCCAGGGAGCTGAGTTAAAACTGGCCTTTCCGGGACATCATTTGAGGACTTTTTTCTCTTCCTCCTGAAAGTAACAAGGCACAGGAGGGTTTCTCCAGGGCAGTCTCGGCCTGCCGTGCGGTGGAGAAATCACACGGAGACTCTGGGGTCCAAGGGAAGCACCTTGAGAGGTGAGCATTTATCACTCCCGGTTCACAGATGGGGAAACTGAGGCCTGGGAGGCTGAGGGACTTCCCTAGGGAGACACCGTCTGGCTTGATGTACCAGCCCAGAGCAGACCCGGGGATGGAGCCCGGGGCCAGCACATGCCCGCAGTGTGACCTCGTGGGACACTTTGCTTGTCTGTACAAAGGGGACAACAGCAGTCCCCACCCTGCAGAGCTGTCAGGTGAGGAAAAAGTGAGGTCACCGGTACAGAGACCTCAGAACACGTGGCCCTCCGCCCCGCCTCTGCACGTGTGGTCGCTGTGATTTCTGTGTTCTCACCCACTCCGAGTCCTCATCGCACCCCGCTGCCGGAGGGCGAAGTGCTCCTCCTGGAGCTCCGTTTAACCCTGTCACTCGTCTGCTCAGGAGCCTGCCATGGCTCCCTGTTGCCCGGACAGTCTTTCTCAGCACTAAGTCCCACGCACAGCATCGCTGTTCTAGCCCCTCTCCTTGATTCAGCTGCTGCTTGTAGAAGACAGACCTGCTGTGTGCGGCCCTGCTCCAGCACCTCCCGGCCGTGGCTGCAGCTGCCCTCAGCGCCCCGCTTCGGCAGCCCGGAGGCTGAGACCCCACTGTCCTGGGAGGACTCCGCTGGGAAGGAGGGATCTAGGACAGGAGAGTTGTGGTGAGACAGGAGATGCCTGCAGCAGGGGGGCTGCGCATCCCGTGCAGCCACCCCCTGGCCTGGGTCTGGAGAAGGGGACGCTCATCTTTTGTCCCTGTCTAGGAGGTGGCTGCCCTCCGGTCTCCTCCCAGAAGCCTCTTTCATTGCCTCCGGTGGCCCCTTGGCCTGGACACTTGCCACCAGCTGTGTCCCCTCCGGGAGCCTCGGGCACACCCAGCCCTGGGCAGGCGGCTCCCTGCTGAGCTTTGCTGAGATCCCAGGACCGGGCACCCAGCTGGGCCTTGCAGATGCTTCCTGTGAAATGACAGGGACCGACAGACAGAAGCACGTGTGGCGTGGAGCTCCTTTACCTACGCAGCACAGTTCGCCCTCACCTGTCACTGACTGGCCAGGACTTGCTTTAACAGGGGGACTGGTCAGATCTTAGCGTCTCGGCTTCTCCTGGTGGCTGAAGGGGCCTTGGAGACAGTCCAGGCCCTCGTTTACCCCCACACGACCTGTCCAGCAGCCCAGGCTCTCGCACACCTCCAGGGACAGAGAGCTCTATCTTTAGATACAGCCATCCATCTTGAGATGCCTGTAGTTTTCGTGACGGAGGACCACAGTCCATCCCCTGGGGCTGGGGGGCGTCACTTCCCTTGGGGGCCCTGACTCCACCTGCTCCCCTGCCATGGGGCCACTGCGCCGACCGAGGGCCGCTGCGCTGGCCACTCCTCACCGGACGCACTCTGGACTCCCCCCAACCCCCACCCCCACCCCCACCCACCACCTGAGACCAGACCATTTTCATTTTCAGGCAGGTGCTCTAGGCTGGGCTCATTTTGGTGGCTGAGACAATGCCTTAAGGGAACGGTCCTCCAGAACTCCAGATCCCGCTGACAAGGACCCATCCCACGCCATCCCTGGAGCCGTCCAGGCGGTCTGCTGGGAGGAGGTTCCAGCAGAGAAGCCGGCCTGGTTGTGTGATGAAGATACAACACTTGCTCGGGCTTGGGTGGAGCCTGGCTGGACGCGTAATCCTCGTTCTAAGTCCGTCCTCCTTTGCTGAACCTCGTCGCTCCCGAAGAGTTCGTAATCCCCGCCAAGGGGACAGCAGGAGCATTGAAAGAGGGTGGGGCCCGGATGGCGCCGTTTCTAAGGCTCCGGCTCGCTGCCTTCAGCCGGATCCAGGGGGTAGCCGTTGTCTTGCCGCAGGTACGTTTGATGATTGAACGCTGACAGAGGAAGTGTCTTAGGCTTCTTACCCCGGAGCGGAGAGCCAGGATGACCGGTGTCATCACGCACGCTGGCCCCGGGGCGGTCAGGGCCAACGGGCTCTCTGAAACACGTGTGCTCCCTGCTGGTGGCGCCCTGATTCAGAGCGTCCCCGCCCCTCCTCTCGCGGGAAATGCACGCTCTTCACAGAAGAGTTAACAAGGCCGTGAGAAACCGTCTGGACTCCCTGAGCTTGCGTCTCCCGCCACGTGAGGGAGGAAGGGGCATTTGCTCGTTCATCATCTTCTTTGTTCACGAACACTTACTTCACCACCTGCCTTGCATCAAGCCCAGAGGTGCAGATTTGCTTATTTTTAATTTGTTCCTGCCTTATTCCCAGAGTCCTTTCCTCGTTCCTTCTCTGGATTTGGATATCCCAGTATTACAGACGGGGAACTCGAGGCTTAGGTTGGGCAGCGGGGAGGAGCGGTGGCTCCCAGAGCCCCGTCACCGAGTCGGGTCCATGTGTCCTCACCCGCACCAGCAGGGCTCGCAGTGACAGTGGGCCCTGCGGGCGGCCCCCAGCACACAGTGGTGGGTCCTACCTCGGCCTCCCCCACTGGCCGACTCTGGGCGGCAGGAAGCCGCATCGCCCACGGAGACGATGGGTCTGTTCCTGAAGTGTCTGCTGTTGTGTGAAATCGTGAGGTCTGACTGTGAACTCAGAGGACAATGCTTGTCACTCTCCCTGGTTCCCTGTTGTCTTCCACTGACCTTCATCCCGGTGTGCCCTGCCAGCTGCCCTGCCACACTCCCCACTCACCCCCAGGGCCTCCCTGGAGACCTTCACGCCAGGGTTCCCTTTAGCCCAGCTCAGCCTTCCTGCTGAGAGAACACATGACTCACTGAACACTATTCCCCAAACACGCGTTTATCCCTCGTCAGGGGCGCACGGGTGCCCTGCTGGACTTCAGGAATTCAGCAAGGAGTGTGGGAACTTACCCAGTGGGAGGCACTGCAGAAAGTCCATGTGAGTTCAGGAGGGGCATGGTGGCCATTCTGCCCATTGGCTCAGGGCCAAATTCTGCCCCTTCCCGCCCAGCCGCCTTCCTGGCTGACTTTGCAAAGAGAAGGCTTGCGTCTGACTCCTGGTCTGTCACTGCTTTTAGCCGTGTGACCTGGGCCCGTGGCTTCCCCTGGGGAAGCCTCAGTTCTCTTGTCTGTGAAATGGGGGAGAGGCTATGCAAATTATAGGACAAACCCACAATGCTTTGGGGCAGTCTAGGGGGGTGTGCGCGGTGCATCTGAGATGCTGCCGCGATCAGTGCTCAGGGAATGTGCTCTGCTGGCTCCTCCTGTTAGGACTATTATTACTCCTTTTGTTCAAAGCTGGTGTGATTCACGGAGACAGTGGAGGCTAGTGGGTAAGGTCATAGGCTTTGCCGTTAAACTTGGATGTCAAGTAACTGCCTGCTCTTCCACCTGCCTGCTGTGTGACCTTGGGCAAGTCACTTAACCTCTCTGAGCTGCATTTTCCTTATCACAAAATGGGGAGGCTGATTCTCTTGAGCCTTCCTATATGTGCTTGCATGTGCTGGCATAAGGACAGGCTTCACGCATGAAGCTGCTCACCCTGTTGTGCTGGAAGAGTGGGGACGGAGCCGGGATGGACAGGGAGCGGGCGGCGGGTGCAGGGCAGACTGAGCTGGCTCCTTGCACACCTCTGTGCTGTTAAATTTGCTCCAAGGAACACACCTTCCTTTTGCAATTACAACAAGCTTAGATGAAATAAACGTGCTAGTGTCTTCCCAGAGTACAGTGAGATTGAATCGAGTTAGTGCCTGGACAGTGATTAGCTCAGAGTCTGGTGTGTGGCGGGTGCTGAGTAATGTTAGCTGATACAATAATGATAATTAATTATTAATTAAATAATTACAATGGTTGGTAATTTAAAATAAAACGTAGTAACAATCATCACCGTTACTTTTCAAGCAGCTCTGTGGTCATTAGCGTCTGTCGGGTAACTCTGAGATAATGGGGTCCTCTTTAATATTGGGGGGATGGTGTATCCAGAGGCCCAGGGATGCTGAGTGCCCTGCTCCAGGTAGTCGGGAAGGTGAGAAGCCCCGAGTGGTTCTGGGCAGGGCAGCAGCCCGCTGTGGGCAGCCCCCACAGCCTTCTCCAGTGCTGCCAGCTTGTGGGGGTGCGAAGGGCAGGTGTGTCCCTTCAGTCTGTTCGTGGAGATGCCCTTGAAAGTTTAAAAAGACCTGAGGGGCCAAGAGGGGATGTCTGGGTGGAAACTGAACCCAGGCCAAGCCCCGGAGCCTGTCACCGTGGCCCCCAGCCCTCCCCCAGCCCAGACAGGCTCGCCCCAAGGCCAAGAGGTGGGGGCTGCCCTTGCAGGCCGGCGGCTGGGCGGCCGGGGGGCTTCCTGTGGGCTGCTCCCTGCCTGCAGGCGGGGACCCCCAGCCCCAGCCTAGGCAGAAGGGGAGGACTTCGTTTTATTTTCAGACGCAGAAGACCTTCAAAGAGGCGTGTAGGCGTTTCACAGAATGGGTCTCTGTAGATGTCGTTTGCATAACAAGTGTCTAAATCATCAGAAACCGGGAAGGAACTGCAAATGAGGACGAGCAGAGATACCCTGGAAGCAGGCCTCTCAGTACCTATTTCAAGTTTATGACAACGCCCTTGGGTTTGGGGTTCTTGAAAGGCTGGGGAGAGGAAGTGCAAAACAGGTCTGTTTGGGGTGCTGTGGGTCCACGCCTTGGGGGGCGCAGAGCGTCCAACGGGTATAGCTTGGGGGGTCGTTTTTCAAGAAAAAGAACCCAGAGCTTCGTGTCCGGTCTCCGAAGGGGCCATACAAGTGGGGCCTGGTGGTTTCAGCCTCCGCAGCATCCCAGGAAACCCACCTCTGGTGGTGAGCCTGGCCCCGGGCTTTAGGAGGACAGCCTTTCCTGCGCGTCCGCCTTCCGCCGCCCAGGGCTGTGTGACCTTGCTGGACGTCTCCTGTGGCCCGCCCCCCCCCCACCAGTGGTTTCACCCCAAGGCCCCGGACGTTAACATGACGAAGACGGGGAGGGCCTCCTCCCTGGGGAGCCGTGAAAGGCGTGAGGCTGTCTGAAGTCTCTGGAGGGGCCGCTGTGCCGTATTTAGATGCCGTTTTGACTCACGCTCCCGTTATGCTACTTAATAGCCAGCTAATGCGTCTCGTATTTTCATTCTTTGTTTTGAAGCTGATTGAGTATCACACAAAGATGCCGGCAAAGTGGTAAAACCTCTCCTCCGACTGGAGCAGCCCTCCTCTCTGCTGGCTGCAATCCCCCACCCCCCACCACGGCCCCCACTCTTCTGGCCTAGACTGTGTGCGCCCAGCATGTCTGGGTGCGTGTGTGCGTGTGGACACCTGTGGGGTTTCTCTTCCCTCCTTAGTTTGTGCTGAACACCCTGACACAGAAGCCTCAGTGCTCAACTGGTGCATTGCTTTGATGGCTTTAGTCTTAGCTCCACTGTGGCCCACCCCCATCCAAATCAAGTCAGCTTGAGGTCCAGCTTGACCCAGGGGCTCAAACTATGACACTGGCTGTTACCTTAGCCCTGCTTTCCGTGTTGGCCTCCCTGTCTGGTCAGTTAGCTGCATGTAGTGGCCTCGGCAGCCCCCAGAGGGGAGGCAGCTTCTCGTCCACAGTAGCTCTGTTGCAAGTCCAGGCACAGGGTTCCCGGGACCTGGTCACATGACCACCCTTGGACAGGCTTCTGAAATGAAAGAGGTGAAGTCTGCTGATTGGCCAGGCCTAGGCTATGTGCTCACCTTTTGGTTCTGGTATTACAGAGGGTTAACTTCCCCTAAAACACACGGACTAGGGATGGCAACAGGGGTTGGGGGTGGGTCTTCAGAAGGAAAGAGACAGCACTGGCATAAGATGAGGAGACAGAGGGCAGGCAGGACGCAGAGCCACAGGTGCCCGCCACCCCAGCCAGGGCGGCGGAACGTCCTGGGAACTGAAGGGGTGATGTCACCCCACACCTAGTTGGGAAACCCCGCTCAGAACCGCTAGGAACCACACACACGTCAGGGGCCATGGAGCTGCAAGCCGGGTGGAGACAAGGCCCGCAGCAAGCAGCGCAGAAACAAGAGCAGGCTTTCCTGCTGGGGCTGCAGGCCTGGGCAGCCGGGGTCTGGGCAGAGGCACCGGTGCCCGGGGCTGTGTCGGCGGGGAGCCCGGACACTGGCAGGAAGGAGCAGGCAGGGCGAGGGGTTCTGGGGGACACTCTGGGAGCCCGTTAGAGAGGCAGCAGGTCAGTCCCCACCCCAGGCCTCCTGCATCGGAATCTGCATTCTATCCAGGTCCCCAGCCAGTGCATGTGCGCTGTTCATCTGAAGGCGCGTCTCTCGTCCCTTCACTCTCACGCTCAGGGTGGGGACTCGTGTCGGGTCTTCAGTCGGGCTGTCTGCAGTGCAGTGTGGCCGTGTGCATAAAGGAGCCTTAAAACATTCGTGCTCTTTGATGGAGCCCGTATTTCTACCTCTGAGCTGTAACTGACCAAAACCAGCAGAGGCAGGGACAGAGGATGGTGCACGTGGAGACGCCCACTGCAGGGTTATTTACGGCCAGAAGCCCCCACATACCCGCAGATGGGAGGGAGGATCTGAGCGTGACACCTGGCACAGCGAGGGCTGTGTTACTGCTTGACATTTTGCTTGAAAATAAATCTGCTGGGAATGGGCAGGGATGTGGTGATGAACAGGACAGACAGCGTCCGCCCTCTTGGGGCTGACCTTCTCTGGGGAAGGCAGACAGTAACCAGGCGGACCAGATTGTGACAGGTACACAGAAGGAAGAATGGGGTAGTGCAGGAGAGAATCGTGGCCGGGTTTGGGGACGGTTACAGGAGAAGCCCGTCCAGGAGCTGGTGCTGAAAATGAAATCCAGAGATGAGAGGGAGCCAGTGGGTGAACAGCCAGGAAGAGGCGTTGAGGCAAAGGGAGCAGGGGTTACCGAGCTGCTGGGCTTGGGGAGCTTGGTGTGCGAGGGAGGTGATGGAAGATGTGGGGCTGGCGCAGGACAAGCCGGGAGCAAGCTGGAAGCTGAGGAGGGCGGAGAAGTGAGCAGGGCCAGACCCCTCAGGCCTCGAGGGTTTAAGATGGCAGAATAGGCGGTCCCAGCCCGCAGGCCCCCATGGAAACACTGACTGACAACCACCTACAGACGAAAATACCCTGGTGAGAGCTCTGGATCCAGGGGAGCGGCTCTGGCACCCCCGCGAGCCACAAAACGCGAGAGGAACCACACTCTGCTGTCGTACTTCTCCCTGAGGCTGACGGACTCGGAGCCCAGAGAGACCTAGCCCACGACTCCTCCCGCAGGACAGGGAGCGCGCAGCGGAGGGTCTGGCTCCCCAGCCTTTTGGGGGAATATCTGAAAACCCTGTTGGTTTTCTTGCACCCAGAACACCCAGGAAATCAGCGTGGCTGGATTGTCCAGGAGCAGCTAAGAACAAAGCAAAGTGTGCACACCCCCACAGCCGCAGTCCCCTGCGGACGGTGCCCCACACGCTCCCACGGGTGGCGCACGGGCACCAGCAGCCAGGGGAGGCCTCGGCCGCTTGACTCTGCAGGACTGAAAGGAAGCACCCCCCGAGACTGCTCCTTCGGAGGGGAGGGACGAAGCGGCCCCAAGCCCGTTATCCCAGCGTCTCGGGGCACTGTCCTGTGGGAAGAAAGCAGGTGACTCTTGGCACTGGACATGGCTCCATGGGGTAAGAAAGCACAGAATCTAAGGCACACCCCTCAGAAGGGGGGCAGGGAGGTGGAGCCTGCACCGAACGCCCTGGGCTGTCAGGGCACCTCCCTGCGGAAAAGGACCTGACATTGGTGCAGCCACTGTGGAAAACAAGATGGAGATTCCTCAAAAGATTAAAAATAGACGTACCTTATGATCCAGCAATCCCACTCCTGGGCATATATCTGGAGGGAACTCTAATTCAAAATACTGTGTGCACCCCAGTGTTCACAGCAGCACTGTTTACAATAGCCAAGACATGGAAGCAACTTAAATGTCCATCGACAGATGACTGGATAAAGAAGCTGGGGTATATTTATACAATGGAATACTACTCAGCCATAAAAAAGAATGGAATAATGCCATTTGCAGCAACACAGATGGACCTGGAGATCATCACGCTAAGTGAAGTAAGCCAGAAAGAGAAAGAAAAATGCCATATGACATCACTTAAATGTGGAATCTTTAAAAAGACACCGTTGAACTTATTTACAAAACAGAAACAGGCTCACAGACATAGAAAACAAACTTACGGTTACGAGGGGGGAAATGGGGGCGTATAAATCAGGAGTTCAGGCTTACTACCATCAAGCTAATTAGCACATTGTCCTTTCTGTGGCGCTGTGTGCACCTTGTGTCTGTCTCCTGGGGAGCGTCCGCGGCACGTCATGTGTTAGGAGCTGCAGTCATCCTGCTGGGCGTTGCCTCTCTAGACTCACCCGTCCTACAGAACTAGGCCTTTCACCCTTGACCAACATCTCAGAATTCCTCCCACCCCAGCCCCGGCCCAGTGACACGGGGACCTCGTCTCCTCCCGGCCACCTGCTGCAGGGAACACACCACCGCTTCTGTTCGGCATCGTCTCCTGGGCTGTTTATCTTCCTGACCTTGAAGTGCGCGTTGGCCAGCTCTTTCCCCAGGCCAGCACAGCCCCAGGTAGTTAAGCCCCGGGGCTGGGGCACGCACAAGCGAAGTCAGAGCCAGCTGTGCCAAACGCCGCCGCGTGTGGCCGGCGCACGTGCCTGGAGGTGCTCGTGAGCGTGTGCGTTTTCCTGGAGTGCGGCCCGTGGCTTTGCGCAGATTCGCTGAGGGGTCCCACCCAGAGGGATGCCACAGTCATGACGATGGTCTGATTCGAATCCCTCTCTGTGCCGTGGCTGTGGTGGGGGGAGGGGGACGGTTTCTCCAGCCTCTCCGAGCCCCCCTCTGAGAAGCCACGGTTTATCGTGTGTCCCACTCACCACCTGACTTAGCCGGAGTCTGGGAATGCAGGCACCCCAACTCACCTACTCTTGTGTTTTGTGTTTTCAACTTTCTCTTGGGGGAACCGTCAAACATACACGGAAGCAGGCAAAGCGGTAAGAAGACCCCCGCCGTGCACCCAGCTTCAGCCGTTACCCGCTCGCGGCTGGCCTTACGGCATCTGTCCCCCGACTCCTTCCGCCTTTCGCATTTCTTTTCAATTTTTCCTATAAACCAGCACCTGTACTGAGGGTGCTTGTGTGCTAAGTATGGGGGAGGGCGAGTTTTCACGCCGCCAGCTCACCTGTGGAGCCCCAGCTCCTAATTCCGATGTGCGCACGTGTGTCCTGCACACGCCGGGTGTCCTACAATTCAACCCAGTTCTGCCACTGTCCACTGGAGGCCGTGTCAGACCCCCCTGAGGAAGGGCTCAGCCCCACAAGGCTGCCTCCACGTGAGGTGCCAGTCGCAGACCTGGGTATTTCCCTGTGCGTCTGACCACCAGGCTATAAATCAGAAGCTGCCAACACCTCCTCCTTGGGTTCGATTCATTTGCTGGAGCGGCTCACAGAACTCAGGGAGCCGGTGTATGCACCAGATGACTGGCTTATGATAGAAGGATGTGAGTCAGGAACAGCCAGGTGGCGCACTGTGGGGAGGGTCAGAGCTCCCGTGCCCTCTCTGAGCGCACAGCTGTCCCAGCGTCTCCTCGTGTTCCCAGACCCAGAAGCGCTGACGCCTGTCCTCTTGGGTTTTGGGGGAGGCTTCATTACATACACGTGACTGATCACATCATTGGCCATTGTGGGTGATTCGACCTCCAGCCCCCCTCCCCTCCCAGGAGTCGGGACGGGGCTGAAAGCTCCACCCTCGGGTCGCGGATCGGTTCCCTTGGCGACCAGCCCCATCCTTAGGTGCTTTCCTGAGTCACCTCCCCAACATGAACCGGTCCTGGTGGAAGGGGCTTGTGAATAACAGGACACCGTTTCACCTTCACGGCTCCGAAGCTGAGACCAGAGACCACACGTTGTAACACGTGATGCTCCCGGTGCTCTTACTGCTCAGGAAATGCCGGGCGCCGGAACTGTGGGTGAGGACTCAGTACATCTGAGAAGTGGCTTCTGGCCATCTGAGTGGCCAAATACCTATTTCTTATAGATCAGAGTATCGCTCCTGGGTAGCCAGTCCCCGGTCAGGAGTCACACAGCAGGAGCGCCTGCAAGCCCTGTGTCCCCTTCCGTCACCCCCGTCACCTCTGCCCAGACTTCTACACGAGAGTCTGCTTTGCTGGCTGCTGAGCGGGTAGGGTTGGCAAGTCTGGGCTCAAAATGCACCTGGGCGCTGGCCAGTCGTGTGACCGGCACTTACACAGCCTCCGGGACCCTCCGCCCCCGTCTATGCAGGGGCACCTTGCCGGACCTGCCAGGTGGCTGTGAAGATCACTGATGCCATGTGTCAGCCCAGCCCAGGGCCTGGAACTTAGGACCAAATAAGGAGTGTCTCTCCTCATCACTGTCCTTGGCATTATTTCCAGTTTTGTGCCTGTGCTGAGACAGGAAGTGGCCTGTGGCCGTGGCAGGTGTCGTGCGGCCACCACGAGAGGCGTGGGCAGCAGTATCCAGGCACCAGCAGCAGCGTCCTCCAGAAGCGGCCCCATGCCGGCCAGTCCGCCAGCTTGAAAGGCACCCGGGGCAGCGTCTTCACTGACACAGCGGGTGGGGGAGGGGCAGGGCGGTCTCCTGAGACCAGCACGGCTGGGGCAGGGAGAAGCGTCCCCTGGCCTCCGTGCTGACGGGGACGGGCAGCCAGTCTGCAAGATGACCAGAAAGGCAATTTGCCCAAAGAAAAGGCGCCTGACTCTGGGTTAAGTGTGTTTTTCTTCCCCAGCCTCTGGCCATAAAACCCATCGGGGGTGTCCAGGGATTAGATCCGCGAACGCGCTCGCTCTCACCCTTGGCTCCTGCAGGCGCGGGGAGCCCAGCCGCGTCTTTAGCCCTGAGCTGTGTGCGTTTAATCCCCAGTCCCTTGCCCTTGGTTTCTAGAGCGGACGGCGGTGCTGCTGACGGATGCCGCGTGTTTCCTCGTCTCTGAAAGTTCAGGTGTGCGTGATACGATCTAATTGTCCAGTTTCTTGACATTCAGGCTTGTCTCCTTTGTAAAGCCGTGTAATTGATTTCTGGGTTCTTGAAAATAGAGCTGGGAGTGGAGAAATATGCTGCAAATACCAAGCAGGGGAGGCGGCGGGGCCGGCCGCACGGCTTGCCGTTGTTTATTCAGTCACTCATTCGTCCATTCAGTCCCTGTCTCCCAGAGCCCAGTGCACAGAGTTCTGGAACCACAGCCCCCCAACTCTGGGGTTGCTCCACAACTCCTGGGAAAACAATGACAGTCGCAGGGAGGGGCCTGAATGTCAGGGGAAAGGAGCCTGAAGCTTCCAGGGGTGGCCGGGGCTGGGCTGGGGCAGCTGGCTGAGGGCTGGAGGAGGGGCCCCGGGCGGGGGGACTCCTGGGCCCCGGGCCGCGCGTCCTCACGCGGGTCCCCTGCAGCGGACCGTCTGCACTCTAATTGCGTGTTCTCTCTCGTTGCAGGTCTGAAGGAGAAAGCGCCCGCAGTGTCAGGTATGTGTGTCATTGGCCTCTGTCCGTGTGTCTGCGTCCTGGGAGCGGTGGCACCGGTGAAACCATGTGCTTTGCTTTCTCTCCGATGAGGTCTGGCCCTGCCCACCGCCCGGGCACCTTGGTTGTGCTGTGCTGGCTGGTGTCCTGGAGCAAGAGGGCCAGCTTACCGCAGGGGCTTCACCTGGCCTGGTGGCCCTTCCCGTCAGGGCTGATGGAGGTTCTCCTGGGCTGTGACCCATGTAGGACCAGAAGCTTCCCAGCGCACAGCCCCTGGAGCCAGGCTGGGCGGGTGGGGCAAGTCTCCTTGGTGGAGGCCGGTGGCCTTGACGGTGCAGGCATCTCCACGGTGCACGGAGCAGACTGATGTGCACGTTCCCGGACTTGCGGCCGAGACCCCTCCACCTCCCCGTGCTCCCCACCCTTCTTGGGGACACTGCCTGGGCCAGGCCAGCCTCAAGGCTTGAGTTGGGGGACCAGGAAGGCCGTGGGGCCTGGCAGACAGTGGCCTGTGGTGGGAGAGGGGCAGGAATGAGAGGCAAGGAGGCAGTTTCAGAGTCACTGGCAGCAGATGGGGTATCCGCATCTTCCCGTGACCAGGCTGGGGAGAGAAGAGCTCGTCCCGGGCCTGGAGCTGGGGGTGTCAGGCAGGCTGCCTGCAGAGCCAGAGACAGAGGTGCGGGTGGCTGCATACTTGGGGGCTTCCTGGAGTCAGCAAAGTCCCAGTTCTGTACCCAGGCACTCGGCCCAGGAGACACGGGTGGGGTCTCAAGCCGGGGAGACAGAGCAGGAGCAGCTGGGGGCAGTGGTCACCCTGCGCATGAAGGAGCTGGAGGAGATGCCCTGGGATTCAGGGTGTCCAGGAGGTGCAGGAGGAGGCCCGGTGGATGTTCTGGGACAGCCCAGTGCCCGCAAAAGCTGCTTGAGGGGGGGCCCGAGGCCCACCCTGGAGCATGGGCAGCCGTGAGAGAGGAGGGCGCCCTTGGCCACTGTCGGGGAAGAGGCCAAGGTGTGCTGTCTGTAAACAGAGCCAGGTGCAGGAGAGTGTGTGCCTCATGTTACATTTTGGGTAAGAAAAAGCCAGATATAAGAACGTGATTTCTTACTTATAACGTTTGCATAAATGAGCAGTGGCAGGTGACACAGGCAGCTGTTAGAATGTTCCCTCTGGAAGTGGGGACAGGAATGGCCTCCAGGCTTTTCAAGGTCCCTGTGCTGTTGCTGGGCTGTGAGTGGTACCCATGTATGACCTCTCAGAAAATTCACTGAAAATCAAGAACTGTTTGTGGCGGGGGGTGGGGGGAATTGCTGAGTAGTGAGCCTCCCGTCACTGGGGGTATGCAACTGTGTTGGAAGGGGATTCACACGGGGGTAGGAGGCTGAGGTCCCGCTGGCCCGCTCCTTGCCCCTTTGGGATCTGATAACCCCCCTCTCTGTCTGACACACTCAACGATGGCTGAGATGGGGCCCTTCACCAAGATCTCCTGAGACCGGAGAGTTCAGCTGGGCTCCTCACGTGGGGTGCAGGGAGATGTGGAGGTGTGTGCAGGATGAATGAACCCGCAGGATGGCGAGCGTCTGGCCCACCCCCCAACCTCCGCCTCAGCATCCTGTGTGTGGCTGGTGGGGGAGGCGGCAGGGATGTCAAGAAAGTGGTTTTTGAAGTCAGTGCTGTTGAAACTGAGCCCTGAGGAGGGAGGCGGATTCTCCGTGCGGGGGAAGTGGGGGACAGCTCATGCAAGGACCCGGGGCCTGGTGACTTGGCTGCGTGGTGGGAACAGGACGCGGGTGGGGCTGTGCGCAGAGTGGAACATATGTTCACAGCTCGGGCCAGACGGTTCTCAGCGGGACGCTCGGAGCTGAGGAGCCGGGCAGGGGGAGCTCTGCCGGCAGTGGGGCAGGGAAGGCTGTGTGTAAGCTCTTCAAGGCTGGAGACCCCACCCAACGATGCCGGCCCACGTGGCTGGGTGCTCTCCCGGGGCCAGACCTTCAGGGCTCGTGGTGAGACAGACTGCTAGCACTTGAAAGTGCTGGGTTCGGGTCCCGACTGGGCTCTGTCCTGTGCCGGGCCTGTGTTTCACCCCGGGCTGTCGACACGGGCGTCAGGCCTGGGCCACACGTCCCATCCTTGGCTCCCCAGTAAGGCCCTCCCTTTGCTCAGGGCCGGCAGCCCCCAGACTGTTCAGATCTGGCCCGCTCCCTCTCCCCGGCTTTGGGTCACTGGCCCCAGGACGGCTGCGGAGTTGGTTTTCGAGGGAAGAGTATTTGTGAGGTTGCCTACAGAAATGAGCCCAGGCCCTGCTAGGTGTCCTCTCCATGGTCCTCTGCCCTCTCAGGCCCGCCTGGAGGGAGTTGGGCTGAGGGGGACCCCCTGCTTCTCCTGCCAGGGTCCCCATTGCGAGTCT
The DNA here is from genome assembly GCF_009834535.1 of Camelus ferus. Taxonomy (NCBI): domain Eukaryota; kingdom Metazoa; phylum Chordata; class Mammalia; order Artiodactyla; family Camelidae; genus Camelus; species Camelus ferus. The sequence goes on from NC_045712.1 coordinate 29,588,994, forward strand.
CAGGATGTCTCAGCCGGCACCTCCCGCCTGTGCAGCCTGGTTTTCGGCTGAGGTCCCCCCCACACCTTCTGCTCCCGCCAAACGGTGCTGCTCTCCCGTCTAAATGCATCCACTGGTTCCCTGCCTGCCTTCTGGCTTGTAGATGTGTACCCTGGGCTGTTTCCTCCACCTCCTCCACTGGGCAACCTGCGCCTTTCCCAGAATCCCCCCAGTTGCCGCCTCCCTGAAGCTGCGGGGCCCCGTGGCTGAAGTGCCACCGGCCCCCCGCCCCGTCCGCGCCTGGTGTTCCACGGCTGCTGTGCTCACTTCGGTATCTACGTTCATGCCGCTCTGTGTCCTGTGACATGAGCACTGGTCTTGCTCCCCCAGGCAGAGTAAGGGGCCCGGGTTGAGGCCCTGGGACATTTCTGGTGGGGCCAGCACACGCCAGGCACACAGCAGGCGCCCAGGGCCTCAGCGGGGTGAACTCACCTTGGCGGCACCTACAGCCCCGGCACGACGGCTTCAGAGAAGAGGCGCAGACTCCTGCTTGTTTAATTGGATGCAGGACCCGTAAATACTTTCAGGCACTGAACTTGGAGGGAAAAGGAAAAGTGGACCATTCACCCCGCTCGATGGAGAACCCCTGCCGCCCCCAAACCCACAGCCAACCCTCCCTGCAAATACTGGGCAGAAGGGACCACCTCTCGTGACTCAGAGAGACGGCTCCGGGATTTCATTAGCCTAAGTGAGGTGCTCATGGGCCAGCGTGAGCTGATGGTCTTTGCTCAACGTGAGGGCAACGGTCCCTGAGGGGCCCCCTGTTTCCCACGCACTCCCCGGGGTCCCTGCGTGGTGAGGTAATTTCTCTTTAGACGCAAATGATCTGAGGCCCCCCCCCCCCGCCCCTTTCTGCTTGGCCGTCCAGCCCCCTGGAGCAGCAGAGAACGCTTTTGTCAGGAGAAGGCTGTTTGAGAATCCGGGTGCACTGCTCTTCCCCGAGGCAAAACATGTGCGAGATCAGATGTATTCATTTTCCACAAACGCAATGAGTCATTTTTGACCATTTTGCAAACGTAGGACTTTGCGCCTTGTTACCGGGGAGTGTGTGTCTGCTTTTTGCTTATTCAGGGGAGGCTCCGGAGGACCCGGACTTGGAGCCCTTTCATGACTTATTGAGGGGGATGAGGAGAGGTTTGCAGAGTTTGGCGTTTGAAAAGAATGAGTAACTGCGCGGAGGGCCCAGAAGGAGTGCCGGTTCTGCGGCTAGGGGGCGGAGGCTTTCTGGGGGTGAGCCATTATCTTTTCTTTTTTCTCCCTGGCTTCCATCATCCCCTTGAAGTGAACTCGTGGTCACATACGTACCATTTAACGAGTGTTCGCCGCGGGTTGGGGCCTCGCCCCTGCGTGAGGGTGATTAGCCTCATTTGTCCAGCTCTGGGAAATTGAGGCTGAGAAACACTAAGCAGCCTCCCTGCGGTGACGTGGTTTTCAAGCGCAGAGCCAGGGTGTGGAACACCCGACCGCTCCGAGTCAGAAAGGGTTTTGTACAGCTCTGTATATAAAACAGATAAACAACAAAGGCCTAGCGTACAGCACAGGGAACTGTATTTAATTTCTTGTAATAACAAATAATAGGAAAGAATCTAAAAGGAAAAAGTACGTATGTATGTATATCTGAGTCACTTTGCTGTACACCTGAAACTAACATTGTAAATCAACTGCACTTCGATAAAAAATTTAAAAAAAAAGAATCGCCTGTGGGACTTGCTGAAAATGCAGATTTCCAGGCCTGGTCCTTACCATGTCTGACTCAGAAGGCAGCTGGGTGGCTGCAGCATTGTGCTGTACACCAGGAACTGATATGTTGTAAATGACTATACTCTGATTTAAAAAAAAAGAAAGAGGGAGGCAGCTGAGAACACTTGCTGTGCTGGGTTCACAGAGCTGAACTCTCGCCCCAGGACAGACTGGGAGCTGGTTCCAAGCCAGAGAGATGGGCGGGGGTGCTGGGGACACCCTGTCCTGCAGCCTGTCCGGAGGTGCTGGACTCGGGGCTGAGCAGGTGGCCTCAGAGGTGAGCACACATTTCTTAGAAATGGAAGTAGAGGCACGGCGTCGGGGTGGGGGTGGGGGGCACAACTCTGAATCCAAATCCTTTCTCCTCGTCTTCCCCGCTGTCACCACGGCTCGGACGCTGAGCTTGCCAGGCCTCAGATTTCACAATCCTTCAGCAGTCTGTAGTGAGCACCTGCTGTATGCATGTCCTTGGGCGAAGCACTAAGAGCATGAAGCCCCAACGAGATTCAGTGAACACCTGCCACCCCCGTGACGTGGAGCAGAGGCCTCAGCCCGCAGCCCACGGGCCTCTCAGCTAGGCTGTGGGTGGGGTGTGTGTGACAGGTGGTAGCGCTCAGTTAACGTCCTCTTGCTTTCCCCTCACCTCCTTGGAGTCCGGGGGGAGGCTGGAGGGAAGCCGGTGGTTGCCTGGGCGGGAAATGCCCTGGCTTGGGGGACGTTCCATTCTGGTTCTCCCATCCCCCCTTCCCTCCTCTGGGATTCTGCTTAGAGCTTCCTGAGCCTTCTTGTCCCTCAGGTCTGGCTCTGACCTCCCATCTCCTGAGCGGTTTCCGCAGGCTGGCCTTCCTGTTCACCAGCACTCCCTTCAGCTGTGTCCCATCCACTCTGGGCCCATCCGTGGGGGGCCAGGGCCCTTGGGTGGGGTCCATGTGTGTTCAGCCTCGTTCTGGAAGCACCGCTGTTCGTCCCTGGACACAGGAAGTAGACAGACCTTACAGGGACCAGATTTGAGTTGCTGGGCAAAGAATTGGCTTTGATATTTTAGAAGAATCTAGAATTCTGGCTGGTTGTCTCAGAAGCAGCCTCTGGTGACTGTCTGGAGGGCGGGCCAGAGCTGTTCGGGGCGTCGAGGCAGGGCCGGCCTCGCGCTCAGCTAGGAAGTGTTCTTTCTCCTGAATTTTCCTGGACGAGTTTGAGCAGGATCAGAGTAAGTTGTTCTTTAAACACTTGGAATTCACCAGTGGAGCCGTCAGTCGGGTCTAGAGGGTTTGTGTTCCATCGCCGATCCAGCCGCCTGACCAGCTGTGAGTCTATTCAGATTGCTGCTTGCTCTGTGGCTCGGTCCTGGCGGGTCCTGTGTGTCTAGGAGTTTGCCGTTTTATCCAGGTCACCCAGTCTGTAGGGAGTGCAGCTGTCCATGGTGCTCTCTTACAACCCTGTTTGTTTCTCTGCAGCCAGTGATAATGTCCCCACGCTCATTTCTGAGTGTAACGATTTGTCTCTTTTCCTCTTTGTCAGTGTAGCCGACCGTCTTGTCAGCTTTGTGAATCCTTCCGAAGAACCTTCTGCTCTTGCTGATTTTCTCTGTTGCTTTTCTGGTCCCTGTTGTCTCTGTTCTAGGCTTCCGTGTCCGCGTCCTCCTGGTAGCTTTGGGTTTCCCTTCCTAAGCTGTATTGAGCTGAGGTCTTGTTTTGATGTAACCATTTATAGATAAGAATTTCCCTCTTGGCCCTGCTCTGCTGCGCCCCACGTTTGGTATGTCCTGTTCCACTCTCCGTCGTCTCTAAGTGCTTTCCCATTTCCCTTGTGTCCTTCCTTGACACAAGGGCTCTTGAAGAGTGTGTTGTGCACTTCCCACAAACGTGTGAACTTTCCACTTCTCCTCTGTTGCTGGCTTCTCACCTCATCCCTCTGTGGTCGGAGAAGACACGCTGTGTGATCCCCATCTTCTGTGGTCTCCTGGGGTGTAAACCGCCGTCTGGTCTGACATACGGTCGGTCCCGGAGGGGGCCCCGTGTGCGCTGGAGAGGAGTGTGTGTGTGTGTGTGTGTTGGTGGGTGGGGCTGTGTGTGCCTGTCGGATCTGGTGGCTCATTGTCTCGTTCAAGTCTCCCCTTCCTCACTTGCCTTGTTGGGTTGTTCCGTCCATCGCTGACCGTGGGGCACTGAAGGCTCCGACTAGGAGGGAGAACCGACTGTTTCTTCCTCAGTTCTGTCCATTTTTGCTTCATATATTTTGATGGTCTGTGATTAGTGCGTCAATGTTTGTCTTCTATACTTCTGTACTGAGCCCCGTATCAATGTACAGTGTCTTCTTTTCTCTTGTGACCTTTTCTGATTTAAAGCCTGTTTGTCTATAGTTAGAACAGCCACCCTGCTCTCTTGTGGTTACTGTTTGCATGGACTGTATTTTTCTGTATTTTTCATGTTCCAACTTTTTGTGTCTTTGGAACTAAAATGAGTCTCTTAAAGATAGCGTGATTGGATCATGCGTTTTCATCCATTCTGCCAGTCTGTCTTCTGCGTGGAGAATTTAATCCATTTACATTTAAAGTAATTACTGACAAGGAAAGACTTATTTCTGTTATTTTGCTGTTTGTTTTCTATACGCCTCATGGCTTTTGTCCCTCACTTCCTACATGGCCGTTTCATTTTGCTCTTTGCTGAGTTCTTGTGGTGACCCATTTTAACGCCTTTCTCCTTTCCTTTGGTGTATATCCTGTGGCCCTTTTCTTTCTGGTTACCGTGAGATTACAGGTTAGTATCCTGAAGTTCCAACAGTCTGACGCCTGCACTCTTAATTCCTAATAAAGTAAGTATCAGTCTCTAGCAGCCCACATAAGCACAAAGCTCTTTGGGTCCTTTATTTATTTTTAAGAGTAACGGGGTCTTGAGAGCAAATAGTGAGGAAACCACTGTGGTTTGTCCCCAGCCGTGACTGGTCCATTTCTTGTTCTGACCTCACAAGACGCCCCTGGGATGGAATTACAGGAAACCTATCCACGCCCACGCCGGCCAGGCCTTCGGTCCCTACAGCCCAGGAAGCTGCGTGTGGTGACCTGCTGGTGCTGGACGTCCACCACATCACCATCAGCTTGTTTTTTCCTTTTATCCCCTCCATGTTGTTTGTTTATTTTTTCCTGTATTATTTTTCTTTTTTCCTTTTTCTTTGTTCATTTTCTCATTTTATCTTAGATTTTTCCTTAGTGTGAGTATTTTTAGTACAGTCAGAATTGTTCATGTAATTGGACAGTTTGTCCAGTTAGTGTAGTTGCTAAGGGTGGTTAGCATTGTTAGTCTAGGCAGTAGTTTTGTCAGCATAGTTAGCACCGTCAGTGTTAGTGCTAGTTAGCATAGTTAGTGTGATCGGCGTTGTTAGCAAGCATAGTTCGCTCTGTTAGTTAGTGTGATCAGTTGGCGTAGTCAGCAGGTCACCACGCTGCAGGGCCTCCCCGAGGCCTCCCCTGCTGACAAGGAGGCTCATACTGACTGTCGCCAGCTCCTCACGACCACTGGCCAAGGTAACTTCACCAGGCGATGTTGGCTCGGCACATTCTTTTCACATTCTTTTTTTTTTTTTTTTTAATTAAAGTGTAGTTGATTTACAATGTGTTGATTTCTGATGTACAGCGTAGTGATTCAGTTATACACACATATGTATTTTTCTTTTCATATTCTTTTTCATTATAAGCTATTACAAGATATTGAATGTAATTCCCTGTGCTGTACAGTGGGACCTTGTTGTTTATCTATGTTCATACAGTAGTTTGTGTCTGCTAATCCACAGCTCCGAACTTATCCCTCCTCTCCTTCCCCCCTGGGAAGCATAAGTTTGTCTTCTGTGTCTGTGAGTCTCTTTCTGTTTTGTAAATAGGTTCATTTGTATTATTGTTTAGATTCCACATATAAGTGACATCATATGATACTTGTCTTTGTCTAACTTACTTCACTTAGTATGATCATCTCTAGGTCCATCCATGTTGCTACAAAAGGCATTATTTTACTCTTTTATGGCTGAGTAGTATTCCATTGTGTGAATATACCACAGCTTCTTTATCCAGTCATCTGTCAATGGATGTTCAGGTTGTTTCCATGTCTTGGCTATTGTAAATAGTGCTGCTGTGAACACTGGAGTGTATGTGTCTCTTCAAGTTAGGGCTTCCTCGTGATACGTGCCCAGGAGTGGGACTGGCCCAGCACCTTCTGGCTGGGACAGAGGTGCCCGTCAAGATCTTTAAGAAAAATCAGCTCCTCTGGCCTCCAGGCGTTTTTCCATGAAGACCACAGCATGAAGGTTTAAATCACCCAAAATCACAAAGTTATTTGTGGTGACTGACTGGAGGAGACACAGTCAACCCTTTACAGGACCTGCAGGCCACAGGAAAGACAGGCCCGGGCACATGGCAGCTGGTCTCTGCCCTGCAGCATGGCCACCAGAGGGGACGGGGCGCAGGGAGCTGGGGCCAGAACGCCTGCTTCTGAGGACGAGGTACACAGTGAGAACTGCAGACTTTGGCCTCAGCAGTGAGTCATCGGCAGAGCCTCTCATCCCCACCGGCTCCACCAGGAAGAAGGTCAGCGGCCTGAGGTGGACCAGGAGTCGGGGCAGAAGGCCACAGAGCCTGCCAGTCCCCCGCCCAGCCTGGGGCCCCCCTGCACCCACGGCACCAGCAGCAATACCAGCAATACCGGAGCCTCAGGAAAACCACCTGCCCCAGGGTGGGGCCCTGGGCAGCCAGAGGGTGTGACCAGCCTCGCCCTCTGGCAGCCAGAACCTGCAGGGTGGCTGGGAGAGTCCCGAACTGTTTCAGGAAACACCACAGCACGGTGAGCCCAAGGCTCCCCTCTGGATGCATAAGTAGGGAGTGAAAGGGTCACCTTCCACCGGACAGGACACCTCTGGCTGCAGGTGCCCAGTGGGCTCTGGGAGGGGAGAGCCCCGGAGTCAGGAACGGAGCCCCGCCAGCGATCCGCCAGCAGACGCAGTGAAAAGCACCCCCAGCCCGTGACTTCCAGCTGCTTCCTGAATTATGAATTGCATAATGCAATTTGTCTGGTGGACAGTCTTTCATAAAACATGACCTCAGGGCAGAGAGAGGTGGGTGGTGGGAGGGAGCAGTAAGAGGGGTGGGGCAGAGTCACCCACTCACATGTCTCCCGACGGCCGCGTCCGCCTCGCAGGGCGCTGGGCACCAGCTTTTAGCTGGTCACGTGGCCACCCACGAACTACAGAGCTCCCACCGCCTCCGCAGCCAGGCTGGTCCTGTGGCCACGCTCTCCCTCCAGGGCGGGAAGGGAAGAGACTTGTGCCGACTCTAGGAGATGTCCCAGGAGAGAGAAGCGGACACCGAGCTCTGAGGCGGGAGCCCCATCCTGGCCAGGGGACAATCTGGGATGACTGGGCATCAGGGGGAGGAGCTTCCTGGACCAGCCCTGGGCTGTCTGCCTCCAGATCAGGGTGAGGGAGATGGGAACTTCCATTTGCCACTCTGTGTGGGGCCTTCGTTAGAGCAGCCGAGCCTCACCCTAAGCAGGACAGTGGTCTCAGAGGGGACATCTCTTGTGGTTCCCCTGGTCAGGCAGCTCCTGGGACCACAGCTGTCTGAGGTTTCCAGCCCTCTCTTCTGTGGGTGACAGCCAGCTCCCACCCACGCCCCTCCACATGCCCCAGGTGCTTCTCTGGAAACCCAAAGTGTGAAGATGGATGCTCCCAGCTGAGGCGGCAGGAGCCGACACCTTCCAGGGCACCACCCCAACACGCTCCCAGCGATGCACGCAGCTTGTTTGGAAATGCTCTGCGCTCTCTCTTTCCCTGCTAATATCTGCAGATTCTAATTAAATAACTCTGGGAACAGGCTGTCTCCTGCGCTGTGTAACTTGATTATTGCTGGGAAGATGAATTCGGAACTGACAACTTCCCCGCTAAGCTGACAGGTTTAAAGGCTTAATTTGAAAAACCAACCAAACCCCCTGCACAGTCTGCAGGCAGAGACTGGGGCTTGGCTGGGCCTGGCCCTGAAATCTTTGTTTGGGGAGAGGGATATTTAGGACTCCCGGGTGTCTGGTCCTGTCCATGCCATTTCTTATCGGCCCTCCACTTACAGAGCTCGCAGTTTTACAGGCAAAGGAACTCTAATGTATACTAAAATATTAAACTTACGGAGGACGCGGTAGAAAGGTACACTGTTCACTCGTTCACTCGTTTACTCTAAGTGTCTGCAGAGTGTCTTGTAGGGCTGGCTTAAATAGAGTGTGTTCGTAGAGAATTTGCCTTGAGCACCTGCTGTGTGCTTGGTCCCCGGCTGGGAGCTCTGGGGACTGTGAGGAGGAGCAGGAGCCCGAGTGCCTGTTCACAGGAGACCGCGTAACGCCAGACGAGGAGGCTGGGAGGCAGAGAGCTTCTGGGCTTCAGGGAGGACACGTGTGACGGGGGGGCGGGGCCGGGTCTGGCGTGGCCTCAGAGCATCAGCACAGCGTGACCAGGTGGGGACAGGGACAGGGTGCGGTGTGCTTCGTGGGAGAGCGTGTGCTGTGGCTCAAGATGGTGGATGTGGGGGTGTGACCCTGTCCCCCTTCCTCTGTGATGATGGAGATGGTGATGAGAACAGCTCTCCTTGAGCCCCCGGGGGCCCCATTACTGCTCCTCTGTTACAGACGAAGACACTGAGGCACAGAGAGGGACATGGCTGCCCAGGGTCACAGAGCAGGGAAGCCTGGCTATAAGCCAGGCCCCACAGTTTGGGTCCTTGACGACTGGCTCCATGCTGCCTGCAGGGATCCCGGCCTGAAATGGACGTTGAAAGCAGTGTGACCCCCAGTGCCCTACCTGGTGCCAAGTTGCCAAGTCAGGAAACAGCCCTCCATAGCTACTTGCACGCCCCCAGGGACAGGGAGCTCACTGCCGTTCCTGGAAGTTGGCTGGGCCTCCCTATGATTTGGCCCAGGACAGCCCAGGAGAGACTGGGGCAGCCACACGCCCCTGGAGGCCTCCGGTCCTCAGCTGAGCAGCTTGGGTCCTTCCAAATGTCCCTGGCAGGGGGCCTGATGGGGGTGACAGCCGTGCAGGCAGGCGTGCTGCAGAGACAAGGAAACGGTGGGCACAGTGCAATGTACATGCAGACGATCAGATATTCACTCAACAAACACTGGTTCAAGTCTTGCAGGGTCGTTGGCCTGGGCCTGGGTGTCCAGCAGTGAAGACGGCACAGTCCCTTGAGCTGCCGGCCTCGGGGGAAAGCAGTGCTCAGAGGAAACCGACCCCCCGCGCCCCCACTGCGCCCCCCACAAATCATCGCACTGAGGCTGCAGCCTTGGGTCTCAGTGGAGGGTAAAGGCAGGCAGGGGACACCCAGAGCGGGCACTGACCATGAGCCCGGGCACTGGAGCCGGATGGCCTGGGCTCCGTGATCTCACCTCTCTGTGCCTCAGTTTCCTCATCTGCAACAAGGGGTGGTAATTCTGGAATTTCGTCAAGGATTAAGTGAGTTTCTGTTTCTAAGGCCCTTAGGATGGTGTCTGGTCATGGATCAGGCTGCTGCGCCCCTCCACAATGGCCCTACTGTAAGGCAGGGTCTCCGGCCCCCATTTTAAAGGTGAGAAAACCAAGGCTGAGAAGGGTTATGAGACCAGCCTGGGCTCGCGCCTCCTCTTGCTGCACTGGTGTCCCCGTTCTGCCCAGCTCTCCTGCGTTCACCTCAGCTCTCTGTCCCCGGGAACCACCCAGCAAAGTAGGTGCTGAGAATCTTTGAGCAAATTCGTGCGTAAATGCAGACAAACCCTCTCCCCTCCTTGGGCTCTCGGACCGTGGACTGGACGGGGATACCGGGCTCCCCGAGACTGCTCCAGGAGGCACAGCGGTCTGTCACCCCACACGGTAGAGGATGTGGGGGCCAAAGGCGCTGGAATAACCCAGGCTGGGGGATGTCTGGCAGGGAGATGTGGAGAGGCACAGAGAGGCCCCTGGAAGACAGTTTCCAGGCAACCGAGGAAGGGAATGAGGATGCCCAGGAGGGGCAGAGGCCCGAGTCCGGCCTGGCACCGCCTCCTGCTGGACACTGAGTGTTGGTGAGAACTGGGAGCAGCCCGGCCCTCGCTGGGCCTCCTCTCCAGTAAAGGGGGGAGGAGAGAAGGAAGCCAGTGCGGCTAACCCCCGGCGCTGCCCGTGGGCCGGGAGCTGCTTCAAGCATCCGGGAGAAGGCGTTTACAAATCACATATCTGGTAAAGGGTCAGCACCCAAAATACGTGATGAACGCATACAACTCAACAGCAAAAAGCCAGGCAGTTCAATTCAAAGGTGGGCAGAGGATCTGAGCAGACATGTTTACAAAGAAGACACGCAGATGGGCAACAGGCTCGTCCACACCGCTGATCAGGAGGGCACTGCGAGCAAACCACCACGGGCGGAGCGCGTGCTCAGCATGCACGAGGTCCTGGGTTCCAGTCCCCAGTGCCTCCACTACAAAAAAGCACAGCGAGGTGTCACCTCACCTGTCAGGATGGCCATCTTCAAAAGACAAGAAATAACAAGTGTTGGTGAGGATGTGGAGAAAAGGGAACCCTTGTGCGCTGCGGGTGGGAATGTAAACTGGTGCAGCCACCGCAGAGACCAGTATAGTGGTTTCTCAAAGAAACGGATCCAGCGTTCTCACCTCTGGGTGTTTGTCGAAAGGAAAGGAACTCACCACGCAGAGAGATAGCTGCACCCTCGTGTTCACTACGGTGTTATTTACAGGAGCCGAGACGCAGAAACAGCCTCAGTGTCCGCAGACAGATGAACGGATGAAGAAAATGTCAGATGTACATACACACACACGCACATCTAATTCAGCCGTGAAAAAGGAAATCCTGCCGTTGGCGACAACATGGACCTTGAGGCCATTATGCTGAGTGAAATAAAGCAGACAGAGAAAGGCAAACACCATCCAGTCTCACTTATGTGTGGCATCTAAAAGCAAAACCAAACTCACAGACACAGGAAGCAGGTCGGGGGCTGCAGAGGTGGGGGGGCACTGGGGGACATAGAGGAGGGTCAAAGGGTGCAGACTTGCAGGTATCAGTGAGCAAGCCCTGGGAGGTCAGGGACAGCGTGGTGATGACAGTTAATCATACTGGATTGTGTGTTTGGAAGTTGCTGAGAGAGTCGATCTAACAGTTCTTGTAACTCTGGGAGGTGATGGATGTTCACTAAACTTACTGTGGTGATCATTTCACAGCAGGGACGTATCGGATTATACCGTACCCCCTAACACAACGATCCATGACAAGTGCATCTCAGTTTAAACATGGGAGAGCAGGCAGAGTCTGGACTCCCTGTCGCCAAAGCTGCTTTTGCCTTGAGGCAGCAACAGGGGGCGGTAGCTGTGACAGAGCCGAGACCGGAGGTCCCGCAGAGCCTGAAACAGTTCCTCTGGAAGACAGAAGATGCAGCAGCGACAGAGCGTGCCCGGGTGCGCCCTCAGCCCGGCCGTCCCATGCTCTGCCTCTTGCCCCCTTCAACCCCCTCCCTACCCTAAGAGGGAAAGTCTTCAACATTCCCATTTTTCAGATGAAAAAACTGAGTCTCGTTCTGCTTTTAATAACTAAGCAAGAGCTGGAGCCGGCTTTGAACCCCCGTGTCCTGGTTTCAAAGCCACATCTGAACCCTGATGCCTGGAAGGCAGGGTTCAGGCACTGGGGACCCTCTGCCTTCCACACTTACAGCCCAGGCTGCTGGGTGAACACATTTAATCCATGTACTCTGCATCTGCTCCTGCTGCTGCCTGGGGCTTCAGCCGCTGAGGTTTTATAGGTGAATCATCACCACCCGCCCTGCCCTCCTGTGGGGCGGCCCCTCCTAACCTCCTTATTCTAAATCTGAGCTCCCAGATCTGCAGAGCCGCACTGGAAGTGCCCCGCTCGCCTGTGTGGAGGTGTTGGCGAGGGAAGCGAGGGGCTGTTCGGGGAGGCCTCTTACACTGAAGGCGACACATGAAAGGGACAGTGTTTATGTCCGTAACAGGACTCAATTTGAAGCTAAGAACGTCGTCCCAGAGAGGATAAAAGCCCGGAGGCTGAAGGTTACAAGATTGCTGACAAAAGGGCTTGACGACTGGGTCGTAAATATGTAATTTAATTTTAAAAACCAGCCCCCTGGATGATGACCATTTGCCCTTTAAGGCCAGAACTGACCACCTGGCCCCTGGGCACCCCTTAGTTCTGGGATATGATTGTCTGGGCCTGGGGGAGTCTTAACTGGGGGTGCTGTCCTCTCAGTCATGGGCACACCTGCCCACATGTGCACCCGTGGACTGTGGTCCCCGTGCGTCAGGGCACTTCTCATGCCCGGCCCGAGAGGCCCAGGTCATAAGGAAGGAATGACACGTCTGTGGGAGTCACACTTGTGCCCTCTGCAGGGGTGACCATCGCACAGAGAAGAGGCCCCCACTTCCAGGAGGGGTGCTGGGGTCAGCCGGACTTCTGAGCCCCTTGGTTTAGCAAGCATCCTGGCTGAAGTCATACAGCGGATGCTGGATTGGGCTCCCACCCCCAGCTCACCAGCAAGCCCCTTGCCCATGTCCAGCCTCAGTTTTCTCCTCTGTAAACTGGAACACGGTCACCTCGCCCTCAGAGGTGGGGGTGTCCTGTGTAAATTACAGCACAAAGCGCTGGGCTGCTTTGGGCACCCTGGGGTGTGCGGGTCCAAGGCTGGGCCGGGGCAGGTGGGAGAGGCGAGGTGGGGGCCTTGCGGCCATGACAGCAGAGCTGTCTGGGAATCGGGCTGAGCGCATGTGTTCTAATATCCAGAAACAGGTAGCTGCCACCAGCAAATCCATTAGTGAAGGTCGCGTTTACTCTCTCTCATCAGTTACAATCATCTGTTTGAACAGAGGCCTCTGGAGTCTGTTAGCGACATGATTGTCCTGTCACAGAATGGCTCTGCTCGGCCCCTGAAGTCCAGGGGCTCCTGCACCCCTGTGAGCGCACACCTTCTCCGGTCCTCACTCACTTACTCTCAGCAGCTCCCCGTGGCCAGGGGCCGGCCTCGCTCTGGGTGTAAGACTTCCAATGAGCCCCGCCCACCTGCCCCACCGGCCTGGGTCCCTGCAGCCCTGGGCCACCGGTGCCCCCAGGTCGTCCCCTGCCCTCCGCCTGGGCTGCTCCGCCAGCCCTCCTGCCCCTTGTCCGTGAACCCTCAGCTCCCCTGTCACTTCCCCTTGATGGGAGGACCGTGTCGGTGGCTCACTCAGCATCCTCTGCCCAGCCCAGCCCGCCTTCTTCCTGCAGATGCTCAGTTAGGAGGAGTCACGGTTGGTCCAGGCTGTCGTGGCAGCTGCTCCCCCCACCCACTAGTGATTGGTCAGGACAAGGTCTCGGGACCCAGTTCCGGCTGGTGCGATACTAGAGGAAGTCTCCAGGGGCTTCCATGAGAGATTGTCCTTCCTGAAGACAAAGAGGTGATCAGGGAAGAAGGGCCCCCTTGCTTCTGGCATGAGTGCTAACTGAGGAGGTGATGGCTGGAGTGGAGGCAGCCACACTGCATCCATGAGGGAGTGACACCAACACCCTGGGAGTGCTGGAGTAGAGAGGTGGTAGCATCTGAGTCCCTGACATTGTTGGGCCACCAGACCACCTCCAGACCTCCCATCTCTCATCTCGTCCTTAAACTTTAGACGTTTGGTGTCTTTGCAGTTTAAGCCACTCTCAGTGGGGTTTTCTGTCACTTCAGCCAAGCACTTAACCAACTGATACAGACTTCAACTCTCAGTTAAAAGTTCTGTCTTTAACCAGTTCCCCAGCAGACTTGGTTCTCTGCCCCTGTCCCTCCACCCTTCCCCCGTGAGAGCAGCTCTTGGGCTATGGTGCCCTGTCTGCCTGGCTGGCTTGTCTGTATTTCGTCTGTAAACACATCAGGCCTTTTCTTCTCTGTGCACCCTGAGCCTGCACACAGTGGGCCTTCAGAACCGCAGGGACCCTGACCCACCCCCACCATGGCCAGAGCCCCCATTCATCAGAATGCCTGCGGATTCGCTTCAGCCCAAGCACCACTGCTGGACCCCGCGGGCTTCCGCAGCCCCTACCTCGTGAAGAGTGAGGCCCCCTGTAAACCCAGCTTCCCGGCTGTCAGACCCCCCCACCACGTGCCCAGCGCTGAGCTGTGGTCTCTCCTGCGGCAGCCCCGGGAGGCCACGGTGTGGAGAAGCGGGTGCCGGAGCTGCGTTTCAAGGGAGACGTGGAAAGGGTGTGTCCAGGTGTCTAAACCCTCCCCTTCGTGGCCGCTGGCGGCCCCGGGGCAGCGGAGCGTCCGCGGCCCTCCGTGCCCGTGATGGCCGGGCTCCGCGCTCCCTTGCGGCTGCGGAAGCTGCTGCTACACACACCTCTTTCTGGCCGTTTGTGAATCCCAAGTCCTCCCACCCCTAAAGGCAACTTTGCGGCTCTGGAAGGGAAGTAGAGGGAGCCACGTGGAGGGGAGGGCAGACGATGTGGAGGTCCCCCGGGGCGGGCCCCTCCCCCCCTCCCCCCCTCCCCCCTCCCCCTGCTCCCTGCCTCCTCTCCCTGCCCCCCTCCCTGTCACGGATGAAACTGGTCGTGGGAGAGTAGAGACCCCAGTGTGTTGATGGGGAAGGGTCCCTCTGAGGCAGGCCCAGTGGGGAGGCCTCTTTCTCTTGAAGTTTCTTTTTACTCTTTGAACATATGGGGACATGAATTGACTCCCCTGGTCATCCCGTCACTGATCTGTCACTTCCCTCAGCTGCTCATCACCTTACTAATCCGTTGGTTCCGACTTTTATTTAGCTCTTGCTTTTCTGTTTTGTTTTTTAAAGAAAGAAGGGAGATTTATTTGGAGAACACCAGGGAACCCAAGAACACACAGAAAACATATTAGCTGGTCTTCCCAAAAGACTGGAGCCAGCAACTGGCAGGACGTGAGAAACCAGGTCGGCTGCGTTTCTCCCGCCATCCCGGGGCCATGCAGTCTCTCACCACTGCTCCTCCCGCGCATCTGCAGACCCTCCCGCCTTTCAAACCTGTTGCTTTCTCTCCATCTCCACTGCTGTGACCCTGTGGTGCTAGCCTTTCTGTCCCTGGGAAGCTGAAATGGCCTCCTGGTGTTTCTCCCCAGATCCAACCTACTAGGGCTGGAATGATCTATTAAAAACAGATAATTCACTCCGTGGTTTTCCACTGCTCCTGGGATAAACATCAAAATGTTCAGCCAATGTGGAGTTGGATTACGAAGTCACCCATGTTTAGTGCCCTTGGCCGCAGTGCCCCTCTCGTCCAGGATTCTACAGCCCTGCCCCTTGTTACTCCCGGGCACAGCAGAGGGGCTCGTGGACACTGAAAGAAGTGTGACCAGACACTTCAGAACCAGTGCATGATTTACCACTTCGTTTCCCTTTTCCCTGGCAACAGGAGTATCCACTGAGAGGCTGCTCTGTCGGCCTGGCCCAGAGGGAAGGTGGCACGGGGCAGAGCCATGCAAACATAAATAAAGCTTACTGAAGGCCACTGAGTTTGGGAATCATTTGTTACTCAGCATAACCCAGCCTAGCCTAACCGATACATGTAATCCGTGAGCTCTTGCTGTTGCCCCGTCTCTTAGCTAAAGACCCACTGGCCTTTCATAGTTGCACGAGTTGCTCCCTCCCACCTTGGAACATTTGCCTGTTCTTCTCTCTCCTGGGAAGGTTATTTCCACCCTCTTTTTCTTGGTTAATATTTACTAACCAGTGAGATCTCAGTTTAAATGTGAGGTACTCAGGAAAGGACTGTCTCATCTGTGTTCAATGTACCTTGAATTCACCTTGTTTGTCATTAGATCCCTTTTGCTAAATTATAAGTTCCAGGAAGACAGAGTTCAGGTATTCAATGCATGTGTTTTGGAGGCCCTGCTCCACCCCCACTTCGTTCCAGAACTCATGCTGAGGGTCTGGATGCGACCAGAGTGAATCAGCCGTGAGCCCTGTTCCCATAAAACCACCTCACGGCGGGGGAGACACACAGCAGCAGCAGTGTTTGCACCCACTGTGATCATTTTAGCAGGAAACAAGTGTAAAAGAGACTGGAGGGAAGGCAAGGGAGACTGCCTGGAGGAGGGGGTATTGGAGCCTGTTTAGACGGAGGACTTGGAGTTGTGCAGGTGGGGGGCTTGCTGGGGGGTGGAGTGGGGGGACTGTAGAGCAAGAAGGAGCGTGCCCAGAGTTTCCAAGGCTTGAGAGCGCCTGAGCCCAGGAGCGGGGGGGCTGGAGCAGACGTGAGCGTCTGGCATCTGTGTTCCTGTGAACACAGTTTTCTCGTTTCGGCGCCTCTGCAAGTGCAAAGCAGCTGGTGGTGTTTTCTCCTTGGAGCCTGCGAGCAGTGGTGATGACAGCGGGTTCCAGGCCCTTCCACATGCGGGTGTCGTGGCCCCTGTGCTCTGGGGGTCAGGTGGCCCCAGGTGGGCCTGTGGCTTTGTTCCAGGGCAGGGCCGCAGCAGGCGGCTTTGTCTCCGCCCTGTTCACTGGAGGTGTCTGGGTGCTGTAAGTTCCTGCCCTTGTTTTCTAAGAACCCACCCTGATTCTTTCCAGTAAATCAAGATGTCCTGGGCCTGCAGCCCCAGCGGTCATTTGACATTTGCATAAGATGAATAAAATGGAAGCGAGATGAATCACCAAAAACACCATGTGCTGGATATAACGTCTCCAATGTGATGTCATTATTAAAGTATCCTGCAGTTCTCAGGATGCAACCGGGCCAGTCCCGCTGCTCGGGGACAAGTGACCGCGGTCACTCAGCGTCCCCTGCTCTGGGGAGGGAGACATGTGCACACAGGACTGGGGCTTCAGGGCCTCAACGGGATGCAGCAGAAAAGGCTCCCGGCCCCCCAGTAGGTGGGAAGGTGGGCAGTGACGCTGGAATGTCACTCCCCTTCACGGCTTGATGTTCTTCGTTACGAGGGTGAACGAAGTGTGTCCTCACTCCCCGCTGTGAGGCTGATAT
Source organism: Camelus ferus (assembly GCF_009834535.1). NCBI lineage: Eukaryota > Metazoa > Chordata > Mammalia > Artiodactyla > Camelidae > Camelus > Camelus ferus. The sequence continues at coordinate 29,605,731 of NC_045712.1, forward strand.
GGTCTGTGGACAGTGCTCAGAAACACCCCCCTTTTCGGAGGACTCGTTGTCCTGATGGTTTTACTGATTTCATACCAGCTGTGAGGTGGAGCCTGGGGGGCCCCTGACCTGGGGGGACCCCTGCAGTCCTGCCTCCTGGGTCTTCTCCCTTCTTACTCTTTTCACCATTGCAGTTTCTGGTGTGTACAAGGGCCCCGGAGAGCCCAGTGTTGTGACCCTTGGATGCTTTTGTGGAAACATGAGCACAGAGGAGGGGGAGTCCACAATGACCACGTGACCATGCGGGGTGACCCCGACATGGAGAGCAGGTGGGACTTCCCGAGGGCAGAGTCTGTGTCACCTTCTTTGGAGGTCCCACTGCACACAGTAGGGCTGGCGGGCTGGGGCATTTCCCAGCGTGCCTTGGCCTCTCCCTCCCATAGGCTCCTCTGAACCAGCATGGCGACATTTCAACATATTTCCCTTAAAGAGGACAGTGGGGTGACCGCAGGACACCCAGGCTCTGTGCCCTGGAGTCCCGGTGGCCTAGGTGTGTTTTACCAGGTTGTGCTAAGTACTCAGAGAAGAAATAAAGCAGGAGGAGGGTGGGGGGTGGTGACATGTGCCATTTGGGAAGGAGCAGTGGCTTGGGCTGTTTGCTAAAGCAGTGCAGGACATAGGCCTGAAGGAAGTGGGGAGGGATCTGTGGGTGCCAGGGAAGAGCATTCCTGTCCAGGGAGCTGCACGTGCAAAGGCCCTGAGGTCGGGCTAGGTTTTGTGGTTTGGAGGCTGGTGTGGCTGGAATGGAGTGAGAGAGCAGGAGACTGGACCTGGGGGGTAGTCAGGGGCAGTGAGAGCTGTGTGGTTGCGGGAGGAGACTGGATTTTACCCTGAGTGTCCCAGGAAGCCACTGAAGGCTTTGAGTAGGGACAGTAAGCAGGAGAGCCCAGAGGGGTTGGGCATGGGGTTGCCAGGTAGACTGTATCTTGGGTGTAACTGTGTAGACTGAGGCCTGGGGTCCAGTCCAAAGGACAGAGCCCTGAAGACAGCTAATGTGGGGCCCAGAAGGCAAGAGCCTTGAGGCCAGTCCATCTGCCTGCAGCCAGGCCTGCTCGTAAATCCCAGAGCCTGTGCACGGAGGCTTGAACGCTCAGAATTCTGGGCTGCCCCTATCAGTTAGCGTCTGCTGTGTAACAGCCACTCCAACATATAACAGCTTATGACAACAACCACTTACTAGCTGAGTAGCTAACAGATTGGACAGGTCTCCTGGGCGCCCTCAACCCTGCGTGGTCCAACAGGGCGGCAGGGCCCATGTTGAGGGTCTGCTGACAGCCGGCTGCTGGCTGGAGTGACCAGGGCAGTGGTGACTGGCTGTGTGTCTCTCACTCTTCCAGGAGGCCAGCTGGGCTTCTGCATGTGACGTGACAGGCTCCCAGGAAGGTGGGCACATGAGGCTACAAGGCCCCTTGAAACCTGTGCCCAGTAGTGGTGCAGCATCCTGGCTGCCATGTCTGTTGGCTGGAGGCCGGAGCAAGTCACAGATACAGCGCAGCTTCAGGCGGGGGAAACTGGGCCCCACTGCTGCAAACAGCTGCCTGGTCGCAGTGCACAGGGCGTGGGGACGGGGAGACGGCGGGCACTGCAGTCCCCTCCAGACAGCTGGAAAGAGGCCTGCCACTCTGGAGGCAGGCCCTGGGCAGGAAGGTGACCCTAGGAGGGAATGCAGAGGACACTTCTGGGGGTTCAAGGGCAGCATGGTCAGGTGCTTAGTTTCCGGTGACGGTTTCTGCTGCCTGAATTCTGACTTACCCAAAATAAATACTATTAGCATCAAAATAACAAGCCAACTGGGATGTGACAACTGAGGACACAGAGCAGTTTCTACGCTGTGACGGTGCAGGAGGAAGATCTTCACGGCTTTCCCGTGCACCACGGGGGTGGGATCCGGAAGGCCAGGGCATGAGGTGGGCCCACTGAGCCTCGGGGACGGAGCCCACGGGGGCCTCCCCGGCCCTGGCGGCCGGTCGGGCGGCCTCTCCCTGGGGGGCAGTTGGAAGCCTTTGCAGTCTGAGGTTGTCTGTTGTATTTAGAAACCCGAGCATCCCAGAGTCATAAATTACCTTGAACTAGTTTGCTAACCCGTGTGACTCATGGCTCTTCAAAGCGGCCAGTTATGTAACTGGGTGAAGAAGGCACAGCCTGGTCCCCTCAGAGAGTCAGGGCTGAGCCAGTCCTGCAAGGGAGCCGGCCACCCAGGACCGCAGGGGCCAATGCGGGGAGATGCTATGGGTCCATGCAGTTCACTGGCATTTCCATGGAAACACATCCCAGCAAGGAGGAAGGGTTTACGAATTAATGAGGCCGATTCGCACTCCCAGAGTGTGGCCATGGAATCTGTGCCACATGGAAGGGGCAGAGGGGGCCATCTAGTTCAGCCTTCCCCTTAGTGTCCCTGCCAGGGGGTCACATCCAGTGCCTGCTTCCTCCCTTCCAGGGGTGGGGAGCGCATTACCACTCGAGACGTTGCACATCGACAAGAAGTTAGCTTCCTGCTGGTTCCAGCGCTCTCTTCCAGGGGCACGTGTGTATCCATGCCTGAGACAGCCTGGACAGAGTGACAGGAGTGACAGGAACAGGAGTGACAGGACTCCTGGCAGCCAGGATGGCTCCTCTAGCCTTTCGTTCACCACCACGGCCTCTCTGGACAGAAGAGGCTCTAACGGAGCCTAACATGCAGAGTGTCACCTCGCACTGCAACCCCCCCCCAGCCATCCAACATTGACATCAAATTTTAATATCAAATGATTGCAAGATTAAAATGTCTCCTTTCCTCGTCTCTAAACAGAGTTTCAGCCTCCCCCCATCCCTGTATTCAGAGAGCAGAGGCGACTCATGCATGCTGCGGGCATGGGGGGAAGTTCAGGTGTAAAGGAGGTTCTGCTTATAACGTGGAATCAGCCTCCAGGGCCCCTCGGCGTTCCCCGAAGTTTGCTGGAGAATGACACCCATTGGATGTTCAAAATTGGCTTCATACTGAATGGGAAGCCTAACACATCCAAAGAGTGGACACAATACGTGGACAGCTCCTTCCTGAGTTGAGGAGACAGAGCTGACCATCCAGGAAGATCAAGCTGCCAAAGTTTACCAAAAAGTTCCAGAGGTCTGTGAACAATGATGCGCCATTAAAATGGACAGCCTAGAAGAAATGGACAGATTCTGAGAGAGGTGCACTCTCCCAAGACTAAACTAGGAAGAAATAGAGAAATGTGAACAGATCAATTGCCAGTAATGAAATTGAATCAGTAATTTTAAAACTCCCAACAAAAGTCCAGGACTGGATGGCTTCACAGGTGAATTCTTCCAAACATTTAGACAAGAGTCAGCGCCTGTCCTTCTCAAACTATTCTCAAAAATTGCAGAGGAAGGAACACTTCTGAACTCATTCTATAAGGCACCTTCACCCTGATACCAAAACCAAAGATATCAGAAAAAAAGAAAATTATAGGCCAATATCACTGATGACCATAGATGCAAAAATCCTCAACAAAAGACGAGCAAACTGAAACTAACAATGCGTTACAAGGACCATGCACCACGATCAGGTGGGATTTGCCCCAGGGGTGCAAGGGTTTTTCAGTATCTGCAAATCAGTGTGATGCACCACATTGTAAATTGAAGAATAAAAACCATGTGATCATCTCAACAGATGCAGAAAAAGCTTTTGATAAAATCCAACATCCATTTATGATAAAAACTCTCCAGAAAGTGGGCACAGAGGGAACACACCTCAGCATAACACAGGCCACACATGACAAACCCACAGCTAGCATCATATGCTCAGTGGGAAAAGCTGGAAGCATCTCCTCTAAGATCAGGAACAAGACAAGCATGCCCACTCTCACTGTTTTTATTCAGCATAGTTTGGAAGTTCTGACCACAGCAGTCCGAGAAGAAAAATAAATAGAAGGAATCCAAATTGGAAAACAAGAAATAAAACTGTCACTGTTTGCAGATGACATGATACTATATGTAGAAAATCCTGTGCACGCCACCAGAGACACCACCAGAAGGGCACTAGAGCTCATCAATGAACTTAGTAAAGCTGCAGGACACAAAATTAACCCACAGAAATCTGTTGCATCTCTATGCACTAATAACAAACTATCAGAAGGAGAAATTAGGGAAGCAGTCCCATTTACCATCACATCAAAAAGAATAACATACCCAGGAATAAACTTATCTAAGGAGGTAAAAGACCTGTACTTGAAACACTATACAGCACTGATGAAAGAAATTGAAGACGATTCAAACAGATGGAAAGATACACCGTGTTCTTGGACTGGAAGCATCAATACTGTTAAAATGACCACACTGCCCATGGCAATCTACAGATTCAGTGCAATCACTATCACAATACCAAGGGCATTTTGCACAGAACTAGAACAAGTAATTTTAAAATTTGTGTGGAAACACAGGAGACTCCGAACAGCCAAAACAATCTTGAGGAAGGACAGAGCTGGGGGAGCCACGCTCCCTGACTTCACACGTCACTATGGAGCTGCAGTCATCACAGCAGTGTGGCACTGGCGCAGAAGCACACACAGATGAATGGAGCAGGACAGAGAGCCCGGAGATAAACCACACGCTTACGATCAATTAGTCTATGACAAAGGAGGCAAGAACACACGATGGAGGAAAGACAGTCTCAGTAAGCGGTGCTGGGAAAACTGGACAGCTCCCTGTAAAAGACTGAAGCTAGAGCGCTCTCTAACACCATCTACAAAAATAAACTCAAAATGGATTAAAGACCTAAATGTCAGGCCAGATACTATAAAACTCCTAGAGGAAAACACAGGCAGAACACTGACATAAATTGTAGCAATATTTTTTTGGATCTGTCTCCTAAAGCAAAGTAAATGAAAGCAAAAATAAACAAATGGGACCTTATTAAACTTAAAAGCTTTGCACAGCAAAAGAAACCACCAGCAAAACAAAAAGAACAGCCTACTAAATGGGAGAAAATATTTGCAAACGATTTGACTGATAAGGGATTACTATCCAACATGTATAAATAGCTTGTACAACTCAACTTCAAAAAAACAAACAAATAAACAAACAACCCGATTAAAAAGTAGGCAGAAGAACTGAACAGACTTTTTTTCCAAAGAGGAAAAAAGGCACATAAAAAAGATGCTCAACACCTCTAATCATCCGGGAAACGCAAATCAAACCACGGTTTGAGGTTACCTCACACCTGTCAGAACGGCCATCATCAAAACTACCACAAATAACAAGTGTTGGTGAGGATGTGGAGAAAAGGGAACCCTTGTGCACCATCAGTGGGAATGTAAACTGGTGCGGCCATATTGGAAAACAATATGGAGGTTTCTCAAAAACTAAAAATAGAACTGCCATGAGACCCAGCAGTTCGCTCCTGAGTATATGTCTGAAGAAAATAAAAACACTAATTCAAAAAGATACATGCACCCCAATGTTCATAGCAGCATTATTTACAATTGCCAAGACATGGAAGCAGCCTAAGTGTCCATCAACAGATGGCTGGATAAAGCAGTTATTATATGGATATGGATATAGATATAGATAGATATACACACATAATACATCATGATATATGCATGTGTGTGTATGTGTGTATATATATTTGTACAAAATTGTACATACACACACAATGGAGTACTACTCAGCCATAAAAAAGAATGAAAATTTGCCATTTGCAGCAACATGGATGGACTTGGAGGGTGTTACACTGAGTGAAATAAGTCAGACAGAGACAGACAAATATTATATAATATCACTTATGCATGGGATCTAAAAACTACAACAGACTAGTGAATACAACAAAAAAGAAGCAGACTCACAGGGATAGAGAACAAACTAGTGGTTCCCAGTGCGGGGAGGGAAGGGGGTGCGATCTAGGGGTAAGGAATTAAGAGGTATAAGCTATTAGATATAAAATAAGCTACAAGATATACTGCACAACATGGGGAATATAGCCGATATTTTATAATAACTGTAAATGGAATGTAACTTAAAAAATTGTGAATAACTATATTGTGCACCTATAACTTACATAATGTTGTACCACGACTATACTTCAATTTAAAAAAAGTACCAGAGCAGACTTCACTGCACAGAGAGAGAACTTGGGAGATCTGCAGAGGGGTCCCCTCGAGCAGTCGGCTGAACAGCACCTGTGTGTGAGAAAGCATTTAGGGCCCGGGGCATTAACGACCCAGAAGGGGTCAGGGATGACACCGTGCTGCACACGCAGGTACGGACGGGAAAGGCACTATCACATTTGGCAACCGATAAAAAGTCTGGGAGCATGAAAAGAAGCCATGCTGTATGTCCCATATGAGAAGAAAATTAATCAATCAAAACTGACCCCAAACAGACACTGATTACTAGGATTAGGAGACGAAGCCATTAATATAGTTATTATAATTGTATGTTCATGTCTATACATAACCAAATGTTCAACAGTTTATGTATATGGATATTTTTTTAAAAAACCCAAATCAGACTTGTAGAGATTAAAACAACAATGAGATCATAAATCATGTTTAAATAATTCAGAAGAAGTCAGAAAAAGGAGAAAAATGGAACAAAGGACCAATGGGACAGAAAGAAAACAAATAGATTTAAGTCTCAACATTTTCAATAATCACATTAAATATACATGGTCTAAACATCCCCAAAAAGGCAATGATTGTCAGATTAGACGGTTTTAAAAAGCAAGAACTATGTACTGCCTGCAAGAAACATCTTAAATATAAAGATACAAATAGATACAAATAGACTAAAAATAAAACGATGGAACAATCTGTAATACTAACACTAACCAAAAGAAAACTGGAAGCTACATTAGTATCAAAGTGATTTCAGAGCAAAGAATACTACTTGGGATAAAGAAGGCCACTCCATAATCCCTAAGAGATGATTCGTAAAGAGAAAAGCAGCAGTCTTGGGTCATTATAGCAGATGTTCAACATACACGGAGCACACTGTGGTAAGACAGCAGGGAGAAACAGATAAATCCACAGTTATGATTGGAAATTTCAACATTCCTCTTTTAATGCTGGATAGAACAGGTAGACAGAAGTCAACCAGGATGCAGAAGATCTGAGCAGCATTATCGGCCAGCTCTGCTTGTCTCCCATTTCACCCAACAGCCGCAGGTACACATTCTTCTCAAGTGCACCTGGAATGTTTGCCAACAGAGCCCAAAACTCTATGTGATGAAACTCATTTAAACAGATTCAAATCATACAAAGTAAGTTCTGTGACACAATGAAATTAAATTAAACATGAAGAACAGAAAAAAACCCAAATATTTGGGAATAAATAACATATTTCTAAATAACCCATTGCGGGAGAGGAAACCAAAACAAAGTCTGTTGAACTGAATGATAATGAAAACACAGAGTATCAAAATCTGTGGAATGCTACTAAAGCCATACATAGGGGGAAATGCAGGGCTCTGGATGCCAATATTAGAAAAGAATCACCTCAGATCAATGAACTTAGCTTCCACCTAAAGAAACAAGTTTTTTTTTTTAAAGAAGAGCAAATTAAGCTCAAAGTAAGTAGAAGAAAGGAAACAAGAATGTTCCAGTGGAAGTCAATGAAACAGGAAACAGAAAGACAGCAGAGAAAATGAATGAAGCCCAAACCTGGCTCTCTGAGATCAATACAGGTAGTAAACACTTAGACAGATTAATTCAGGGGAAAAAGAGAAAAGACACAAATGGCCAATACCGAGAATAAAACTAATGACATCACTACAGACTTGATACAAATTTAAAGAATAATGAGAGACTATTATGAACAGCTTTATGCAATAAATTAAAAACCTAAATGAAATGTACAAACTCTTTGAAAGATGAAAACTAAAAAATAGGTAACCTAAATATCTTTGTATCTATCAAAGAAAATTAAGATTTATTTTAAAATCTCACAAAGAAAATTCCAGGCCTACATGTTTCCCTGTGAATTCTAGCAAACATTTAGGGAAGAAATAACACCAATTCTACACAAAATCTTATGGAAAATTGAAAAGGAGGGACTATTTCCCCAAGCATTCTTGAAGACCTGCCTTATCTGTTACCAAAATCAGCCAAAGATACACAAGAAAAGAAAACTACAGACCTGAATTTCTCATGAACATGTTGTAAAAATTCTAAACAAAATATTAGCAGATCTAACCCATTAATGTATAAAAATTTTATACCATGACTAGGTAGGATTTATTCCAGATACGCAAGGCTGGTTCAGCATTCAAAATCAACCAACATAATCTGTCATCTCGACAAGACTAAAGGAGGCATAAGTCATGTGATCATACCAGTGATGCGGAAAAAATCAACACCCATTCATGATTTTTAAAACTCAGATAAATTAGAATTCAGGGGAAAGCCTTCAACTTTATAAAGATCCACAAAAAACTTACAGGTACCATCATACCTAATGATGACAGACTGGATGTTTTCTCCCTAAACTCAGAAACAAGGCAAGAAAGCCCACTTCCACCATTCTCACTTAATGTGTTCTCATACCGAGCAATAAATCAAAAAGGCTTTTAAAAAGAGACTCACAGATCAGAAAGATCTGTGTCTTATATCTGGTATCTGTACAGATATCCCCACTTTCAGACAAAGTGATTGTCTCTATAGAAAATCCCAAAGAATCTACCAAAAAAAAAACCCCTTCTAGAACTAATGAACAAAATTCAGCAAGGTAGCAGGATACAAAATTCCATTTCTGCATAACAAAAATAAACACGTGGAAAGCAAAATTAGAAACATATGCAATTCATAATTTCTCCAAGGAAATTAGTTATGCATAAATCTAGCAAAACATGTGCAAGATTTGACACATAAAAATGCAGATGTAAGGAAACAAAGAAGACCAGAGTAAATAGGGAACTGCACCATGTTCATGGACTGTGCGTGGACTACGTGGGAAAGCTCAACACAGTAAGGATGTTTGTTTCCCAGAGTCGATCAGTAGGCTTAATGCAATTCCTGCCAAAGTCTAAGCAAGCGTTTTTGTAGACATGGACTAACTTATTCTCTAAAAGTTACATGGAGAGATAAAGGGCCTAAAATGGCTTAAAACGATTTTGAAGGAGCGAAGTAGGAGGCAAGGCTCGCTGTGGAGCTGTGGTAATCAAGACAGCGTGCTGTTGGCAGGGACGGACGTATGGGCCGATGGGACAGACGTATGGGCCGATGGGACAGACGTATGGGCCGATGGGACGGACGTATGGGCCAATGCAGCAGGACAGAGAGCCCAGAAACATTTCCAGTTGACTTTCAACAAAGATGCAAAAGCGATTTAATGGATAGAAAACGGGTGTGTCAACAACGGTGCTGAAGCACTTAAGGATCTTTAGGCTGAAAAAACGCGCCTGAGCCTAAACCCCGTACCTGATACAAAGTTTGACTCAACGTGGTTCGTGGACGTGCACGTAAAGCTATAAAACTTTGAGGGAAAGAACAGAAGAAGATCTTCCAGATCTAGAACCAGACAAAGCGCCCTTAGACTTGACTCCAGAAGCATGGTTTATTAAAGGGAACATTGGACGACTTCAAAGTCAAGAACTTTCGCTCTGGGGAGGGCTCTGATTTGCCATCCCTTTAGGGATGGTGCCTGGCCTCGTTGCATGTTAGAGAAATGCAGGTTAAAGCCGGACGACGTGCACACCTGTCAGGACGGCTACAATGAAATGACTTCCCGGACCCAGTGTCCGTGAGCACGTGGAGGAGGTGGAACTTCCGTGATCTGTCGGCGGGAACATGAACTGGGGTGACCGTGTTGGAAAACAGTTCAGCAATTTCTTAAAAGGTTAAACGCACCCCTGTGCTTTGCTTCAGCCATTCCACTCCTAGGCGTTTGCCCAAGAGAACTCGAAACGTGGTCACACAAAAACTTGGACACGAATGCACACAGCAGCACAATTCCTAACAGCCAAGAAGTGGAGATAGGGCCACCGGCCTTGGTCCTCCACGGGTGTGCCCCCCCACCCCAGGGAACCCCCTGCCCCGCTGTTTCTCTTGGCCAGGACACAGGGTGGAGTTGGGGCCTGGAATCTGGGATCCTTCTCTGCCAAGATGCCAGCGCACAGAGAACTTTATCTGGCACCAGCATAATTCCTGCAGGGGAGATGCCACTATGTCCGTTTTTATCGTCTGGAAAGTCAGGCCCAGAAGGACTATTCGAGGACACAAGCTTCTAAGAGACTTGGGTGGGATTTGATCCGGGCCGCTCAGCTCCAGAGTCCTCGCTCTCCACCACCACGCTGCACTGCCCACTTCTGTCTGTCTGTCCCCGATGCCTTTAGCTCCTGGGTGGGCTCCACCCTGTTATCCCCTCCTGCTTCTGGAGGGCAACACTCGGGCCCCCTGCCAGCACCTTGGCTCTAAATGCCCAAAACAAAATTCACCATTGCACTCGCCCCCCTCCTTAAATCCCTGAGAGCTTTTCGCTTAAAAGATATTGAATTTGTTCTTTTATTCATTCAACAAACATATTCTAAGTCCCACTAGGTGACGGGCGCTGAGTGCTGCTGTGGGTGCTGGAGATGCAGACCTGTGTGACCAGACCCGGCCAGGCTCAGTCGGGGCAGGGAGAGACGCTCACGTGGACACGCATGTCCTACATGCCTGTGCCCTCAGTGGGTAGCACTGTCAGGAGTGGACAAGGGCTGGCGACAGGTGCAGCAGGAGGGGGTCCAGGGGAGGTTCCTCTGAGAAGGCAATGACTTAGAGGACACCCGGGGGTCAGTCAGCAGCCATAAAAAGAGCCTGGGGAATTACATTCCGGGAGAAGGAGTCATGGGAGCAAGGCCCTGCAGTGGGCTGCGCTTGGCGTGTTTGAGAGGACGTGGACGGTGGATTCAATTGTGAGAACTGGGCGGGCAGGGGCACGGACAAGGCCAGGGCGGCCCACGGCCGGGTGTGGAATTGATCAGAGAGCACGGGAGCCATGGAGTGCTGTAGGCAGGGGAGGGCCGGCCTCTGGCTTCTTGTGGACTGAGAGCCGGGCATGGAGACCCCTTAGGAGGCCTCCCGGGCTCTGGGCAGATGTGCTGGCGGCCAGGCCACGTGGTGGTACAGGGCTAGTGAGTGGGTGGATTTGGACTTGGGGTCTGTCCCCACCATGGAGCTGAAGGACTGTTGGCTGATTCAGGGTGGGGCTGAAGGAGCCTCTGGGAGGGGCTGGGGTCCTCTGAGCTGGGAAGGCTGGGGGGGCCAGGAGCTCCCAGGACACACTTGCCTGACAGCTCCCCTGGTCGTGGGTCAGCCGGCAGGGTCATTCCCCATGACCTCGGCCAGTCACCACTGCGGGCAGCCCCCTGGTGCCCTTTCTTGAGCTCTAACACATGCAGCCCACGTGGCCCACCCCAGGCGGGGCTCCCTCATCCTGCACACTTCTAGCCCCGTGTGTGTAGGGGTGCTGTAAGCGTCCCACTTTACAGAGGAGCCGCCACCCAGCTGTCAGGTTTCCCACTTGTCAAAGGAGGACCTCAGGGTGCTGCAGTCCTGCACCTTCCAGAGATCAGCAGCCCACATTTCAACGTGAGCCCTCACAGTTACATGAGGGCCACCAAGGCCATGGGCACGTCCCCTGGCAGCTGCGTACCGGCCCTCATGGTGCTGTTAGTGGCCTTTTGTTAGAAGGCAGAGAAGGCTGACCTTCCCGCAGATGCCCTGTAGAGGTCTGGAATAAACTGCGAGGGACACAAATTTTAGGATGAACGCCCTCCGCTTGCCTGCTGGCCCGCGCTCAGCACCGCCTGGTGGTTCCTTCCAAGGCCTCCGAGCTGAGCTCGTGTCTCTGAATCACCCACACGAAGCCTCCCCGGCTGGGTTTTCCTTAATCGTGTGCCCAGTGGGTGTCTTGCTGGACGTGTAATTGCCTTCCTCGGGGAAACTAATTCCCAGGGCTGTGGATGGGCTTCACGAAACTGGTGGAGGGGAGCAGCAGCCCTGCCGGGAGCGCCCCGCCCGCCAGCCCGCCGGGAGCTGCGTCTCCCTGCCAGCCCTTCTGCTAGGCTAGACTGACCCAGAAGTCGGTCCTGTGGTGTCTGCGGAGGGAGTGCTGCGGCCCCCTTAAGAACCAAGAAGCCTGGTTGTGCAGAAGGGTGACCGTGGCCAGGTCGGTCACTCCTGCGCTACAGGGTCCACGCCGCAAAGTGAAGGCAGTCACAGGGACCTGGTGGGACCTGCTCCCCTGGGGGCCTCACTGAGCCCAGTGCTGAGGACATTGGGCAGCACCTGCAGGACACAGTGAGGGACTGGCAGCCCGCGCACCACCCTCCGCCCTATGTGGAACTCTGCCTGGTTCCTCGTCCCCATCACCCGCTCTCTCACTCATTCCTTCCTTCCCACAGTCAGCCCATTCCCCACTGAGCAGCCAGAGGGACGCTGATAAAACCCAACCCGTTCAAGCCCCTCCTGTGCTCGGCACCTCCCTGGGCCCCCTCCTCACTCCTTCAGAGACAAGGTCCTCCCAGCAACCCTCACGGCCCCGACTATCTGTCATCCCTCTGGCCTCAGCAGCTCCTGGGCTCCGAGCACACTTCTGCCCCAGGGCCTTTGCACTGGCCCTGCCTGCTGCCTAGCTCTCCCCTCCCCCAGACACCTGTGTGGCTCCCTCCTCTCCTCTTCTTCCAGTGACTGTCTCGTCTCCTGCAGGCCATCCCTGAGCTGCCTGCTTCATCTGCACCCCTGGCTTCCTTCCCCGGGAGGGGTTGCTGTTCATGGTGTGTGTCACCACCGGGCGGATTTGGCTAATCGACGTCTCCCTGCTGGCAGGTGAGGGCCCCGCAGGCGGGCCTGACTCTGGGCAGGTGCTGGGAGCTCTTGCCTGCCCCTCGGTGACCTGGATGGTTTCCACCCTGGCCTTTGATTTGGATGGCGGTCCCCTTTCAGCCTCTTGTCACCTCAGCGGTCCCCTGAGGCGGGGGGTTTCTGGAGGACTGCTCACCCCCAGCTCACGTTCAAGGTCAGCAGACCCGTCTCAGCACCCGTCCTGGTCGTGCTCCTGCAATTCCATGATCTTGGATCAGGGCACCTGCTCCCTGTGGGCCAGCAACCGCCAGCCCCCTTCTCTCTCCCCAGACCAGGCCCCAAGCCCTCCAACTTCCAGAGACAACAACAGCCGGCCTTGCGCCTGCCTGGCTGCCCTCTCGGGACCGGCCTTGGTCCTGTCGCGTCCTGGCTGCCTGAGCCCTTGGCACACACCATCTCAGGGCACATGACAGAAGCACGGCTCCGCTCAGGGCCCCGCCTCCCGGGGCAGCGAACGCCAGTTCCCCACGGGCCACCAGGAAAGTCCACACCGAGTTTTAGGCTTTGTGGGCCATGCAGTCGCTGTCACCCCTACTCAGTCCTGCGGGTGGCTCAGCGGCAGGCGGTATGGAAACGAGTGGGCATTACTTGCAGACAGACACCCAGTGGCTGGGCCGTGGATGGGCCATGGTTTGCCGACCCCTGTGCAGAGTCTGCGACGGGTGCAGAAGAAGGGGCGGCCGCTGTTCTCACGACCGATGAAGCTGATCATGGGATGATGATGGTGATGGTTATGTCAGTGACGGCCCCCCCGGATGCGGGAATGCGGGGAACTCGAGTCCAGGGCTTGCAGGGCGCTGGGGGTACACAGGTGGGACGTGACACTGAAACACAACTGCCTTCTGTTTCGGTCTGTTTAAGCTTCATTTAATCTGGGTCCGTGTGTAATCCCTAACCTAGCGGGGTTAGTGCTCGGGGCGAGGAAAGCTGGGATTCAGCTCAGGCCTGAGGTCTCCTGGAGCCGCGGCAGAGGTGGCTGGCTTCCCCGTCATTTTGACGGGAGCCTGGGCTGTGCCCCGGGGGCTGAGCAGGTCCCCTGCACCCTGCTTCGGTGCCCGTGGGGTTCCGCGGCTGGCCCTGTCCTGCTCGCTCCCGGTGCTCTGAGAGCCCTTGGCTCATCGCTCTGCTCAGCCCCGTCTCAGGTTGCATTGGAAGTTGTTCTTAATTAAATGGCTGCCTCCTCCCTCTGGACTGTGGGCAGCTCCTCCTCAGGGAAGAGTAAGCATTAACATCAATCGAGTGTGTACCACGTGGGGCCTTGGGGAGGCGTACAGGGAGCCCAGAGAGGTTCCACGCCTGCCTGAGGACACACAGCATAAGGGCTGCAGAGCTGGGATCTGGAGTGAGGGCCTACCCTCGATCCCCTGCCCCGCCTTCCCCGCGTCTCCTCCTCGTGGGAGAGGCAGGTGTGACAAACGCAGTCTGGAGTCAGAGAGACCTGGGCTGAGATGGCCCCCTCCCCGAAAGCCTCAGTTTGCTCACCTGTAAACTGGACATAGTGACAGTCCCCACCTCACAGAGTGGCCCTGAGGATTCAGTGAGGTTGGGAGGGAGGTGGGGGAGAAGCACAGAGCCCTTGCGCCCTCTCCCAGGGCCCTGAAGGTCACTGCTGCTGCAGGCTGCCTTGTCCCTGAGCTGGAGTGGCTGCGGCAGGCCTGTGTGCGGTGTCCCTGTGCCAAGGGGATGCCTTCCAAGGAACATGCCGCTGTGGCCAAAAACAGAATCCAGAGCCTTCCCAGGGGAGCTGAGAACCTCTGGGAGTGGCTCCCTCTCCACCCCCTTCCCTGGTCCTTGGCCGCCACCCGGGCAGGGCTACAGAGAACCAGGGAGGTTGTGCTCGGCTGGTGAGGCGGGTGGGGATGGCCCTGGACTCTTGGGCCCCCAGAAATGCTGGGCCTCCCCGCAGGAACCAGAGCCTCGGCTGTAATCGGGGTTCTGGGTCCGCCCTCCGTCCTGCAGGAGCCACAGCTCGTGCTGTAATTGGGGTCACAGGTCCCCACTTCATCCCACTGCCCCAAATCAGCTCCTCCTCACCCAGCAGGAGCTTTCTGTCCGCAGCCGCCCTCGTCCCGCTCCGACATTCCTCACAGCCAGACCACCGAGTTGCTCCCTGCTGGGGGTCCAGAAACTGCATCCACATCCCACCCACCGGCTGCTCGTTTCTTTCTTTTGCGAGAGCTTTTGACCATTTATTTTCTAAAAAGCGTCCATCGTTTCGGGGGGGAACCCAGAACTTGACTGGTCTTTCCTAAGCTCATTTTGCAGTTATTAATCTGTGTTAAACTGTGAACCACGAAAGGCAGGATGGGGACCACGTGGCGCTGTATTAGATTAACTCCGCTTGCTGTTCAAACCCCACAGCCAACTCTCTCCCCCTGCTTCCCATCACCAGGGAACTGTCCTTAAAAGTTTGTTCCTTAAGTTGTTGGCAGAAACAGATTTACAGCGAAGGAAGCTTTAGCTCTGAGCCCCCGGGTTCCCCGGATCCCTTTCAAGGATGGGGTTGGACGGACCAAACCATGTGTTCACAGGGCCAGGTGCTTTTTATTTTTTATTCACTTTTTTTTATTGTGGTAAAAATCTACGTAACATAAAATTGATCATTTTAACTGTTTTAAAGTGTCCCAGTCAGGAGCATTACGTACATCCACATTGTTGTGCAACCATCACCACCCTCCATCCCCAGAACCTTTTCATCTTCCCAGACTGAAAGTCTGTCCCCATCACCACGAACTCCCCCTCCTCCCCCACCACCTGGCAACCACCATCCTGCTTTCTGTCGCTGTGACTCCTCCAGGGACCTCATATAAGTGGAATCATCTAGTATGTGTTCCGTTGTGACTGGCTTATTTCACCGGGCTTAATGTCCTCAAGGTTCGTCCGTGTCAGAATGTCCTTCCTTTTTAAGGCTGAATAGTATTCCATTGTACGGATGAACCACACTTTGTTTATCCATCATCCATTGATGGACACTTGAGTTGTTTCCATGTTTTAGCTACTGTGACTAGTGCTGCTGTGAACATGGGTGTACAGATATCTCTTTGAGACTTTGTTTTCAGTTCTTTGGGGTGTCTGCCCCACAGTGGGATTGCTGGGTCATGGGGTAATTCTGTTCCCATTTTTTGAGAAACCACCAGACCATGTTCTGCAGCAGCTGCACTGATCTGCATTCCCACCCATGGCGCACAGGGTTCCAGCTTCCCCGCGCCCTCACCTGTACTTGTGTTTGTCTGTCTGCATGGGGTTTTTGTTTTCTTTCTTTGTTGGTTGTAGCCCTCCCAATGGGTGTGACGTGGTGTCTTGCACTGGCTTTGATTTGCACATCCCTAAGTTGAGCACCTTCCCCTGTGGATGTTTGTTATTTGTATATCCAGCCAAGCCCTTGGCCCATTTTTGAATTGGATTATTTGCTTTTTTGTGGTTGAGTTCTAGGAGTTTTTTATATGTGCAGATATCAATCCCTTATCAAATATGTGATTTGCACATATCTTGCCCCCTTCTTGTGGGTTTTCTTCTCGCGCTGTGGCTGTTGTCATGTCCTTTGATGTACGGAAGTTTCTCATTTTTCTGAATCCCAGTTTAACTATTTGTCCTTCGCGGTGTGTGCCTTTGGTGCCATATGCAGGAAGTAAGCACCAAATCCAGCGCTGTGAAGACCCCACCTGTGCTTTCTTCTAAGGCCTTTTCCGTTGCGGTTTGTTACAGGGCGTTAAGTGCAGCTCCCTGCGCTCTGCAGGAAGGCCTTGCCGCTCAGCTCCTTTAGGCACAGGAGTTTGTATCTGCTAATCCCAGATTCCTAATTCACCCCTCCCTCACCCCTTCCCCTTTGGTAGCCATACATTTGTTTTCTGTGTCTGTGAGTCTGTGATTTTTATCTCCTAGGTTTACGTCTTTGATACATTTTGAATGAATTTTTGTATCCCGTGTGAGGTATGGGTCTAACTTTTTGCTTTTGTGTGTGGATTCCAGTTTTCCGGCACCATCTGTTGAAGGCTGGCCTTTGCCACGGAGTGGTCTGGGCACCCTTGTTGAAGGTGATTTGTCTATGTATGTGAGGGTTTATTTCTGGAATCTCTGTCCTATTCTGTTTCTGGAAGCGAAGCTTTCCTGGGACATGGCCACACCCATCTGTTACGTATTGTCTGCAGCTGCTTTCGAGAGAAAACTGCCAGACTCAGGGTAGCTGTGATGGAGAACATTTGGCTCTGATAGCCAAAAATATGGCCTACACCTGGACCAGTCCCCCCGGCCGCCTGGCCCCACCGGGCCTCCCCGTGCTCACCCTCCTCTTTGGCCCTCAGCTCCATTTCTTCTAGGCCACCCGTTTTTCACTTTTTTATTTTGCAAAATGTCAAACCCATGGAAAAATGCAAACAGCGTAATAAATCTTCATGTGGCCTTGATGGAGTTTCCCAGCATCCTCTGCAGCGGCTCCATCCCTCTCTAGGAATACACACCCGTGTCCCTTTTTGCCAACCTGCAGGCTGCAGACACTAGGACCCCCCCCCCAACCCCCTGGGCACACGTCCTTAGGAAGAGGGGCTTGTCCTCGAGACCCACCCAGACAGAGATGACACTGACGTGGCGACCTCTTTTGCATTTCTGCATGACACACTAGCGCATCGTCTTCAGGACTAATTAAGCCGCAGCCAGCGTCCCCTGTGCGGCCCTTCCCCCAGACACCGGCCGTCCTCTCTCTGCACTGTGTCCTGACAGAGCTTTCTGTGCGCTTTTAGGCACTCCGTGCACTGAGCTGACAATGTTCTGTGCATGACTTCCCCTCCAGGGGCAGCGTCACGCGGTGCCCGGAGGGTCCTGCAGCTGGCTCTGTGCTCACGGAACTTTCCCACCGTCACCTGTGACCTGCAGCTTGGGATGCCCGCGGCACATCTTAGCTGGTCCCCACTGACAGGCATCCAGCTTCCTCCCCAGCTCTGCTTCCCTCTCACGTGGGCCCTCACCCACCCCTCACCTCCCTGCAGTGTGTCCACGCCTCCTCACCCCGCGGGGAGACCCCGAGGGCGAGGGTCCCACTCCGGGCGCTCCGCCCACCTCCTGTTTCCCCGTGGGCCCTGCTCTCGGTGCTGCACCCGCTGTCCTCTCTCTAACCCCCACACACCCCTCTGAGGGGTGCAGGTGTTATCTTCCTCTTAGACACACACGCTGAGCCCCAGAGCGGTCCTGGATCCGGGCATGGCCCCGCGGCAGCAGGGGGAGGCCGATGGCCCCGGGGGTCTGTGTGTTTAACTGCTGGCTCTTCAGAGTTGAACCCGTCCAAATGCCAGGACCCACTCAGCCCTTTCCTGACTGACACCTGCCTTCTCACTGCACCTGGAACCCGGCCTGGGGGCAGCTGACCAGGGCTCAGATCCACTCCGCCACTTCCCCAAGCTGTGTGACCTCGGCTGGTTCCTTGCCTTCTCTGAGCGTCCGTTCCCTCCCTGTGGAGGACGGCGGTGGAGGGTGCCCCGCAGCGCTGGGCACTCAGCAGGATTCAGGCCCCAGTGACTGATGTTCGGCTGCTGCGGCCTGAAGCCACAACGAGTTTATGAAGCTCTGGCTGGTTTTTAATCACAGCACGACGGAACTTGGCAGATTCAGACTCTGATCCATGTGACAGCGATGTCTCAGGTCTCACTCCGCTTTCCCTGGCCTCGTGGTGATGTGGGGGTGCAGGGTGGGGGACTTCTGCTCCCCCAAAGGCCCTCAGGCCTCCTCTGCCTCCCCGGTGCCTACTGTGCGCCAGGCCACGGCCCTGAGGCCAGGCCTTGGCAGCGAGCTGGGGAGAGGGATGTGGGGACAGGGGTGGTGGGAGTCTCCCAGCCCGCAGCCCCCCACCCCGAGCAGCACAGGCAGCCGTTGCCCGCCAGCCCACGCTCTGCTGCTGGTGCGCCGGCCGACCTGCGCAGGCTGGATTCCGCCTATGAGGCTGTGTGTGTGCCATGGTAGGTGCTCAGAGGTGGCCAGGCCACCTCCACTCAAGTGTCACATCCTCGGGGAAGCCCGCCCTGATCTCCCTACACAGACTGTTCCCTTCATAGCTCTCAGGGAGGGGGCAGAGCTTTCTGCACATCGGTCTACTTGTCTGTTTCCTGTCCCTCCACTGAGACTGATCACCGGCACCTACGTAGCACTTGAAGACGTGTGCAGGGTACTGTGTGCTGGGTACTGTGTGCAGGGTACTGTGTGCTGAGTGCTGTGTGCTGGGTACTGGGCTAGGCCTCTTTACAGGCATTAGCAGTCCCAACAGACTCACTTTTCAGACGGACACAAAGAAGTTCAGGAATGGCCCAGGTCACCAGCTCGCAGAGAGTGGGGCCGGCTGGTGGGCCGTGTGCGCCCCCGGCCTGTCGGTGCTGCTCCCTGGGGGCCCCGGGGGGTGCTCTGTGTTGCACTGATGAGCGCCGTTCCAAGTGCTGGGGGCCCAGGAGGAAGCCAGCCACAAACTGTGCACTGGGGGCACTGGGAGATGCCAGGAAAGACACCAGAGGAGGGGTGGCGGTTCAGCTCTGCCTGGAGGGTCCAGCTGGCAGACAGACGGAAGGCAGGGCGTCCGGGCAAGGGGCACAGCGGGTGCACAGGCAGGGCGGGTGTAGTGAGGTGGATGGAGGGGCCGGGCCGCGGTGGCGACGGGGAGGCGGCCCAGCACACAGGCCGGGGAACATTGCAAAATGCAAGATCACTCGGTGTGCTGTCAGCTCTGGCTGCTGCGACAAAATCCCACGGACTGGGCGGTTTCAGCGACGAAGTTTGTTTCTCCCGGGCGTGGAGGGCGGGTGTCCCGATGAAGGTGCCAGCTGGTCCACCGGCGTCTGGTGAGGGCTCTCTTTCTGGCTTGCACACGTCCCCTTCTGCGGGAGGACGCAGGGAAAGGAAGCTGTCCGGCACCTGATCTCTGTTTTCCTCCTGAGGACACTAGCCCCAGCGCGAGGCTCCACCCTCACAGCCTGGTCTAACCTCATCGCCTCCAAAGGCCCACCTCCGCGCGCCACCGCCTGGGGACCAGGGCTTCAGCGTGTGAATCTGGGGACGTGAACCTTCAGTCCATAACCCTCAGCTGTCTTAAGCAGAGTTTTCTTACGGGGGAGATAGGTGCTTATGCACATCCTTGACAATTCTGGAGGCACAGGGTGTGGGCAGTCCTCCGGGAACAAGCCCAGAGCAGCGCTACGGGGCTGGGCGGGGCTGGGGGTCCCGCAGGCGCTGCCATGGTGAAAAAGTGGGGGGGGGGGCAAAGGGGCAGGCTGCCCTCAGCATCCAGGAAGTGCGCGTGCGACCCGAGTGTGTGCTGGGGAGGGCACCGCAGGGGCTGGAAGGCCCTGGTCAGGACCCCGCAAGCCCTGGCTGCAGGGAGTGAGGTCTCCAGCCCTGCTGTGCAGGCAGGGGGTCGGCATCACTGCGGCTCCCGTGTTCCCTGTGGCTTCCCACCTGCTTCCTGGACTCTCCTTCATTCTCCTCCAGCCCCTCTATGGTTCTTCTTGTGGGGTGACAGCTGGGCACAGTGATCCCCCGCAGCCCTCATCATCGCTTACTGCTGGGCCGGCTGTTCCCCGGTAAGCTCTTTAAGACGGGTTCATTTGCATCGTCTCTCTGATTGGTGTCCCGCCCCACCCAGCGTAAATCTCACAGGCTCCCTCTGCATTAGTGTCAGGGGCACAGGCAGCCCAGAACGTGCCTGTGATGCGGCACCAGGCCAGGTTTTTGTGTTCAAGAGACAGAAACCAACTTTGGCTAAAATCAAGCCAGAGAGAATTAGAGAGGAGGTCAGGGTAGGGAGGATGCCCACCCGGAGCGGGGGGTGGACGCAGAATCAGGCCCGCGGAAGTCAGAGCCAGGGCCGCTTGGTGGGGCGGGGGCTGGGACTGGCGGCCAGGCTTGTGCGGACAACCTGTTGGAACCACTCAGCTGCAGCTGTATGGGGTTTGTAGATTACAAAATATTCCAAACCCAGGGAAAATAAAAATAAGCCTGTGTGTGTGTAACGCTTCCTTTGTGCCCGGAGCCGTTCTAAGCACTTAATAAACAAAAACTCCTCGGACCCTGCTAACCCTGTACCTTGGGGTGGGTACGGGGTTTTTGGGTGAGGAGACTGAGGCACAGCGCTGCTGCCTTGGTGACCCGGGCGGTGCGGGCGATCCCTGCACATCCGCACGCCCACCGTCCAGATGCGCTGGTGTTTATTTTTATTCTGCCTTAAAAGGAGGGAGGGGGGAGAGAGAGGAAGCTGCTGCTGCCAGCTGCCCCTGCCCCTCCCGGGGTGGTGGTCCCCTCGGAAGTCTGAGCACTGGCCACGGAGCCCGTGCACTGAGGACCCTGTCTGTGACCCCACTACAGCACATGCTCCGGACATGACCATGCGTGGTTGCTGTCTGGAGGTCTGCATCTGAGGTCAGAGCCCCAGAGGGACACGTTGGCTGTGTGACCCCTGAGCTTGGAGGATGCCACACCCTCCCCGCCCACCTCCTGTCCACTGTTGCTCGTATTTACCTTCAAAGCATCTCCCGACTGGGGGGTAGTGACTGGGGTCCCCGGCAGAGGGGCTGTGAGTCTACAGGCCACTGTGGGATTTGTGAGATTCGTACAGATTCCATCGCAGGGAGATGGTTCTCTCTCCGCGACCTGCCCTGTTTGAATCCCTGTGGTGTCTGTAAGCTCTGGCTGCCTAAGGAGTGAGCAAGGCTGCACGTGCAGGGACGGCTCCAGGGCAGCGTAGCGTGCAGCTCGGGATTCCAGAAGGGTCATCCTCCACCCTGAGCTGCAGAGGGGGGTTCCCACCGAGACTGGCTCACGAGGGAACGAGGTAATTCCCTCGAGAGGGGAGCCGGGTGCGCGGCTGGGAAGCATCACGCGACCACACTCAGCCGCAGCCTGGGCAGCGGAGCCAGGAGGGTGGGGCGGCGTTCAACTCCCGGACCCCAGACCCGTAGGCTTGCCTCTCGAGGTGCCCCTGAAGGAGCCCCTCAAGATAAAAACAAGGGAATGCCTCGCCGCCTTGCTTTATGGCCGCGGAAGGGCAGCAGTGAGGCTGACCTCTGAGGACAGCAGCTTCGCCTCGTAGTCGGCGTGGCAGCCGCACGCAGAGGACAGGCTTGTGGGGACAAGAGAGTCGTTAAATATCAGGGTTTTAAGGAAATGGGGTGGAGGGGTGCTCGTGGAGTTCTGGTCACATGAACAGTGAAGGCAAAACGCAAACCTTCAGCAGGATGTCAGGCAGGTAAAAATAAACAGCTCGAAAAAATGACTAGGAGGGAAGTCACAAAAAGGCAGGGACGTTGATCCAGGCCGCAGGCTTCTGGGTGACGTTTGTTTCTTTTGTGCTTCTCTGTAATTTTCTAGATTTCTAGATGTAAAAGACCCCAAGGTATTAGAAGCCGCAAGAAGGGCTGGTCACCTTCACTGGGTGGACGGTCGGGGGTGCTGTGCTCAGGGCCACGGCGGCCCGGCTGGCTCGGGGCGTGGTCGGGGTGGAGGGTGGGTCTCAATGCGTCTCACCAGCCAGGTTCTGAGCCCAGCTGGCAGCGAGGCCAGGACTCCATCACCATGTCCCTGCCCACTGGGGCTTACCTGGAGCGTCAGACCCAGCGGCCCAGGGTTCCCTGAGGCCCAGCAGTCAGCAGCAGGTCAGTCCTAGACCATGAGTGGAAGTCCTGGCAAGTCAGTCCACTGTGACAGCAGCAGACATTGTACCAGCTGCTGGACTGGGGCCCCTGCACGGCGCTGAGCAAAGCACCTTTCACCAGCTGTGTGACCTTAGGCAAGTGACTTAACTTCTCTGAGCCTATTTAATTTCTTTATGCGTAAAGTGGGGATAACGCTTACCTGAATTGGTTGCCAGGAATGTTAAACCCGTGGGAAGCATCTAACCGTGCTGGCCACACAGCAGGCACGCGATGAATTGTAGTGGCCGTGGGGCTGTCGGTCCTGCGGGTGATGTTCAGCGCTTTTACTTACTTGAGTGGTCTCTAAATGGTCTGGAGCTCAGGGTTAGAAGTGGGAACCGGCTTTAATTTTCTCTGCCCACTGCTCTGACCCACCTGGTGGGACTTTCTTTCGGCTCCTGGATGACTGTCTTTAGACACCTGCAGGGTATGCGGTGGCCCCAGGTCTCTGTCCCTGGTCTCACCTGAGCCACCCCACGACTTCTCCACATTGAAAAAGGCACAGGCACTGTGTATAATATATATTACACGTATAAAATAGATGAACAAGTTCATACCGTAAAGCACAGGGAACTGTGTTCCATATCTCATAGTAACTTACGGTGAAAAAGAATATGAAAACGAATGTATGTATGTTCTTACATGACTGGAGCACTGTGCTGCACACCAGAAACTGACACAACATTGTAAACTGACTGTACTTCAATAAAAATGTATTAAAAAAAAAAAAGAAGGCACAAGCGATGAGAAACGGCAGGGGTCTGCCAGCCGTGTGGCATTTTACATGTTCATCGGTGCTTTTGGTTGGCATGTCATTAGGACTTGAGCCTTTCCATAAAACCACCCGAGTCTTTGCCTGTTGTCATCATTCCCGCTCACTCTGCACGGCTGGGTGACTTTAATGGGCCACGGAGCCGGTAGTCGGCGTCTCTTCTCAAGCAGACCTGAAGTGATGTATTAGGGGGCAGGGGTGTACAAAGGAATTCCAGGTTGTGACCCCTGAGAGGCAGTAAGCGCGTCTGGGGCAGCGCGTGGCGGAGGCCGAAGTGAGGCAGGAACGGGAGGGGCCGTGCGGCCCCCGCAACTGTGGCCCCCTGAGACTGGGTCAGGACTGAGGTGGGGATGAGGGAGGGGAGGACGGGGGGGGGGCCCCATGGCTGCCATCTGGCCCCAGAGGGTGGTTCCCACCCAGATGTTGGGTCGGTCGCAATCCGCTGACTTCCTGGGAGGTTTAAGGCTCCACTCAGAAACGAAATCATGGCTCTGATTCTGCTTTATAGACTTGTAGGCCCAAATATAAGGTGCTGGTGAGGGGAGGCGGGGTGGACTCAGAGGGTCCTTAGTGATGGCCCGCAGGCTGCACTCACGGAGAGCCTGTCAGCTCAGGGCCCCCCAGGGGACTTGCCCCTTCCCTCCCCTCCATCCCTGGCTGGGGCCACTCCAGGTCTGCCCCAAGAGACCTGGCCAGCTGTGCTGGGTTTCAAAGAAAGCCAAGAGGGCAGATTTCGCTCATTAATTCACTCAACAAACATCTCTGTAAAGGCTGTATGTCATGAAGTTACACGGGGCACAGGACACAGCCCCTGCCCTTCAGGCAGGGAAAGGAGAATGGAGTGACCAATAACCACAGCTGCAGAGTCAGACGGCCTGGGTTCGAAGCTCAGCTCTGCCACTCCCTGGCTGTGTGACCTTGGGCAAGTCATTTGACGTCTCTGGGCCTCAGTTTTCTCAGCTGTACAGCGAAGATACTAGCAGGGCCCACCTGGGGGACTGCTGTGAAGATTAAGTAAGATAATGTACAGGAGCTCTCAGAACAGTGACCGGTGCAAAGCAGTGCTCCAAATGTTGGCGAGTACTAACACGTAGCAAGGGCTCACTGAGCACTGAGCCTGTGCCAGGGACCGAGGGTGGAGCAGCGGTGGAGACAGGCACAAGCCCCTGCCCTCGTGGGGTGGTAGGCCCCGAAGGTGCAGGAGGCAGGCCCTCCTGAGGGTCACGCCCCCTATTTTTCCCTGCCCGTAAGCTGCAGCTTCTGGCCCCAGCGGGTCCCCTGCCAGTCAGACCCCCACTGTCCTGCGGCAGTGTTTAGAGAGCTTTTGCAAATTGCCTGCCCTTAAAGCTGCACTGGCCCTAGCAGCTGGGGGACCTTAGGGCAATGCCTTGGCCTCTCTGATCCTTGGCTCTCTCTCTGTAACAGAGGACCCAGTCCCTTCCCCAGGGCTGTGGAGAGGGGCAGGGAACAGGCGGGGACAGCATCCAGACGAGGGGTTGGCCCCTCCAGTGATGGAGGAACAGCGACCCATGAGCTTTAAGCACACCTGCCGCTCCCCGAGGCTTGTGGAGCCTTGTGGTCTGTGGTCCACAGACGCGGCCTGGGGCCGCTGATCTATTGATGCCTCGGGTGTGTTGGAGGGGGGTTAATTAAAAAGGTGTCTGGGAGATGAGTTTCTGGAAACGCAAATTGGAAACCAGTGGAAGCTATTGATCTCCTTAATGGAAGCCGATGGTATCGGAGCAAGCAGACAGCTCTGGCGGAGGGGGCGGCAGGAGATCGATGCGGCCCCTTCCCTGAGCAGACCTGCCAGGGCGGGCCGGGGACATGGGCCTGGAGGGGCCCCCGCCTCCCAGCCTGCGGTCTTTGCACCAGCCTCCTCCTGCCCTCGCCACCCCACTGTGTGTCTCAGTGCAAAGCCGAGGGGTCCGTACCATCCTCCCTGAGAGTCGTCTGGGGTTCCCACGGCCTGCACCCCGTTACCTCTGACCTCCTCTCCCCATCACTCCCCCTGCACCTGACACGCCGACCTCCTCACTGCTCTTGTACACACCAGGCGTGCTCCCACCTCAGGGCCTTTGCACTGCTGCTCCCTCTGCCAAGAACGCTCTTCCCCAGATTGCTCTGTGGCTCCTCCCCTCACCCCCCATCTAAGGGGGTGACTCTGGCCTTCACCTGGCCTCCCAATCGCACCAGCCTTTCCTTTCTGCAGAGCCCTGCTCCCCTTCTGACATCCCTGCAGACATTGTTCTCAGTCTCCCTCAAATCGAGGTCTCGCTCTACTGTGCCCTCAGTGCCAGAAACGTGGCTGCACGTGGTATCTGCTCAATGAATAAAGATTTTGTGGGGTCTCCTGGGATCTCCTCACCTTGTTCAGGCCCAGACCAAGGTCAGGGGAGGCCAGGAGCATCTGGGGCAGGACAGATGTCGGGCACCATTGCCCTGGGATGCTCAGCCTCCGGAAGGCCCCACGGTGCTTGGGGACCAGGGTTGAGGCTAGCCAGCGCTCCAAGTGTCCAGGGCCTTCCGTGCCCGTGCGGGGCCGTCGGGTGTCTCCCCATGCCTGGGTCCTGGCCTGGGAAGAAACGGGTGGCAAACCGGGCCTGGGCCCCAGCCTTCCCCGGTGACAAATGGCTGATAATTAATGTGGGGCTTGCACATTATCAATCAACTTAAAGCTAGCGTGCAGCCAGAAGCGATTCCAAGGGAAAAAATGCTCAGCCCCACACCCTCCCTGTCCTTCCTCGTCAGTCACCAGCTTTGCAAGCAGCTTATTAAAATGGAGAGGAAAGCTGAGGCTGGAGACATCAAAGGCCCTTAGAGGCCCAGAGACGGTTTGTCAGGGTTTGCAGTTGTGGGTGCGGCGAGCGGGGCGGGGGTGCTGGGAACCGCAGGGCTGAGGGTCTGGCTCGTTTCACAGAGGGAAAGGCTGAGTCCAGGGCTGGGCGGCGGGGTGAAATCTGGAAGGGTTAACACCAGCCCGGGGGTGTGGCCGGGGTGAGGACCCCCGGGGCAGGTCCTGGGGGACACGCGGGGGACAGCCAGGCAGAGCCCGGGCCCCATGCAGAGGACGCGGAAGACTTAGTGACCGGAGGGCACTGGAGCCACGTCCACAGAGGAAGAGCGTAGTCCAGGGTCAGGCAGACCTGGACAAGAATCCCAGCTCTTCTCCCAGCCAGCAGGGCTGGGGGGACATCTCCTTCCATCTCTGAGCCTCAGTTTGCTCCGGAGCCAGGAGGTCCCCTCTCAGAGGTCTGAGAAGATGAAGGGAGGCTGCCTGTCTCGAGGCCTGGGAGGCACCTTAGGTGAACTGCTAGGGCTGAATAAATGACAGCTCTCCTCAGAAGTGGTTCCGAGGGCAGCTGGGCTTGCTTCTGACCTCCCGGGGACATGAAGACGGTATTCTGGGTCCTGAGCCAAGAGTTTCCCTTTGCCAAGAGAGTCTTTCAGAAGACCAGGAGGCCGCTCCACTCGTGCTGTTCCCTCTCTGGGAGGATGCTTTCTTTAGTTATTGCCTCTCCCTAGGGAACTCCTATGCATCCTTTAAAACCCACCTCTCACGCACCTTCTTTTGGTGCCTTCCTGATGCTGCGTCAGCGTCTCATCTTCTGTGCTGTGAAAATACTTGATTCTTATGACTCCTTGTGGGAAGGGCCTGTGCCCAACGCAGCCTAGTGGGCAGTGATGTTATACATTTTGTTGGGTGAACAGGTAGAGAAATGAGTAAGTAAACGAGTGAGTGGCTCCCCTGACACTTGCCCCTGCCCTGGGATGGCTTGGAGGCCGGCCCCTCACTTCCCACCCTCTGGGACTGTGAGCTCCCCCGGGAGCCAGAGCCCTGCCCGGGGTCTTGTCTGTGTCTGTCTCCCACCTCCCGGGTCTGCTTTTGGTAGACAGTAGGGACTCAGCTGAGGTCAGAATAACTGAGATGCAAAAGAGGGGCCGCAAAGCCGGGCGCGTCCAGCCCTCACCTCCTGAGAGTCAGGGTGCTGCTGGGCACGTCGCCTGGAGGCTCCTCCCTTTGCCTTGTCCCGAGGCCAGCTCACAGGCCTGTGTCCTGAGGCAGAGGGACCCCCGAATGTGGAGGAGCCAGAATTTAAACCATGGGTTCAAGCTCTTGCCGCTCCATCACGGTGCCTTCTAAGGAGCTGATGGGTGAATGAGTGAACTGAGTTCTCACAGGAGTCTTGCCGCCTCCTTCCTGGGGCTCACCCCAGCCTCCCGCCAGCCTCTCTCCTGTGCTGCTGGCTCAGCGCTTTTATTTGGGGGTGCGAATGAAACCATGCCCCTGCGGGACCCCCCAGATTTCCCTGCCCCTCCCCCCACTTCCCCAGCTCTGCAGCTGCTGCTGCTGGCCCCTCCCACCCCCTGCCAATCAGACCCCATTGTCCTGCCGCATCTGGAGTGCTCTGCAAATTGCCAGCCCGAAAGGCTCGCTCAGCATCCTCAGAGAGAAGACGTCTGCGCCTCGTTCACAAGCACCAGTTCCTAAAAGGCTGGTGATTGCGTCCTCAGCGTCCCCGCCGGGCCTGCCCAACTCCTGGGAGTGGCGGAAAAAGCCCCAGATGGCTGGGGGGGGCGGGGGTGTCAACAATGATCACTGAGCAGGAAGTGGGCTTGGCCGCAATAAGCAGGGAGCACGGTTCTGAAATATCCTTCAGCCTGTTCTCCCCCGAAGCCCGTGCTGCCGCCTCCCCGGGGTGGAAGATGGTGTGTCTGGTGGGCCGGCATCCGTATCACTGCCCCCGGGAAGGCTGCGTGTGCCCTGAGGCTGGCCCTGCCCCAGGTCTGGTTCAGGAGGGCAGGTGGACCTGACTCTGCCATTCTCACAAAGTCACCTTCCATGGTGCTGGTTAGGGGCCACACCGTGGGAACCCCAAGGGGTCTGGGAAGAGCAGGGACCATGCTGGCCTACAGGTCCCTCACCGGGACATGGGACACAGGCCCCCAAAACATTTTGAGTGAAAAGACATGAGAAGTGGAAATTGGTAACTGCTGAGCTCAGTGCCTCAGGTGGGATGGGCCAGCAGGACTGGGGTGAGGCTCAGCTGCTTCGCCGGGGTCCCGGAGCGGCTGCGGAGGGTCCTGTGGGACTTAGGCCTGGGCGGGGCCCCCGAGGGGTGATGCAGTACCGGCTCATCGCCAGGTCCATTTATTGTCTGGGCAGGCCTGCAGCAACCCAGGTACTGACCACCAGGAGGACCGGAAAGAGAGGTGGGAGCCTGCAGATGGGGCAGGAGCTTGAGCGGAGGTCGGGGGGGCGGAGGACTCAGTGAGGGAAGGAGTGGCTTTGGGGCTGGGGAGGCCTGGCCAGTGACCATGCTGGTGGTCCTTGGTCTACGCACGAGGCTGCTAGGACAGAGGGAACTGGGGCCGTCAGAGGGGGGAGAGGGCACACAGCCAGGGAACAGGGCCCGGCCCGGCTGTGCGGGGCAGGTGCCCACGGGCAGGCTTGCGGGGCGGGGGGCCGAGTGGGTTGGCGTCTCTGGATGTCCTTGGGTACCAGGGTTCTGGGCTGGGCGGGCCACCCTTTCCAGGACTTTGTAGCAGCTAGGCGCCACCCTCTGCTGGCATATCTGAGTATTGCACCCATGATGTTGGGCTGGACCAACCCCAGAACTTCGCTGAGAACTTCATGGTTACATCCGTGGGATCCGGGGTCCTCAGGGATGGCAGGGGCTCCCGGGGCCTTCTTCTGTCCCTGCTAGGTCCTTGCTAACTTATGTCTAGGGACAGGGAGCTCACTCCCCTTTGAGGCAATCTCGCTGGACCTTGCACAGCACAGATCAGCTTGACATCAGAAGGAGCTGCACTTGGCTTCCTCCTGGTCTCGGCCCTGCCCTCTGGGTCTCAGGACTGGCTGCAGGGCCCCTCACCAGCTGCCCTGCTCCCGGCTGGGCTGCTCTGGTTCCTCTGGGCCCTGTCCACCCTGGCCCCACCCAAACTGCCTTCTGCCTGTCCACCTTCCATACAAGAGCCTGGACCAAAGAGAGGACCTGGCAGGAGGTCCAGATGGCCTCGGCCCACACAGAGGATGTGGCTTTCTCAAGAAGTTCCCTACAGACTTCCCAAATGTGCACCTCTCTGCTCGCCTGAATCTGGAGGGAGGTTGGCAGGGAGCCTGGGGAACCACCGGGCATCAACAGAGAGGTGAGCGGCTGAGTCAGAGGCCAGCAGGGGTGAGGCTGCAGCCCAGGGGACACTGGGCATCAGGGACCCATCCCACACTGGGCTTCCAGGACCTTCCACAGCACCAGCCCCAGCTTCTGCAAAGGAGGGCATTCTCAGGGAGGCCAAGAGATGGGGAGGAGGAAGATCAGCAGGCTGGGCGCAAAGGAGGCGGAGCCCTCACTCGAGGAAGGAGCCCAGCATCTTAATCCATCAAGGAAGCAGGTTCGTTCATTCATTCATTCATCAAATGCTGTCTGAGTGCCTGCCCTGTGCCAGGCGCAGTCCTGAGCCTTGAGGCTACATCAGTAAATAAAGCAGACAGGACCCTGTGTCCTCACAGAGTCTTGAATAAGAAAGATGGTTTCAGAGAGTGACAAGTGCTCCGAAGACGATAACTTGGGTGTGACGGCACGGAGCCGGGGAGGGGACAGAGGCAGGCAGGGGCGCCCTTCTGAGAAGAGACCTGAGTGCTGAGCAGGGCTGGCCAGGTGAAAACCTGGGGGAAGGTGTTACTCATCAGCATTTGCTTATTTTTTAACAGCTGGAGATGTAATTCACATGGCAAAGAGGTCACGCGTTTCAAGTGTGCAGTTTACTGGCTTTGAACGCACTCAGAGTCCCGTGACCGTCAGCACCACCAGTTTTAGAGCCTTTTCAGCATCCGAAAAGCTGACAAAGTTCCTACTAGCAATCACCCTCCCCTCCCCTCCCCCAGCCCCCCCCGCAAGCTCTCATCCCTTTTATTTTTTTGACTGTGTTCCAATAAAACTTTATTTAAAAAAACTTTATTACAAAAACAAGATTTTTCTGGATATGAGTGGTAGTGATGGCTGTACAACAATGTGAATAAACTTCATGCCACTCAGTTGTACACTTAAAAATAGTCAAAATGGTAAATTTTGTTACGTATATTTTGCCACAATTTTTTTAAAAATTCAAAAAAAAAGATTTTACCTAAAAAAAAACCCCAACACATTGTAGGTAAAATCTCATCCACTTTCTGTCTCTGTGGCTCCCCACTCCTGGGCGCTCCCTGTAAGTGGAGTCCGTGATCTCTTGTGACGGGCCCCTTCCACCCCGCGTTGTGTTCTTCGGGCTCATTCGTGTTGTAGCTAGCGTTCACCGGCACCTCACTCCTCTGCTGGGTGTGTGCCTGACACGTTTCATCTGTCCGTCATCCTTCGACGGACATATGGGCTGTTTCCACTTGGCTGCTCTTAGGGACAACGTGGCTGTGAGATTCATGGACAGGCCTTTGTGTGGATGTGTTTCCAGGGCTCGTGGGCGTACGTCTAGAGTGGAGTTGCTGGGTCACGGGGGGACTCCATGTCCAGTGTTCTGGGGAAGTGGCTGCACTGTCTGCCTTCCCGCCAGCGTGTGTGAGGGTCCCCGCTTCTCCGCATCCTCCCCAGGACTTGTTACTATGTTTCTGGCCCTGTGGGTGTGCAGTAGGCGCCCAGTTTCCCCACAGACCAGTGATACTGGGCGTCTTTTCATGTGCTTCTTGGCCACTTGTGTATCTTCTTTGGAGAAACGTCTCTTCAGATTCTTGGCCCCATATTTGCTTGTCTGGGGAAACGAAAACCAACTCCTACACGAGAAGGCTACCAAAGAAGTTTCTAGAAGCCTTTTTAGGATGACAGTCACAGAACTGAGGAGTTGGGGACACAGGTGGGGACCAGACTTCACTACAAACCTTTTACAGTTTTTGCTTTTGAATTCTGCAAATGTATTATAAAAGTACATTTTTTAAAGTAAATGTGGGGGCGAGGGGTACAGCTCAGTGACAGAGCGCATGCTTAGCAGGCATGAGGTCCTGGGTTCAATCCCCAGCACCTCCTTTTTTTAAAAAAAAAGACTCCTTTAAAAAATGAATTCAACGTGAAAAATAGTAAATGTATCAAGCCATCCAAGTTAGTTGTCAGAAGCCCCTGGGTGTGAATGTCCGAAGCTCCTTTAAGGAAACCCATCTGGGGACTGGCTGGGGCTGAGGGGGCTGTGGTCCCCGCTCCCCGCCCTGCCAGGCCGCTGGGCTGCATCTTATATAAAAACCCCTTTGGGGAGAGACTGCAGGATTGAAATCCAGGTTGTGAGAGGGGACAGTCTCGGCCAGGGCTCGTGGTCAAGGCAGCATGGGGACCGTGGACGCCAGGGCCGGTCTCAGCCCTTCTGCATGTTCGTGTCCTCGGCTGAGTACTGGGGGGGAGGTAGGCCTCCTGGTCTGGGGGTCCAAACTGGAGATCTCCCCTGCGCCCACCCCAGACACCGAGTGTGGGGTCCCCTCTGCGTGTCCCCTCATTAAAATGTTGAAGTATGTTCATACCAGCAGTTGCAGACCACTGCCTGAGCCCCCAGAGTGGCCCCACTACACCTCTGCTGCCCCACCCCGCCCCCGGGCTCCCTCAGACATCCCCAGACCTGCAAGGAAGGAATTAATATTCAGTGTAGCTGGAGATGTTTCTGAGTATATATACTCAAATATTCCGAATATCCCCCTGGGCAAAAAGCACAGCACATGCAAAGGCCCTGAGGCGGGAGAGGGCCTGGCAGGCTGGAGCAAAGAAAAGGCCGTTGTGCCCAGGGCAGAGTGAGCAAGGGGGAGGGGGCAGGAGAGAGGCCAGGGGTCAAGCAGAGCCTCGTGGGTCATTGAAAGATTTTGGCTTTTATTTTGAGTGAAGCGGGCACCCCAAAGGATGCTGAGCAGAACAGTGACGTCGTCTCACTTTTAGCCAAAGGCCCTGCTGCTGTCTGTAGATAGTCCGTCGAGAGCCAGTCCAGAATCAGGGGTGCAAGGAGGCTTCTACTGTCATCCAGCAGAGGGGGTGGCCAGGACCAGGGTGGGAAGAAGTGGGAGCCGGGGGGGGGGGTGAGGGAAAGGCAGGCAAGTGGGAGGGTGAGGTGGTCCTTTGCCGAGAGAACAGACCACGGGAGGAGCGGGCATCGGGGCAGGTGGGGAGTTCCCCACCAGGCGTCTGAGCAAAAACAACCTAGAGGCAGGAGCCAGCAGGTGGGGGGAGGCTGGAAACAAACGTGGGCCGCGTCCGTGTGTGGATGGTTTACAAAGCCGGGGGCTGGCTGGAGGATGGAGCCACAGGGGGAGAGCGTGGACGGAGGGTGAGGGAACCAGGAGAGCCAGGCACCGAGACTGGGAAGGGGCCGCCAAGGGAGAGGCGAACTGAGTGAATCATCTCGTTCACTGAACCCCCAGCACCTAGCAGGCACCAGCGCACAGTGGGTACTCACTCAGTAGCTGCAGAATGAACAAATGTGTGGATGGCCAGCTCCGTCGGGCCCTTTGGTTCCCGGGCTGGTAGACCTCAGCCATGGGTTCATTCGCCACCCACTGAGTGAGCACCTACTATGTGCCGGGCACTGGCTTAAGCCCTGGGGGCTCAGTGGTTTAGAGGACAGACGAGGGAACTGATGACTGAGTGGGAGAGATGGACAGTGAACACACAAACCCATCAGTGTTGTAAACTTCATGGCACTTTCCCACACGTATGTTTAATAAGACAGGTGATCCTGGTTTCCCACTTAGGGTAGTGGAAGAAAGTTTCCCTTTAAAATGCCTTCAAAAATCAACTTTAAAAAAAGTACTTAAAGAAAGCCACTACTTGGATACTGGTGGGAAGGTCCTAGCATGTGGCCTGGTCATTGTGGTGACGGAAGTTTGGGACCGGCCCTTGGCCTCCGTGCCTGCAAGGCAGGTGCTATCATCCCATTTTACAGATGAGGAGACCGAGGCCGAGAAAGGTGAAGGGCTTGCCTCAAGGCCTCCTGCCTGCACTCTGGGGGCTCTCTCTGCACCAAAAGCCTTTTCTCCCAAGAGCAGCAAAGTTGGGAGCTCCCTGAAACAGCTGGGGAACTTTCCAGGTGCAAGTATTCCATCCGGTCCCTTAACTAAAATCACAGCAAATAAACTATAATCACAAGACCCATTATTAGCTGGAGGCGTGAGTGATTACCCAGCGCGGGTTTAGACTGTCGGAAGAATCTCCGTCTGGGGCGGGATTTATCCCAAACCAGCCAGGGGTGAGGCCTGCGGAAGTGATGAGACTCCATGTGGTACCCGTGTTCCCTCTGATCCAGCTGAGGGTGAGGCAGGGAGTGTGCCTGGGGGTCATTCATGAAGCCTTTCTGTCGGTGAACATGTATTAGGCACCTGCTGTGTGCCAGGCCCCATCAGTGCCCTGGAGGAAGCCGTGATGACCAAGACAGGTGGTGACCCTGCCTCATGAACCCGACCCCTTGTGACCCTTGAGGGGCCACAGCCCTCAGGCACACTGGGACCCGGCATCTCTGACCCAAGTCTGGCTGGTCCCTCCCACGCCAGCCTAGGGATGGCCAGTGACGCCCCACCTGCCCGTTCTTGCCCATCCTCCATCTCATGGGGCCCCTCTCACCGCTCAGTCTCGCCCTCTGGCAAGTGGGACGCAGAGTCCCAGTCCTGCAGAAGCCGGCACCTGCAGCTGCATCCGTCTCCCCACCGCCTCCCTCCCGCTGGCACAGCCCAAGTACTGCGGGTGCGTCTGGGGGCACCGACTCCCCCACTCCTCTGAGGCCTTGTCCAGCTCCGTGGACTGGGCGGTGCTTTGCAAGCCTGGCACGACGGGAGCCCGGGGCCCTCAGCCAGCCCTGCGGCTTCATTCCAGAGTGACTCCAGGAAGCAGCAGTTGTTGCATTGCAGGGACCCCTGCTCAGCCGTCCTGGGATCGGGGTCTGGTCTCCTCTGCCAGGACAGGGACAGGGTGCGGGGGTTGGTGCACTGCAGAGGGGTGTGCTGCACCCCCAGAAGCCCACACGCGATTCCAGAGATGATGTCTGTGGCTCCCTGCCCCCTCCCTCGGCTCCCTGCCGTGGGGAGCAGGGGGCGCGGGGACAGGGAGGGCTGGTCACAGCCTGCGAGGCCCCTCCCAGAAAGCCGAGACCACTCCTGGGATCCGGAAACTCCGCACAGGACAGCCTGTGGATCAGGGATTCCATGTGTCAGCATCTGCAGTGCAACGTCGAGGCCGGGGTGTGGGGAAAGGGAGTCGTGGAGAGTGACGTGAAGTCTGAAAGCCCCAGTGCTCCTGCTGTTTGCGGGTCCCTCCCTCCACAGGGAAACACAAGGGAGGACTCATGGAGGGGGCACGAGGGGTGCCGCGGAGGGGAGAGAACAAGGCTTCCATCAGGCTCATCGCGTCCCGGGGCTCGGAGTGGGTGGGGGAGACGCGGGGCTCACTGCATTCGTCTATATTCCTTTCGGTGCATTTAAACTTTGACACATTCCATGACTTAATATGATGCCATCTTTTAGGGCCCGCATGGTCCTTTTTCATTCCGTGGGCGTGTCCGTGTAGCCAAGTGCGTGGAAAGCCTTCTGGAAGGGATGTCTGAACAGATGACGGCAGGTGCCTCTGCAGACGCGGGCAAGGGCATGAGAGTTAGGGAGGTGGTCGAGGGGCCTTGATTTTAAGGAGGAGAGATTTTCATGTTATTTGCACAATTAAGATTTCGTTTCTTTAAAATGTCAAGCTTAAGCAAGAAGGGGAAAAAAAATTCCTGGCTTCAAAGGATTTGTGGTTCTGAGGTTTGAGGAGTCAGAAGGCTGATGGTGTTGCATTTCCACGGTTAGAACCGCCTGTGCCCGGGGGGCAGGAGCGGGCTCCGTCCCACCCTGGGGAGGATGCTGGGACCCCAGCCCAGCCTGGAAGGTCCCGTGGCCTGGGCGTCTGTTGACTGTGTCCAGTCCTGCCCGTCCTCCCATCACCAAGTCCTGCTGCTCGCCTTTCGCGCTGGGACGGATGGGGGCAGTCGACCGCAGGTAGTGGAGTTAGATGCGCCCTGCGTGAATGTGCCTGTCAGCCACTGGGTGGAATTTTCCAGTGGAGGCGGGGAGTCTTGGGTGTGAAACGTTGCCCCGCCACCTTTGGCCCCTGCTTTCTCCTTCCAGTCTGGGTGGCTTCCAGGGGTCCACAGCGACGAGGTGGGTGCAGGGAGTGAATGACCCAGAGTGACCCAGAGAGGCAGTGACTGCTGGGGTGAGGGGCTGTACCAATGATGGTGGCCGCTGTGCCCCAGCCCCAGGCCTGGGGGGTGAGCCCCCCAATCCCCACTCCCCACTTCAGGCATCTGGTTACAGCTGGGAAAGGCCCACCCAGCACCCAGTGCAAAGTTCTGCAGCGTCACTTCCTGGCCGTGTGCCCTTGGACCCTGTGGGCCTCAGGCTTCACGTCTGGAAAGTGGGCTAACAAACGCACCCCCTGACGGTGACAGTGCAGGCAAAGCCGAAGCATAGGGCTGTGCCAAGCCCCTCCAGGGTGACCTTCGCCACTTCCTGAAAGGACAGGCCTGCGGGTTCTCCAGTCAGAGGCTAGAGCTGGAATCCCCGCTCCACAATCTTTGGAGACTCCCTTGCCCCGACCCCATCGGGGTACCCATCCAGCGACCCAGCGCCGACGCAGACGCCTGGTAAACAAACACCCGCGCCCTCGGCGTTCGTGTCTGAATGGCTGCGGTCCTCCCCGTTCGCCCTGTTGTGAGGTAACAGAGTGCTAGACAGGAAACATGCACTTAAGTTTGTGAGGAGGGGGTGCCAAGAAGCAGCGGGTACGTGGGTGGGTGTCGTGGCCCCCCAGGGAGACCCCGTGGACCGAGAGAGGGGACCCAGGAAAGGGATGCTGGGGCCGCCTCTGCCACCAGGTCCGCCCACTTCCCGGCTCTGAGCCTCGGTTTCCTCTTCTGGAAAATGGACCTGATAAGATAATTCCCACTTTGAGGAGGTCGTGGGGGAGATGCTGGGCCAGGCCCAAGAGTCACAGAGACGTGGCTTCGTCTGGCCGCGCCGTGTGCGGAGGCGCGCCCTCTCTGAGTGGGGTGGGGATTAACCGGCTTCGCTGGGGCCTCTGAGGGGTCCCTGAACACCAGAGCTGAAACAAGAGCAGCCTGGTTGAAACCCTTGTGGTTGTAGTTGTTAATTTTGCATTGTTATTAAAGTCTTGTGCGACTCCAGGGAGGAGAGAGGTGGGCGGCCCTGCAGCTTCTTCAGCCCACTTCTCCGATGGTGTTCTTCTCAGGTGGGGGAGCCGTGCTGTAGGGAGACAGCTCAGAGATGCACTTCGGGAAGCATTTTGCCGCCCTGGGGCCCAGACAGCCTCAGCTCTGGCGGCCAGTAGAACTGGTCCCAGCCCCACCTCTGCCACTCACTGCTGTGCAACTCCAGGCAAGTCACTTACCCTCTCTGAGTTCCATTTCCTCCACCAAAGAGGAAGGAACAAAACTAAAGGATGCAGCAGCCCTCCTTCCCCTAATCTCGGTGGGTTTTGTCTGAGCCCCACCCCCAGCAGTCAGAAGCTTGCTGCCCCCCGCACCCTGTCTGCACTCCAGCGCGGCAGGAGCCCCAGCCCACAGAGGCCCTGGCTGCACAGAGGGACCAGCCTCCCCACGTCTGTTAGTGTTTCTACACTATGTACACTGCTGTGCTCTGGAGCCCCCACCTCCTGCCTCAGCCTGAAGCCTCAGGTGGGCACAGGGACCCCATGCCCCACTGCACACAGCGGGCTGGGTAGCCCTGCTCCTCACCGGCCAGGGCCAAGGGGCCATTGAAACAGGAAGGTCAGGGCTGGATAAAATGCAGGCTGGTGGGAGCAGGCAGGGTGCGTGTGGGGCCGGGGTGAGGCTGAGAGCTTGGAGGTGGCAGGTGGACCGGCTGGGGCTGGACAGGCATGGACCAGGTGGGGATGGTTTTTTTTTTCCCAAAGGGTAGTCAATAAACTTTATTCATTTCTAAGGTGAAAAATCGTACCAGGAAGATTCTTCTGTAGTGATGACTAATTCACAAACAGAAGGCAACACAAAATCCATGAGGGCGCCCTCTAAATCTAGAGAAAAGGCACATAGAGATACGTGTTCGCCCTATCTTAGACACACAAGACGTTCTGGCCAGTGCTCTGAGTGAAACAGGAAACCCGGGCAGGAGGAGTCACTAAAAGATGACAAAATGGAATTTCAGGAGAAGAGATGGCAGCTCCGGCACCAGGGCTGCACAGCACGCACTTTGAGGGGTGGATAGTGACTGTCCTACACGGGCCCGGGCTGATCGCTCAGAAAATACAAGAGCCAAATGTACAAGTGAAATTAGAGACACAATGAAAGCAGAGAGCAAAGAGCCCAGAGAGGGTGGGAAGGAGGGGCCGGCTCTCTGAGCCGCCAGCCGGGGGCAGGGGTGTCCACACCCGCTCTCCCGTGGACTCATCCCACAGGCAGTCTTGCAGGTGCTTCAGAGCCAAGACTCTGGAGCCAGACTACCCTGGCGGCCACCCCGCTGTGTGAGCCTGGACCAGCTGCTGAAGCCCTGGCTTTAGTTTCCGCTCCTGGAAAATCTTATATCTCACGGAGGTTGCTGTGAGGATTTATAATGCATATAAAAATTTTATGTATTTTATAGATGTGTGTGTATGTATATACACAAATATACAACAAGAGGTTTGGAGTTCCTGATTTACCGATGAAGAAGTAGGCTCTGATCAGTTGAAAGTGAATGTGGGAGGAGAGGATGGATGGGGGCTGTCCCACCGTCACCTCCCTGTGGCTCCCAGACTCCAGCCACACCGGCCTCGGTGTTACTCAGACACTAAGCTCATTTCCCCCTCAGGACCTGGACACTAGGTGTTCCCTCTGCCTGGAAGGCTCCTCCCCATCCATCTGCCATCATTCAGGTCTCAGCCCACATGTACGCTCCCTGACCGCCCCTCCGCTGATATAGGCGGCTTACCTCCCCCCCCCCCACTCTCCTCCGGGTCCCCCCATCACCTTCTGCTTTATTTTTACCCTGATCCTTACTACCATGCAAAATGCTGTATCCGTTGATTTCCTATTTCCCCCTAGAATGCAAGCAGGGCATTCTAGTGAATGAATGAGGGCAGGTCCTTTGCCTTATTCAGTCCAAAAGCAGTGCCTGGCATGTGGCAGGGGCTCTGAATGTTGGCTGAATGTGTGAGTGAGTGGGTGAATGAATGAGTGGGCACCACAGCTAGACCAGAAGTTCTCCCTAGCCCCCAGGACGTGGCCAGCACAGATGACAACTGCTGCCACCCAGCTGTGCGGCTGCTGTGTGGGAAGCCCTCCTGGAACCCTGTGACGTAGCTGTTATGATCCCATTCTACAGTAGCATGAATCAAGGCTCCCAGAAAAGAGGCGGCTTGCCCAGAGTCTCAGGGCCTTTGGGAGGCAGAGCCAATCGGTCGGCCTGGCTCCAGGGTGCCAGCCCCACGCGTTCCGTGGCTCTTGCGTCTCTGTGCCAGAGACAGAGAAGCCACTCTGGAAAGCAACGTCATAGCGGGCTCCGGGGCAGCGCGTGCATTTTAGCAACAGACTTCCAGGTTTCGAGTGCCGGCCACCGCGCGGCCGCTCTCCGCCTGCTGGGTGACTTTGCAGCGAGGGCGCCGCGGGGCGGCCGCGCCTGATGCTGCGGTTGCCACGGAGACGGGAGCCTCGCGATTGGTCCAGCGCGGCCGCACTACGTTGCTCCTTTGGCGCGGGGGGAGCCTCTGCGCCGGCCCCTCCTCCGGATGCTGCGAGAGCGAGCCCGTGCGGACTGCCCCCGCCCTCCCCTCCCCCCGCGCCCCGCCGTCCCGGATGTGCCGGGGGGGAGAAGCCCGAGGTGGTCCCAGGTAGCAGCGAGGCCCGCGCCCGCTCCCGGCGCGGCCGCTGTGGTGACTCGACATCCTCAAAGGCTCCTGGCTCTCCGGAGCCTGCTCCTGCCTCCCGCTGAGCCTGCCCCAGGCTCCTTGGAGGAGCCCGCCACCCCCGGGAATGTGACCGGCCCCTCGGTTTAATTTTATTCCCTTCCACTTCTCGCCGGAGCGCCCTGCTGCGCCTCTACCCACCAAGCCTTCCCAGCCGGAGAGGGAGAGGAGGGGAAGCTGCCCCCAGACAGGATGGCGTGCAGAAGACGCTACTTGTGAGTATACGTGCAGGCTTATCATGCCTGGCACTCGAGGCCAGAGGCCAGAGGCCAGAGGGGCCCTTGCCGAGCGAGGAGCTGGAGCGGGGGCTGGGGGGGAGGGTGGGTTGCCGTGCAGGTGGCTTGCTGAGGGAGCTGGACGGCAGAGATGCCAGCGTTTGTCCCCTGCAGTGGATGTTTTTGTTGGTGTGACGATGAGGAAAAGGCTGTTAGTCAGCAGCTCTCCATCGGGCTGTGAAATTCCGTTTCTCTGAGGGCAGGTAGCCCCCCACATCTATGCACAGGGCCCCCAGACCTGCTGCTTACCCTATTGGTGTTTGGTGTGTCCATTTGGAAAAGTCTCCTGCTCAGCTCTCCCATGACCGGCCCTTCAGCCATGTCTGATGGGAGGTTGACAGGAAGGCTGGGGTGGGGGCAGGATGCTGTGTCCTCCACGGACAGGTGAAGGCCCAGCCTGCCGCTGTGAGCAGGGGGCGTCAGCACCCCCCGGGCCACCCAGGTGTCCCATGGGCCAGTGGCAGAACACCTGTCTGCTGGGCCCAACGCCAGCGGCAGAGGCTGTGAGTGTGCGCGGGGTGGTGACATCACAGGCCCGGGTATTTATGGAAACCAAGCCTGTGCTTCACTAAGCCAGGCCTCCTGGGGCATCGGATTAGGGTGCCCGCTTCCCTTGCTGGGGCCTTGTGGGGTGCTGTTCTGGGGTGCGCAGCCTTTGGTCTTTGGCCTCACAGGACTCCTCCCTGGGACCGGAGGCAGCCCCACATCTCCACCTGCCCCAGGCACCTGCCCATGCTGGGCCACTGGGGGCTGTTTAGTGACTTCAGACCTTGTGAGATTAGAGGGCAGAGCTGGACCCTCAGGCTGGGCTCAGTCCCAGGACCAGAAGGGGAGGCCTGGAGCATCATGTCGGGGGACATCTGGGGGCACTCCAAGGGCCCGAACCCCCTGCACCCTGATGTGGGTCCGTGGAGCCCTGGGTAAGCAGCACCCTTCCCTTCCCCTGAGGGACGGATGGCTTGCTCATTAATGGAGCGTGGAGACAAGGAGACAGCTCCTGTCGCTGCGTCAGTGGGCCTGGGCGAGAGCCCTGAGGGTGATGGAGGTGGCCCAGGTCTCGATTTGCCATGAAGTTCATTTGCTTTTTAAGTGGAAAAGCCCACGGGTTTGTTGATGTGAGCGGAACATGCCGGAGTTCTCACTCCTTGTGACAGGGCCCTGGCTGTATTTTTGGAAACAAATAGTAAATCCTTTCCTGGCTTGGAACTTCCGCCACCGCGGCTGGGAATAGGTACTCCCAAGGCAGCTGTATTTTCCCTGCCACACCTTGCCTGCGCCTGGGAGCCCGAGGTCAGAGAAATTCTCAGCTCTCAGTGCCATTAACCCCTGGGTGGAGGCGGGAGGGAGTCATGGGGTGAAGTGTGACAGCGGACGTTGTCTGCGCTCTGCCCAGCATCTGATCTCAGTGATGAAGCCACGAAACAGCCTTAGACAGACGGGCACCACGGCTCCCATTTTAGAGATGGTGAAACCGAGGCTCCGCAACGTCCCCAGGAGACGGGCCGTACTGGCCTGCAGTGGGGGGTTCAGCCCGGGCTCTGTACTAGAATTACTCGAGGAGAATTTTTTTTTAAACACCCATGCCTGAGTCCCACCCCTCAGAGTTTCTGCTTTATGCGTGTGGGGAGGGTGCAGGCGTCAGGGTGGCTTTAGGTCCCCATGTGACTTTAATGCACAGCTGTGGTTGAGGTTCACGAATGCAGCCCTTTCCCCACGCACTGCCGCCCCATCCTGTCCATCGTGATTTTGCCAAGGACACAGCTACGGTACTGATTTCAGTCCCCTTCCCGATACCAGTGCAGACCCATTCGGTCTGCCGGGAGCCCAGGAACCTGCCTTTTAACGTGTCCCCCCTTCCCAGGTTTGCTGACCCACGGACAACGCCTGTCTCCTCCGCTCGCTTGGGAGGGGGCGGGGCTGGTGGGGATGGCGACCGGTCAGGGGGGCTCCCGGCTCCCTGTCTCCCTCCGTGTCCCGCTGCTCTGGCTTGCAGGCTCCCACAGCCTGGCACCCCAACATCCAGGCCATCCTCCCACGTGCTGCCACCAGACCCCCGGGAACCAGAGATTGCAGAGTGACTGGGGAGGGGGTGGCTGAAGAGGAGGATTGCCCTGCTTGGAGGAAGATTTGGGGACCAGAACCAGGGCTCTCCCAGCACCTGCGGCTCAGACCTTGTTGTCCCCTGGGCTGTCGCGGTGCGGAGGGCTGGGGAGCTGAGAGCCTCCAGACGCTTAGCTTTCAGGACAGCTGCAGACAGCAGCCCAGGAGTGCCGTGGCCACCGACAGGGTTACACTGTTTGGCTTGGAAGCTTCCTATGCCACTGGCCTCATTGGTTCTCACCTTTAAAGTGGGGTGTTAACCATCCCATTTTAGAGAGAAGCAGCAGCTTGACTGAGGTCCCCTGGCTGCTTCCTGCTGTGCTCTTGGCAGTATGTCCCTCCCCGAGTACGCCACGCACCAGACCTGGACAGACTTGCTCCGTGCCAGTGGCCCACCCCTTCCTGGCCTCCCTGTCCTCTGGTCGGTCTCATCCCCACCACCTTGTGGGCCCCCAGCTGAGCTTTGGTGTCTAGACTCTTGCTGAGAGGGCCGGGTCCCACCAGGAGCTCAGGCACTGATGGAGGCGGCCTCGCCACCGGACCAGGGATGACGAGGAAAGAGGGAGGAGATTTATTCATGAAATGGGGAAATTATGAGGCCTCCAAGAATTGTTCCTTAATCAAATCTGCTAACAACCGAGGGCATTACCGTGCTGACAGCTTAATTAATGGTGTCTTAATTAAGGTCAGCCTCCTTCCGACTGTAACTACACTTACCATGGGCGCGAGGCATCCTGCTGCTCGAGCGCAGGAAGCTGGGCGGGAGGGAGTTTGCAGTGAGTGAGTGAGACTCAGAGCTGCGGGGCGGGGGGCTGGCATGGGGCAGTCTCGCTCCCCTGCACATCTGTCCTTTCATTCACTCATTCATTCGCTTGCTCGTTCACTCTTCACTCTGCCTGGAGCCACCGGAT
Organism: Camelus ferus; assembly: GCF_009834535.1. Classification (NCBI taxonomy): domain Eukaryota; kingdom Metazoa; phylum Chordata; class Mammalia; order Artiodactyla; family Camelidae; genus Camelus; species Camelus ferus. The sequence continues at coordinate 29,648,204 of NC_045712.1, forward strand.
CTGGGTGGCGACCCCCCTGCCGCGCCTGCCCAGTGCTGGCCACGCTGGGTCCCTACTTGTTGGTGGGTTGGTCCATCGTGGCCCCTGGCGTGTCAGCTGCGCCAGGACAGCGGTGTGGATGGCACGTTGGCTGCTGCCGTCTCTGGCACCTAGAGAGCGCTGGGCACATAGTTACTGCTCAGTAAACCTTTATTGATTGAAGGTGTTACGGAGCCCGCGCTGGACGCTGCCCTAAGCAAAGGGACGTAGAGCCAAATAAGAAAGTGTTTCTGCCTTCTGGGAGGATACAGGCCCCCGAGGGAGACAGATGTGAACAATGTCCTGACAAAGTCCCGAGAGCCAGGCCAGGACGATGACCCAGAGCCCGGGGGGTTCCCGCATCCCCTGCTTGCAGGCATGTGGGGGAAGAAGGGTTGCCTCGTGGTCAGAGAGGGGAGGGCACTCGGGGTGCAAACCTGAGCCTCGGGTTGCAGCTCCTTGCAGGTTCTAGCTCATCTGACCTGCGCGGTGACCCTGGGAAGGGGCTGCTGCTGTCCCCGGTGTACAGACAGTGCAGCTGGAGAACTTGCCCCAGAGGCCAGGGGTGGGGTGCGGGGAAGGAGGGGGCTCACAGAGCAGGCAGGGATGCTGTCCCCCAGCTGGGCCCGCCTTGCTGGGCGCCCCTGGGCCTGCGCTCCCCGCCCCTGGTCCCCGCCTTTGCCACGGCCCAGGCCCCTCTGTGGTCCCCACCCCCGCTTCTCTGGCCCCCCCCCCCGCCTGGGAGCCTCCCAGGCTTAGTCTTGCCTTTGTTTCTGTAAGACGTCAATCATCTTTCTTTAAAAATCATGGTAAAATGCACGCAACTTACAATTTACCATTTTAACCATTCGAGGTGTCCGGTTCGGTGACATTAGTGCATTCGCACTGTTGTGAGACCACGTCCACCGTCCATCTCCACAGCCTTTTCTTCTTTCCAAACTGCCTGTCCCCAGTAAACACTAACTCCCTCCCCTCCCGCAACCCCTGCCCCCCACCGCCCTACTTCTGTCTCTGTGAATCTGACTCCTCTAGGGGCCTCAGATGAGTGGGATCACACAGTGTCTGTCCTTTTGTGACGGGTTCATTTCACTCAGCATGATGTTTTTAAGGTTCATCCACGCCGCAGCAAGTTTGAGAAGTTCCTTCTCCTTGAGGCTGGACGGCATCCTTTGTACGGACGGGCCGCACTTTGCTCATGCGTCACTGGTCTGCGGGCGCCGTCGTTGCTCCCACCTTGCCGCTGCTGTGCCGATGCTCCTCTGAACGTGGCGCGCAGACACGTCCTTGAGACCCCACTTGCAGCCCTTCTGTGTGTGTTCCCAGAAGTAGCGCTGCTGGGTCGTATGGTAATTGACGTTTAACTCTTTGAGGAACCTCCCCCGTCTTCCACAGCAGCTGCCCCATTTTACATTCCCACCAACACTGCGCAAGGGTTTCCGTTTCTCCACATCTTCGCGCCCACTTGCTACTTTGTTTTTTGGGTTTTTGTTTGTGTTTCTAATAGCGGTCCTCGCGGTGTGTAGTAGTGTTGCGCTGTGGTTTTGATTTACCCTTTCTTGAATAAATGCAGGCATGAGGGTGAAGTTCATCCTCCTTCTCTCCTGAAGGATGACCACTCAGCCCGGGGGACCCCTGGCGTTGACCGGGCAGGGCTGGGTCTGGCTGGGCACCTGCTGATGCCTCCACTGCCTTTGTTGGAGTTTCTGTCCCAGGGCAGGGGCAGGGATGGCGGACGTGGGGCCCTGGTCCCCCCACCCAGAACCCGGTCCTCCAGGGTGTCAGTCACCCAGGGAGCTGGGCTCTTGGGGGTGCCTGGCACGATATAGGTGCTCAGAACTTTTTAATCACACCGATAATACCTGCTTCCAGCTTTTGGGGGGCTATACTTTGTTTATTCATAGGCTTGAGAGAGATTTTATCCACGTGGTACAAAAATGTACACAGTGCAGAGTCGCCTGCCCCCACCCCCTGCCAGGTCCCTCTGCCCAGAGGCCACCACTGTGTGCAGTTTCTTGAGGTCCTTCTGGGGAATTCCTGTGCATCGATGTGTGTGATTTGTTACTGAAGTGCCTCAACCACCAGCCTGTTACACAAAGCAGAGTTTCCAATGCTGCTTTGCGGTTCTGGACTTGAGGGTCCATTCAGGGGACGTGGTGACCAGCTAGCCCTTGAAGGAGCTGACACCGTCCCTCTGTGGGAGGCCCTGACCTGTGGCTGGCAGCGTGGCCTCCACAAAGGAAGTGACTCCTCAGCAGGAGAGGGGAGGCTGGTGATGCTGGTCCTGGAGCACCCGAGGAGCACCCTGCGCGTCACCTGGGCCAGCTGGCTGGCCCGGTCGGTTCTGTTGGCACGGTGAGCAGCCCCTGTCTGGTGCTGGGCCCGGGCTGCAGCCTGGGAACAGCAGCCCCTGCCCGTAGGGAGCCAGACGCGGGTGGGCCAGTGTTGGGGGCAGAGGGTGTGCCGGGGCCCTGGAGGTGCGGGTGGCTCTCAGAGTGGATGCGTGGAGAAGTGTCTGGTGGGAGGGCCAGGGACCTCACTCCCTCCAGTGTGGGAGGTGACCTGTGTGGCCCAGACGTGCAAATGTGTCACCAGCTATTCACAGAAGTGAAAACCCACGCCCCAGGCCTCGCGCCATTTGACGCCTGAACCACAAAACACGGTTCATGTGATTGTGAAATACATGGACTTTTCCAGGAACTCAGCCGCTCTTCTCACAGTCAGGGGAGCGATCAGTCTTCGATATGCTCACCGCCCTGCCAAGAGCTGTCACCACTCGGGACATCACGTCACGAGAGCAGCATCCCTCGTGGCACCCAACTTGCGAGCCACCCCCTGTATCCGTCTGGGTCTGTCGCTGCCGTTCCCCCAGAGAGGCAGACGAAGGACGCGTCCTGGTCCTCGTGCGCCCACCACTGACGTACCTCATTGCTGGTCACTTCACTGTAAACTGCTTTCCTCTTTTCTTTCTGTGTTGTTACAGCTGGGGTGTTCTGATGACTTTCACTTTAAAATATGTGTGTAGATAGATTATATTATTCATGAACTTCATTTCAGACCAGAGAAGGGGTGCACAGGTTTGGGCCATAAAGAGGGGGTGCCGGACAAGGGACGTCTGTGGTGATGGAAGTATTGTGCGTCCTGATGTGAACCTGCACGTAAAAGCACGTGGAACTAAAGATACACGCGCACGCGCACATGCACGCGTAGGACTCAAGCAGGAGATCCGTCAGAGGTGGTGGACGGTGCGGGGCCAGCGCCCTGGGAGTGACGTTGCCCTGCAGTTTCACAGGATGTTACCGTTGGGGAAAGTAGGTAAAGTTGTGCCAGGCACTCTGTTTTTCCTAACAACTATAGTGAACCTATAATTATCTCAAAATTGAAAGTTTACTCAGAAAATAAAAGTCCTGGGGGAAATGTGGGGTCTAATGAGCTGGACCCTTAGGTGACTGTGGGACAGAAAGGCCAGTGACCACCCCCACACCCCATCTCAGTCCCTCCGTGGCCTGTGTGGTCACCAAGCTCCCTGACAGCTGAGACCCCTAGACCCCATCTCCCCAAGGCTGAACCCCACCGGGGGCACTGGGGCCAGCCTCCTCCACCCAGAAAGGCAGTGCAGGTCCCTCTTGCTGCCCCCGGGGTCTCGTGTGCCCTCCCCAGAGCTCCTCGAGGAGCCGGGACCCAGCCCCCCCCTCCAGGGGGCAGCCCTCAGCTGGGCCTGCATGGCCGCCCTGCTGCCTGGGGCCACCAGCACATGGCAGCGCAGTCAGCTGGCTCTCCCAGCCCTCCGTCCCCAGGTCCCTGCCCCCGCCCAGCAGCGGGGAGCTGCGACAGACAAAACGTGGGCATTCCTTCAAGACAAAAATGAGCCTGGCCGCCTGAGACTGCAAGGTTAAGAGAAGGGAACAATCTGCAGGGGAACCGGGGCGAGGCCGGCGAGGCTGGGGGCAGCGGGGTGGAAGCCAGAGCGGGCACGGTGCCGGCTTGGGGCCGGCTCATTCCTCAGACCCAGGGAAGGGCCCTGGCCTTCCCCCCTGGGGATGAGCCGGGGGCACGAGGGCTGCAGGGACCCAGGTCCTGGGCCCCAGATGTCCCGTGCTCCTCATCCCCAGACGTGCCTGACCCCAGAGGGGTCCCTGTGAGAGGGTCCCGTTGGAGCAGCCCCCGGGCTCGGCTGATCGTGAGATGTTTTACTGGTTCCCTGCAGTGGTTTCATTCTTCATCAGGGTGGTCCCAGCATCTGCTTGGAATGGTTAATAAGGGAAGCAATGCATTTTTAATCACCATGGTTATCGCCGGACCCCTCAGCCCTGATCTCCCAGCGCTCACCAGGCCAGGGTAACGCGTGCATCTTCTCCCATTTGCTCCTTCATCAAATCAGAGAGACGCTTCCGGCCTCACCTAGTCCGGGTGCGGGCACCCGAGTCCCTCAGATCCCCCCATCCTTGGTTGGGCTCCAGCCCCTGACCATCTCCTGGGCTGCTGAGTGATCAGAGCACCTCCGAGGATCTCTCTGAAACTGGGTGGGCCCAGCAGAGGTGGGGGCCGAGGTACTGGGGTAATCAGGGACTTTTCTAGCACCTCCTCCTGCCGCAGGAGTGGCTCGGATGGAACCCCTTATCTGCTGCCCAATGGCTGGCTGTGTGACTTGGGGCAGAAGACTTACCTCTCTGAACCTCAGATTTCTTTTCTGTACAATGGGGCCTCCATCGAGGCTGGAGACAGCCCACCAGCTCAGTGGGGCCCCTGGCCCCTGCCTGGAGCCTGGAGTCATGGGACTGAGTTCCAGGGGCTCCGTGGCTGGGATGAGAGGGTTCGTGGCTGCATGTTTGGGTGAGTCCGCAGTCCCCCCGGTGCTAGGGCTCTGGCTGACCCTCCCGTCCCCCACTCGGTGTCATGTCTTCCTCTTTCTTAGCCAACTGGGACCTACAAATGAGAATCTTTTACCTTAGTCTTTCATCTTTCCTCTTTTCTCAGTGGTATATATTGGAAATTTTTTTAAAAACCCAGAAGCTGCCTGGGGCATTTTGAGTTATCCAAGAAAACGCAGCATCTACTTCAGGTCGACCTCACACCCTCAGGGAGGGGCCCCTCCCGGCTGTGCCAAGCCTCGCTGGGGAGAAGGAGTGTGGGGGAGTCAGAGCGAGGACTGGAGGACAGGCGTGCCCTGTCCCCATCTGTCAAGTGGGCCGTTTGGCTCTGAGGTCGGGCGAGGACACACAGAGGTGGCCGCGGGCAACACCTGGTACTCAGGTGAGGGCAGTTTCTCAGCCAGAGTGGGGGCCGCGGAGGGCTGGGACCCTGCAGCTGGAGGAGCCAGCACCCGCTCGTTCGTCCTCGCGCTTCCCGGTTTACAGAGCGCCCTGGAGGCAGGAGAAGACAGGCTCCAGGAGCCAGTGGCTCAAATCCGGACCCCCGGGCGGGGGCTGGGCCGTGCACTCAGCCCCCGTGCTCCGGGCCTGGTCTCAGCCCTCTGCGCCCTCCCTCCTGTCCTCAGGGCTGCGCTTCCCCCTGCAGCCCCGGGTGAGGAGTCTCCTAGCCCGCGGGCAGGCCGACCCCGGGCCCTCCAGCCACCCGCCCGCGCCGGCCTGTGCTTTCCTCCATCCTGTCCTTGTTCACAGCCATGCCCTTGGCTGGTGTGCCTGCCAGGAGCCCCAAGTCCAGAAGGATGCCAGAGAGGGCAGGGCTCTCCCTGGGGGGCAGCCCATCAGTGGCAGGCCAGCGCGTGGGGACAGCAGGGCTGCTCACCCTCCCCTAGGGCCCCGTCTGTCCCTCTGAAGGCTCACGCGTATCAGGTCACAAGGTGTCCCTTCCCCACCCCTCTGCCTCCCTAAACCCCTTACTCTTTTTGGTGCCAACCCGCCTGGGTCCTGCCTTTGTCCTTTTAGGCCCAGCTTTCCCACCAGACTGTCGCCAGCCTGGGTGCCCGGGTCCGGAGCAGCACTGGGTGCGGTTGCTGCTCTGCAGATATCCCTGTCCTGGTGGGCCCAGAGCCCCTGGGGCTGCGGCTGGAGGAGGTGCCCCTGAGCTGGGCCTCGGTGAGGGGCCAGAGCCTGGCTCGGGGCAGTCCAGGTGTGTTGGTGAGGAAAAGGTGTCCCCTGCTGTCCCTCAGCCTAAAGTTAGTTTTCTCTCCTTTCATCCAGAAGCACGTCCAGAGGGCACCCCCATGCCAGGCCCAGGCTGGGTGGGGTGGGGAGGCTGGGAAACCCTGGAGGGGTCTGTTGGGAGCCATGCCCAAGGGTGTGGCTTGGGGGTCTGGGTGGGTGGCAGTGCCAGGGAGGGGCCAGGGAGCAGCCAGCTCAGTGTGTCTGTAGACTGGGGCTGGGACAGGCCCCCACTCCCACGCCCCAGTGAGGATGCTGCCCCTCCACCCACCCACTCGGCCCTGCGCCCGGGGCTCAGCCCTGCCCAGCTGCCCAGGGGCACTTCTTCCCTGGGCTGCCGCCGCCGCCGGCCGCCCCATGGGCCGAGGGCACGTGAGATCTCCTGCCAGGGCTCAGCCATCTGCCAGGAGAGAGCTGCGCGTCGCAGGCAGAGACCAGACGCGTGGGGAGCCTCGTGCTGTGATGGCATCTTGCCGCCCCTGGAACGGACACCCCCATGCCACAGCCTTCAGGCTGAGCGCTCCTCCTCCTGGTGAACAGAGGTGGCTCCCGTGTCTCCAGGGACCACCACAATGGTGGGTCCAGTGGCTGGGGGTCCCCACTGTGGCTCCAGGCCCCTCTGCAGCCCTCCAGGAGAGCTGGGGTCCACCCCCTGCTGCTGTGGGCTGGGGTCCGCATCAGCTGTGCCAGCTCGGCCTCCTCCCCTCCCTCCTGCCCCACCCACTCCCCAGTCCCATACGCCCTGCAGTCAAAGGGTTTCCCGGGGCGAGGGGCCCCTCACTTACTGAGAGACTGGGGACCAGCCACCTCCCCTCTCTGCAGCCAGCTCTCTCCTCTGCAAGTTGGGGGTATAACAGTGGCAGTGCCCCTGGGGCGTTGAGTTGTTGAGTGCAGGGCCCGGGGGCCCATCCCAGCCTGACTCTTGTGGGTGTGCGACCCAGAGACTAGCCCTGGGGCCAACCAGGGTGGGCCCCACCCTCACAGGAGGGTCTGCGTGCTTCTGTGCACGCATGTGCGTGTGTGATGCTGTAGAGGGTGTTGTGTGTATATCTGGTCATGTGAGGTCAGCGTGGAGCTGAGAGTGTGTTGGTTGGGGTGCCGGCCAGTGGGCCCCGCATCGGACAGGGAAGGGGAGGCAACCCCGCCATGGTCCATGGCCAGCTTGGCTCGGCCCACGGGGCGTCTGGGAGGCGTCCACCAGCTCCAGAACAGGGGTGTTAGGGGAAAGCAAGGGCCGAGTGTCCAGATGGGGTGAGAGCCAGGTCACACGCGCGTGCACAGCACACACACCTGGGCATGTCCGTGCCTGCCCCTCTTTGCATAAAGGAATTCTGTAGGGGTTCCCAGGAAGCTCGTGACAGGACCCCCGGGGGGCAGGGGCTTGGGTGGACGTGGGACTGTGGGAGGGGGCTTTTCAACTTGACATCTTTTTGTTGTTCTTTTGAGCCGGGAGAGCGCATTAGAGATTTGAAAGTAATTTTGAAAAGTGTGTCAGTTACTGGGTTTGAAGTGAATTGGCTTCTTTTCCGGAGATTCGAGGGGCCCCCACCATGGAGAGACCTCCGCGTGTCCTCCACCCTCAGGGCCAGTGGGGTTGGCATATCCTGGTTGGGGGCAGCCGCCTGGATGACTTCCAGGGGTGGGGACCTGGGAGCAGAGGGCAAGGGACCCAGGCCAGAATCCGGGTGAGGCCTCTTGCCAGCTGAGAGGCCTCGGGCAGGTCTCACCCTCTCTGAGCCTCGATTTTCTTGTCTGTAAAGTGGGGATACGACACTCCAGCCCCTGGACGATGCAGTGAGATCATGGCAGCATCTGAAGAGGGTTGCAGCATGGCCCTCCCTCCTGGCGGGGCTGGACAGACTGCATCTCTCTGCTCCCTGCCTGCCAGCGAACCAGGCACAGGATTAACAGGACCTGGTTCCCAGACGCGACACCCAAGGGCACTGGGCACAGGCCTGTCCAGGCTCCCGGCTGCGAGGCAAGTCCTCAGCCCCACTCCCTTGAGCCAGGGGAGGCTGGACGTGCCCTCACCCTGAACATGCTCAGACCCCGCCCTTGCTGCCCACCTGCGGGCAGTGCCCCCACCCATCCTGAGCGGAGGTCCGGGCTCAGGGGTCATGACTCCCTGGGGCTCTTCCCGGCCAGGGTCTGAGGGGAGCCCCCACCCCTGCTTCGTCTGTGCACCTGGTCACGTGGTCCAGCTGGGATGCGCACCTGCTCTTCCTGTCTGCCCCTCCCTCCACGGGCAGCGGTGTCTCTTACTCCCTGTCGTTTCAGCCTGTGCTCTGAATGATGCCTCTGTTTCCTCATCTGTAAAGCGGGCTGGTCGTGAGGGGTACCGGTCAGGACCAGGCTCTCAGAGAGCGGGGCAAGGCAGGGTTGCGCGGTTAGTAGGTGGGATGGACAAGTCCTTGTCCCGAAGTGGCCGGAGACACCCCCACCCCCAAAGTTAAGAGCCGTTTCTCTAGACAAACGTCCTCATGGTGCAGGTGGGGAAACTGAGGTGCAGAGAGGGACGAGGGGTTCCCCCCACCACCTGGTCTCACCCCAGGGCCCCTGCCACCGTTCCAGCTCTCTCTCCACACCTGTGTCCAGGGGAGCCGGGCAGAGACACCACCTCCCCCTGCCACGGAGGGTTTTCCAGACTCGGGTTGAGCTCTGGGCAGGGCAGCCTGGAAGGACGGAGGGGCACGGAGGCCAGCCCAGGACAATCACTCACTGTGCCTGCAGTCAGGGCTCTCTGGGGCCCAGAGCCAGGACAGGAAGGCTGGGATAGGCGGGCAGGGCTCTGTGGCTTTCTCAGCGGGAGGCCCTGGGGGGATTGGGGGGAGGGGGTGCCAGCCTGGCAACGCCTCACGTCTGTCTAGTATACAAGAAGCCCTCAGTCCGCCAGCCTCCAAAGCCCCTGGGGCAGGAAGATCACACCCATTCTACAGACAAAGAAACTGAGGCTGAGGCAGACTGGAACTGGGCACCCTGGCGGGTGACATCCAACAGCAGCTTCACCCCTCAGGGATAACTGGACAGGGTCAGAGGGCAGCCTGGTCACCTCCCACCTTCTCTGCATCCCCGATTCTGGAGCCCCAGAGAGGAAGGGTGACAGAGGTGACAGCTGACACCCGGGGCGGTGGTTGGGAGTGAGCGAGCCCGGCCTGGCTGGCCACTGGGTGCTCTCTGTCCGGGGCTGGCCGGGGACTCAAGAACATGGGCACAGGGAGAATGGTGCCCAGTGTCTGCCCCAGATGGAAACTTCGGGAGCCCTGGGAGTGGCAGACACCCCTGCCACTGTTGTGAGAGCATCAGTCCAGCCCCTTGGGTTGGCATCCATGTGTCCCCAGAGCCGTGCAAACATCCCGCCCTGTAAGCCAGAAATTCCAGGAACGGGTCCTAGAGACACATCCGCCACCTGCACAGAGACCTCATTGAGGGGCAGCCGCTCAGCCTCTGGATGGTGTCGGGGGACCACACGGGCAGCAGGGTGTGTGCCCGGGGTTCCGGGCAGCTTCCAAAGGGTGACACAGAGGAATGTTTGACAACCGAAAAAGCACATTGCAGAGAAGTGTGAAGTGAGGGGGAGCATGTGGTACAGGACAGAGCGTACTTTTGTGTAACCAAAAAGCACTAAGACCGGGTTTGGGTCCCAGGCGCACAGAGAGGCCGGCCGAGAGGTGTCCTCAGACACCACCGCTGGCTGGTCCCTCGGGAGCTGGGCCGGGGGCCGTTTTGTTTCCCTTGTGGGGCTCTGCTGTTACTTGCGGTGGGTACTGTGGGTACGTGTGACTTATTTAGTGAGAGGGAGGTGTGCGGTTTCCCTGCCCCTTTGGTAATGGAGGTAAATTTCACAAATAACCCCAGTCCAGGGCCCGTGACTGTCTGGAGCCACCCTGTCCCCCAGGCCAGGCCCCCACCCCCTGCTCAGGCTCCTGGGGGCTTTAAGCAGACGCCCTGGGGCGGGGGCCCCGGGGAGGGTCCCGTCACTCACGCCACAGCCTCCAGAACCTGCCCTCTGCCCGTCCTGCCCCTGTCCTCTGTCCTCTCCCTGCTTCTCAGAAACACAGTCACCCTCCGGCCAGAGACACAATGGCCCAGAGCCACCCGTGACAGCCCAGACCCCACCCTAGGGCCCTCCAGGGGTTTATTCCAAAAAGCACAGGGTGCCAGGAGGAATTCTTGCACCGGTCAACATGTTCTTTTTAAAATTAACAGAACTTTCTAGGCTGGGAGGGCCCTCGAGGATTAGCTGGTTAGACCCATCTGGGGAGCTTTTAAACACGGAGGGGCACCTTTGTTTCACTGAACAAAATGTGCAGGTGGCAGGTAAACACATGGGACGGTGGTCAGCGTTGAAAGCCATTAGGGCAACACAAACTGAAACCACAGTGAGATTTCACGCCACGTCCGTCAGCACAGCTGCAAGTAAAACGCGCCACGCCGAGCGCCGGCAAGGCCGCCGAGAGAAGCGGCCCCTCGGACGCGCTGCCGGGAGCGTGAACGGTCCGGCCGCTGGGAGGCGGTGTGGTGGGCTCTTCTCAGAGTTAGTGCGCTCCTGCCAAGCGACCTGGCTGCCGCACTCCTGGGCACGTGTTCCAGAGAAAGGAAGGCTTACGTTCACACAGAAACCTGTCGGAGAACACTCATAGCTGCTCTGCCCCTCACAGGCCCCCCAAAACCGGAAACTGCCCAACGTCCCTCAGCGGGTGAATAGATAAACAAATTGTGGTACATCCATGCCCTGGGACGTTGTTCAGCTGTAAGAAGGAAGGAACTATTGATACGTGAACAATTTGAATAAACGTCCAGGGAATGATGCCGAGTGGAAAAAAAAAAGCCAGTCTTGAAAAGTTATATACTGTACGATCCTCTTTGTGCACATCCTGAAATGCCAAAATGACGGACAGAAGCCATCAGGGGTGAAGGATGGGGAGAGAAGTGGGTGTGTCTGCAGAGGGAGGGGTGGCGCCTGGAGAGGGACCGGTCCCGGAACGCCCGTGGTGGCGGGCGCTCATACACAGCGATGTGTGGCAAAACTGCATCGCCTTAGACAGGCCTCTTCACTGTCTCGGGCCAGTCTCCTGTTTTCTCCATCCTGAGTCCCCCTGGGGTGCACTGCTGGGGTGGCTGCAGTGGCTGATGGCTGGCTGGTTGGCGGCATTTTTTGTCCACAGTGTTATTACTGGAGGAGGCGGGGGGAGGGGTCTTCCCTGCATATTTTATTTTGCAACTTAATGTGAATCTGTTGTTATTGTATTTTATTTTAAATTTATATTATTTTTTGGAGGAGGAGGTAATTAGGTTAGTTTATTTTATTTTTAGAGGAGGCACTGGGGATTGAACCCAGGACCTCATGCATGCTAAGCATGCGCTCTACCACTTGAGCTATACCCTCTCCCACCTGTGGTTATTTTAAAGTAAAGAGTTTAAAAAAAAATACCGGAGGTGCAGAAGCATGCCCCCGGAGGTTCTGTCCTGGGCTGGAGCCCAGGTGTCAGTACAGCTGTGTTTCTTAGAGGCGTCCCAAGTGAGGACCGCGCAGCCCGCGGTGGAAGCACTGGCCACTGCCTTGCTTATTAGCAGAGGGAAACTGAGGCCAGAAAGGGGAATGGGACTTCCCAAGGCCACACAGCTGCTCCAGGAGGACCCTCAGTGCTGAATTAAGGCTTGGGTTTTTCCTGCTGCTCCAGGCTGGGGCTGGACCAGGCTGGTTTGGGTTTGGGGGTTTTTGAATGTAAATATGTATTGAAATCCAGCGTACGGCTTGTTGAATTGTCGCAAACCGAACCACAGTCATGGAACCAGCACCTGGGCCCCCAGGCAGAAGCCACCTAGCCTCCCGGGATCCCCCTGGGGCCCCTGCAGGGGCACAGTCCACCCCCGAGAGACCCCTCTTCCTGACTTCTCACAGCACAGGCTTGCTTTTCCTGTTCTTGGACTTTGTAGGTGGTCAGGTGCTGGTTGGAAACCGTGCCAGGGAGGCTGAGGGCCAGTTTACTCTGAGGGAGATGGAAGTGGCCTCCCCAGGAGCCTGATAAAGTAGGGCTGGGGGCAGGGATCCAGGGAAAGGACAGTCCCCTCGTCCAGGGAGGCTGGGACGGGCTGTTCACCCCAAGCCCACGGTGGAGGCAGGAGGAGGAGCTGGAGCCCTGCCCGGCTGACCCAGAGCTCCGCAGTCCATGAGCTTGGTCCAGGGTCCCCCAAATATCTTGGGGCCCCGTGCCGGGGGGCGGGCAGGAGCTCCAGCAGAGAGACAGAGCTCTGGGCTTGGGGCCGCCACACCTCAGTAAGAGCCAGTGGCACTGAGCAGGTTGCCTCTCAGAGCCGCGGTTTCCCCTGTAAATGAGGATATTACATATGTGAATAAAACAAACATCTACTAATACAGAATCAGTGTGTTAAAACGCAACACGTTAACATTTCATTTGCATGCTGTCGGAAGCATGCCTTCGTATGATGCGTAACGTAACATGCTCCTGTTTGGGGCCTTATCCTGGCCATAGCTGGACTCATAGAATGCTGACTCTGCGCTGTTCTCAGTGTACTAACCTATTTAATCTTCCAGAGCATTATAAAAGAGGAGTGAAAACTGAGGCACAGAGAGGTTCATTAACTTGCCCAAGGCCACACAGCCAGTACATGGCAAAGCTGGGATCTGAACCCTCGCCCTCTTGGCTCCAGAATTAGCGTTGTAAGCTTTAGGCTCAATAAACATCTCAATAAACACTCTTGGGTGTGCTGTTAGTAACAGCGTGTGGGTATCAAGGACCTGCCGGCCTGTGCCTCCCAGTTTACAAAGCACTTCTCCCCCGCAGGCAGCATCTCCCTTTCTCGCAGCATCTGGGCGAGGTGGGGCTGTTGTCGCTGCGGCTCGTTCCTGGTGAGGAGGCCGAGGTGTAGGGGGCCGTGTCCTGTCCCATCCTGGCCCTGAGGTTTGAGCCCAGGCCTTTGGTTCCCAGTCCAGCTGCTCCACGCTTTCCACGCACCTGCGCTCTGGGACCTGTCCTGCCCAGGCTGTACCTCTCCTGTTTGCAGTCTGGCTGAGCAGTGAAGGAGGGTGGTGGGCAGAGTAGGCCTCAATCTGCAGCTGCGTGGACCCGGCAGGGTGCCTGGAAGAGGGAGAGTGCTCATTCACAGTCAGTCCCAACAGGGCGATCAGGAGGTCAGCGTCACAGGGTTGAGGACTAGGCCACGGCAGGCCAGGTCAGCCCTGCTGGACTGTGAGGGCAGGTCATGCCCAGCAGAACATCCCCACCTTTGTGTGTGCTTTGGTGATGGTACTGTCTGATGGAAAATATTGTGCCCCCTGCAATATCTTGGACCCAGGTGCCACAATATGGTGGAGTGTCACCTTACCTCCCTCACAGGCTGTGATGGAGACTTGTCAACGGTCAAAACCAATGCTGAGTACATAGGAAGTGCTCAAAGAATATTCACTGTTCTTAGGGAAGTGGGAGAGAGAAGAAGGGGGGGCAGGGAAGGAGGGAGAGGAAAAAAGGTAGAAAGGAGTCTGATTAGGGGGACAAAGTAGGCAAAGAAGTCTGCACAGAGGAGTTGACATTTGAGTAGGGTTTTGGAGGGTGAATAGGAGTTTGCTGCAAGATAAAGAGGTAGGGAGTGGAATGGTGTTCCAGGTACAGGGAGCCCCGAGCCGCATCATCAGCATTTGTAAACGGGGATCATGATGCCATGTGCCTCCTGAGATTCACACGGCAGGTTAGATAAGGAAGCGTTTGGAGAAGGGACTGTGAGCTGGGCAGGCTCTCTGTGGCAGGCCAGCATGGTGCCACATGACCATGATGCGGTCATAGCTGGACTGGAGCTGGGAGTGGAATCCCTTTGCTGGTGGCAGGGCAGCCTGGGGCCTGGGCAGGACATGCCCTGGGGAGCCCCGCCCCGCCTGCCGGCATCCCTGTCACATCGCAGTGGAGCTGCCTCATGCAGCACATCCACATCGGTGCGGCCAGGAGTGGGTCATCCTAATCTGGGGCTTCCTGGCGGCCAGGATTCCTCACCACACCCCACACGGGTCCCAGCACAGTCCCCGCAGGGGAGGGAGGGGAGGCCCGCCTGGCCATCCCTGCCCTCTCCCTCCTAGAAAGCCTCTCAGAGTGTTGGCCACACAGCATTTCCCTTCTCTGAGCCTGTTTCCCTCCTGGGGCGTCTGTGGGGCCTCGGGCAGGGCTCCCCCCCCAACTATACTCCCCACCTCTAACCCATGGTTTGTAGCAGGTAACAAGGTCAAAGGAGACTCCCCACTTCACCTCACCCGGAAGTAGGAAAGTTGTTGAATGTGATCAGGGACAGAGCACTCCATGCAGAGGCAACAGCAAGTGCAAAGGCCCTGGGGCAGGAATGAGGCTGGTGTTGCAGGAGCAGGGAGCCCCAGGTGGTTGGGGGCGGGGGTAGGATGAGATGAGGGTGAGGGGGCAGGGCCAGCTCATGCTGGGAAGGGGTTGTCTGTGCGGGGACGGAGCCCATGGGCAGAGCTGCCAGCTGGCGGGCTCAGGCCACACCCCAGGGCATAGCTCTGACTGCAAAGAACCTCTGCTGGGAGGAGTCCTGTGGAACCTTGGGCCTTGGCTTCCCCATTCAACGGGGAACAGTTGGACTTGACATTGTCAAGGGCCCCTTGGGACTGAGCGAACCCCCAACCTGGTGTTGGGGTGGGGACAGGGCAGCTGTTTGGCTGACCCATCAGAGGGAAAGAAAGCACATGGTTTCTCGCACGTGGGGCCAAAGGCTTTCCCCAGGGCTGCTCACCTACCCCAGGACCTGAGCTGGGACGCAGCATGGCCTGAGCTCGCATGGCCCTGGGAGGTTGTTGTGTGGGGTCGTCAGTAATCCTGTCTCACTTTTGGCACCTCAGGAGCTCCCTGGAGACCGGAAGCAGCCTCTCCAGTGACAGATACAGGTACTGTTGCACCGTCTACTCCTGGCCTGCACCAGTGACCAGGACCAGCCCGAGGTCCCCCCAGTGTCCGGGCTCAGCCCGAGGTCCCCCCGGTGACCAGGGCTCAGCCCGAGGTCTCCTCAATGATCAGGATCAGCCCAAGGTCCCCCCAGGACCATGCTCAGCTGACAGTTCCTCTGAGATCCAAGGCTGTTGGTCCCCCAGGGGCTGGGTGGCAGCCGCAGTTCCCATGACAACCAAGGTTACAGCCCGAGGGAGAAGCGACAGTTTCCATTAGTTTTCAGACCGTGCTTGGTGGACTTGGCGGGTGTTTGAGGGTCTTGAATCTTGGTGTTTCTGTAAGATGTCTTGAGAAGAAAGGGCTGGAGACTGGCCTAGGAGAAGGCCCCTGGACAGGGGTCAGCAGGTCTCTGCGCACGTCTGGGGGCATGAAAGACCAGGCACCAGCAGTTGGTCCTGGAGTGAGGTCGGCGGGGGGTGGGCTGGGAGGGGACGTCTGTGCCACGCGTAGGGGTGACAGAAGTTGGCGAGGGTGGGAGGTGAGCCTCTCCCAGGAGAGGGCATGCTTTGTGAGGCCCTGAGAGGAGTGGACGTGGCCGGGGCGCTGGGAGGGAGGAGAGGGCAGTGGCGGGGCATGAGCAGAGCCCAGCCCCCCGAGGATCTCGGCCTCAGTGAGAAGGGATTTCTGCAGTTCCCCATCCTGCCCCGTCAGGTGGCCATAGGTGCTGTAACAGGATGAGATGGTCCTAGTGACCAGCTCTGAAACCTGGAGGTGGCCAGGGCTGTGAGAAGGGTTGGGGGTGGCCATCTGGGTGCTGCCTCCCTGAGCCAGCTCGGGGCTGGGCATCCCGGCAGCCCTCGTGGAGGACGGAGAGCAGGGCCGTCCACACACGTCCACACGCCGTGTAGTCCTGTGCTCGGACGCTCCACAGCCACGGCGGGCGGTAACAGCGGGCGCTGGCGGTAGGGGAGGGCTGGCGGGCTCCCACTTCCTCACGCCCACACAGAGCTCCTCGCCCGTTTTACTGAAGTCCCTTGTTCAGGGTTCTCAGCTGGTGGGCGGAGCTGGGATTTGAACCCAGATCCTGGTGTGGACACTGCCTGGTGCTGCAGCACACTCCATGCCCGTGTGTGCACATTTCCTGCACAACCAGAATCCAGAACGTTCTCACACTCCATTCCCTCGGCAGCCAGACCCTCGCACCGTCACTCTGTGTATGGTTCTCGCACACTGCGGCCACACCCCGGTTTCAGCCCAAAAGTGATTGCACGCTCACACTCAGACATACCCACACACTCAGGGGCCCCTGCCTGGCTGGTCCCAGGTGCCCTGTGTGTGTGTGTGGGAGTCGTGGCAGGGCCGGCTCGGCCCCGGGGGAGAGAAGGTTCAGGAAAGTTCTGTAAGCAGCTGGGCCCTGACTGCCCTTCCCCCCTGGGGAAGGCCGCCCGCTCTGCCCCTGACCACCCGCGGCCCTGCCTGGGGTCAGGCTGGGGAAGGGGCTGGGTGGGCTCTGGCCCCAGGGTGTCTGGGGGCTGTGTTCGGGCTCCAGCGAGTCCCCTGCCCCCTCACGTTTGACCGTATCGTTCACCACCAAAGCTAGGCCCCGCTCTTGGCCACATAAGGCAGGGCGGTCATGGTCAGGGAGTGGCCACAGTGACCGGCGCTCCCCAAGGCTGGCCGCGCTTGGCCTCACAGCCAGTGGCCCCGTGCCTTCACAGCCGGGGGGACGAGCTGGGCCCCTGGGCTCTCCTCACCTCACCCCCTCCATGCTTAGACCTGATTTCCTGAGCACCCACAGGTGTTGGAGGCTCAGAGACCACAGCGAGCTGCCCACTGCCCGCGCAGAGACACTGCAGCGGGGCGGCCAACGGACAGAGAAGCCGAGTTTTAATGTAACATGTCAGGTGGCGACAAGGGTGTAACCTCAAAGCTGAGTCACGCTTTATCCGGGGCCTTACTGAGAGTGCTAGGCCGGGAGACAGCCTGTCGGCCTCTGAGGGAGGCTCTGAAGAGGTCGGGGAGGGGCCAGGACAAGGAGGAGGTTTTGCTCAGGGCGGGGTGGGGGTGGGGGGTGGGGGTGGCTAGGCAGACCTACATCAAAGAAGGCTGCTGGTCACAGAAAAAGCCGTCTCAAGCTAGTGACTGCGGTGCTTCTCTGTGCAGGAAGATGCAAGCGTCAGGGCTCACTGAAACGGCTCCTTAGATGTGCATCTTAACTGCCCCTGAATCCCTGCAGGGGCACCTTCAGGGGCTGCCGTGGTGGTTGGTGGATTGGTGACTAGCAGCATTCTTTGCTTCTGAAATGGCGGGCAACGTTGTTGTTGTTGTCCCCAAGCGCTATAAAGAAAGGTAAGCCAGGGTGAAGGGGACAGTGACGGGAGGTAGTCAGGGAAGGCCTCTTGGAGGAGGCATCGTTCAGCCAGACCGTAAGGAAAGGGGGGCGGGCAGGGGATGAGCCATGCGACTGTCTGCAAGAAGAGCATCCAGGCAGTGTGACAGCCAGTGCAAAGGTCCTGAGGTGGAGCTGGCCCAGCACGTTTGAGGAACAGCAGGTGCTTAATGAGCTCTACCCGCACCCCAGCGGTCTCGCCTCACGTCTCACCTTCCCAGTAGCCTTGGGACGGAGGCAGAGCCCAGCTCAGACCTCCCATTTCACAGATAAGGAAAACTGAGACCCAGAGCCCCAAGGAATGTTGGTGCCAGACCCAGGCCCCCGCCTCCTGCTCCCGCTGCTGCCGGGCCTCTGCCCTTTCTGTGCAGCAGGGCCACTGGCCTGGCGGCTTCGTGGGAGCCTCTGAGCTGGCCGGTCCCACCGGAGGAGGGTCTGAGGCCTGCTCACAGCCTGGGAATTCAGAAACAAAGGTCCCAGCCAGTAATTGCCTCCTTTCAAAGACACAGCCGGCTTCCTCTGCTGGGCGGGCGTGAGAGGGAAGCTGATGTCCTGTCGGGGGAGGGTGGGAGGCTGGCTCTGCCGGCTGGAAACAGGCCCCCTGCCCTCCTTCCTCGCCTGCCCTGGCCGTCAGCCCAGTTACCCAGCGGCTCACCTCTCCCCAGCCTGGGCGGTGGACTGCGCCCCACCTGCGTCCAGCCCGGCCGTCCTAATGATGCTGGCTGCGCCCCCTCCCCTCCCTGGGCCTCACACTCCCCATTGGTAATTGGGAGCCTCCACGGAGCCCCTGGGAACGCCTTTCCATCCACTCCCGAGGGAGGGCTGCTCTCCAGAGCTGCTAGGCTGGGTCGTTCCTGGTGGGGGGGGCTGTCCTGTGCACTGTGGGACGTTTGACAGCATCTCAATGCACGTCCCTCCCCACTGTGGCAACTCAAAGTGTCCCCAGGCATGGCCAGTGTCCTGTGGGGGCAGGAGGTGGTGGCACAATTGCCCGGATGGAGAAACACCCTCCTGAGGCTGATGGCATTGTTTTTGGTTTTGCCAGCACAGGGGAGGGGGTGGGGGATGGGATCAGGCCTGGTTCCACACCCAACCTTGGGTGCCAGACAGCCTGCGTGGGATCCGCGGGCCCAGCCCTCCTGTGGCACCAGCTCTTGTCTGAGGCCAACGTGCCTGGATGTCATCCCTCATACACAGGGATGGGGTCTTCTCCGAGCCTCTGTTTCTTCATCTATGGATGGAGAGGAGCAGCGAGCTCTGCTTACGAAGATGTGATAAGACCACTGCTTTTTAAACAGTGTTGAGCAAACAAGGGGCCCCAGGGAGCAGGCGGGGCGAGTGTGGTGCATTCAGGAGCGCCCTGCCGTCCCGCCGTCCAAGACCCTAGACCCCTGCACCAGACGGCGATCGGGCCCCTGCACTGGCCCGGCACTGCGGCGAGCCGGGCTGGGCTGTGGTGCTGGTGCTGCAGGTCCAGGAGAAGGAGGCAGGACACAAGCAGACAAGTAAATAAATGGTCCTTGCAGAGGATGGCGTGTCCCGGGGAGAAAGCCGGGGTGGGAGGATGCGGGGGGCTCAGATGGTCAGGGAGGCTCTGAGGGGGCTGGAGGTGCGGTCTGGAGGGTGGAGAGGAGCGGGGACGGCATTATCTAGCAGAGGGAGGGCCCAGAAGGCGGAGGTGGATCTGGGGACCTGACAGGAGCCAGGGGTCTGGGCACCGGGAGCCGCAGAGCAGGCAGACGGTCAGTAGGAGCCTGGGCACTGCAGGCCAGTGGATGATCGGGAGTTTGGCCTTTACTCTGAGAGCAGGGGGTGCCGCGTGAGGGTGTGGTGCAGAAGAGAGGCATTTTGAGGTCCCTGTGGCGGGTGTGTAGGGAAGGGGCCACGGGGCGTCCAGAGCGGGAGCTGGACCTTCCAGGATGGGCGGGGGCGAGGCTGGGCCTGGTGGTTCCGCTCGGCCACCTGTGACCCGTTCTGCCTGTGGTTCCCGGACCCTGGCCAACAATGTCCCCGGCTGGCTGGCTGCCCCCCCACAGCCCACAGGAGTCCCCTCCCGGCAGCCAATGAGCTGCTGTCATCGAGGTTCCATGTTAGATTTTATCGGTGTGTCCCTGTCACCCGGGCAACCGCGCCAGGGGCCCTGTCAGTCTGTCTCCGCTGCCTGCTCCCACCCACACCACAGTGGCTACATGGTGAGTTTTTGCTCACGGGCTGGATGGGGATTCCGCTAAACGTACTCGATCTGGCAGACGAGGTGGTGTTTGTCATCTTGCCCTCTCCCTGCCTGCAACCCCCACCCCCAGGTCTTCCTGGCCTTGGCCACTTTGGGCCAGGCAGGTGGCTGGGTGACGGCCTTGCCAGGTGCTGCTGCGGCCACCAGGGGCCCGGTTGGAAGAGGGGGCTCACAGAGCCAAAGTCGGGAGCCCAGACATCCAGGCCCCCAGGATGCTGGGCCCGGGGCCCCCGCAACTCGGCACAACCAGAGCTTCCCCCGTTCGCCCCAGGGTCCCACTGGGGAGCCCCGAGAAGCACCCGCCACCAGAGGCAGCCTGAGCCTGAGGTTGCCTGGCGAGCCCCGCGAGGAGTCGCTGGGCTTTTGTGCGCTGCTCTTTGTATTGGAGGCGTGTGCTGCAGGAGCCGGCCGGCGGGGCTGGGCCATGTGAGTGGGGCTGCCGTGGCAGCAGGGGCCGGGGCGGCCAGAGTGGCCCGTCCCTCAGCTCCCCAGCCCCTTTCCCAGTCTTGGTGGAGGTGCCACGGGGGTCGAGCCACAGACTGAGAGGCGAAAATGCTCAAGTTCAAGGCCTTTTGCCTGGATTACTGGCAGTTCCTGTGCCTGCAGCCGCTGCACGGAGTCTATAAAAGGTATGTGGACCCGGGAGGGACCGTGCCATGGGGCAGCGGGGCTGGAGGGACCGTCCCCGCCTGCCGAATGTAGGGCCTCCTCGTCCCTGCGCAGGGCCCCCGCTGGCCTTTGCTGTGGGCCACACTGTGCAACTCGGCTTAATTGTATCCCCCTCCTTCCAGCCCAGAAACTGGTAGGATTTCTATGGAGAAGTGGTCACCCGAGACAGCCCTGTGGCCAGGCGCTGAGTTTCATTGTTCCTTGCTGCTGGGATCGGCCCTGGAGTGGACTTGCTCTGAGCAGTCGGACCCCACAGGAGGGCAGCCCCCACCCCGGCCTGGCCCTGCCATCGTCCACTCCCTCTAACCTCACCGGCAGCTCATGTGACTAATGGGCTTGACTGCCTCCATCCCAAGCAGGGATCTGAAACTTATTTCGGGGTGGGGTGCAGAATGGGGAGAATCCCTGGCCTGGAAGTCAAGAGACCAGAGCTTCAAGTCCCTCCCCCTGCTGTGTGACTTCAGGCAGGTCACTTTCCCTCTCTGAGCTGGATCCTTAGGGATTTGGACCTGATGATGATGTAGGGGCATTTGGGGACTGCTCCCTGAAATGATGCGGGCTGTGGACATGACCCCCATGTCAGGAAACCTGACAGTCTCTTCCGCGGGTGTGTTCTGTCCACACACACGCCCTGGCTGAGAACCACCAGTGCCAGGCCAGCGGGAGGGGCACCCTGGATCCACCGCTGTGGTCACCTTCAGTGGCGTGTAATTAAAGACCTTGGGGGAGGGTGGCAGCACCCCAGCTACTCGAGGGACACTAGTTTGATTCCGCACTCGGCGAAGTCTGTGTCTGCGGCTATTAGCATGCGAGCGGTTCTGGGGGAGTGTGAGAGCTTTTCTTTCTCTTCCAGAGGGCTTTCTCATGGGGGCGGGGTCTGGAGGTCTCACAAGCAGCCTCCAAAAGGAAGTCCCTGCTCCTGGGTGGGTGCCAGGGAGAGGGCCCGCCCAGCATCCGATGAGCACCAGCCCTGCCCGGCACACCCTACGCGCGTGCGGGGGACCAGCCTTTCCCGCCACCCGGGGAGTTTGTTCTTATGGGCCCGGGGCGCCTGGAATAGTCTGGCTGCTAGTTATTAGGCGTCCACCGAGGGTGCCCTTTACTCTCTGGTCAGTCCCTCACCCCTACTGCAAAAGGGGCACTGAGGCCCCACTTTGAGCAGTTAAGACCCAAGGGCAGGCGGCCAAGTAAGTGTGGCCACAGGATTTGGACCCAGGTCTCTCTTGTTCCAAGCCGGACACTCTCTCTCCTGTTCCACAGCTCGGGTGAGGCAGTATGCGAGGGCAGAAGGGACAAAAGCTGGGTGGCCCCACGCAGCAGGGGTCAGGCAGACAAGGCAGGAGTTGTGGTCAGAGTGCTGATGGAGGCACTAGTGGGTCTGGACGTGGGGCTTCATGGAGGAAGTGACAGCTGAGTGGGCAGTGAGGTGTCTGGAGGAGTTGGCTGGACCGAGAAGGGGAGGGTGAGTGTTCCAGGCAGAGGGAGATGCACGTGGGAAAACCCAGAGGCTTTCAAAGGCCAGGTGTCTTCAGGTGGTGGTGAGAGGCCCTGGAGCTGGGAGGGGGTCAGGGTATCGGAGACCAGGACCAGGGGCTGGACTTCCTGCTGCGCACAGCAGAGGATGGTGGGCCGGGAAGGGTCTGAGGGAGGGAGTAGCAAGTTGAGAGTCACCTCTGGGAGTCACATGGTCCTTAGGGAGGACCTGCCTCGAACTCCAGGGGCAACCAGTGAGAGTGCCCTTGGCCCCGCCCAGCATGAGAAGTTCTTATTCAGAGTAGGTGCCCTTTTCTCAAGCCCCGAGTGTAGCCCAAGGACAAATGGGACACTGTCCTCAAGGAGCTCCCAGCCTTCTAAGGGAAAGAGACCCACTCACAAGCCTTGAGCGTTAAGGGTGGGGGATAAGTAGAGGCGGCACAAAGATACCATCAGCCCGAAGGAGGCCATCTGGCCTCGGAGAAATCAAGGAAGGCTTCCTGCAGGAGGTGTCAAGTCTGAGCTAGGCCTGAATGTAGGAGCAGAATTTTTCCACATAGGGAAGGGCACTGTTGGCAGAGAGCACAGCATGTACAAACATGTAGAGGTAGGACCGAGCCTGACGCAGTTCAGAAATGGTCAAAGCTGAGGCGGAAGTGTGGGGTACCTGTCAGGCAGTGAGGCTAGGAAGGAAGGTGGGGGTGGGACTGGTGGTGCAGAGGCTCACCGAGCATCGGCTACAGGACGTGGAGGATGCAACTGTCCCATTTCCCAGATGAGAAGATGGAGACTCGGGGAGGAGCAGTAGCTGGCCCAGGGTGGCCCGGCCTGGCAGTGGGGCCCTGGGACCTCGCCAGGCCGCACGCTGCCGGCTGAGGAGGTCCGACTGCGCCCTGGCAGATAAGATGCTTGGGGCTGGGGTCGCTCCTCTTTCCATTGATTAGTGTCCAGAAATAACGGTGGCATGTCAGTCAGTGAGCGAGAAATTCCATCTGTACGGCTAGACCTCGTCCGGCGGGGCTTCGGAACGTGCTAGGGGAGCGGCTCCTGGGGGCGTTGCGGGGTCAGTGCCGGGGAAGCACTCAGGGTGGCTCACGTCCGGGGCTTAGGAAAAGGCGGTCGCCGCGGCCCCAGCACCGCCCACACCAGGAGCTTCCCAGACGGACCAGTGGGCTTTTTTCCTGATGCCCTAAGTCCGCCTTGTTTAAAACAGCGACCCAAAACTTGCGAGTATGAAAAGGGTGTTTTGCAGACAATGCATAATTAACCACTTCTAAACACAGGGTGTGAGAGGCTCCCTCGAAGCTGTTAATTATTCTTCATTAGTAATCTTAAATTCATGCAAAATAATCCTGGCATCCTGCCAGAGGCTGGGGCTGCGGGAGGAGCAGAGCTGCTGATTTCAACTGGAAAATGCACAGGAACGTTCTGGGCATCTCTGCCTGCTGCCTGGGGCGATGGCCACCCTGCAGAGCCTCAAGCTTGGGCCCAGAGGCCACCGTGGGAGGCACAAAACCCTGTCCTCCGGCCCCAGGGTGCAAAGAAACTGGGGACAGTGGTCTACCCATCTGTAGCCTGGCTTCAGAAAGGAACTGTTAGAACGTAGGAGACGGCTGTCAAGTCCCATTCCACACCAGTCCCAGCGCCAAACCTCAGCAGGGCCCCTGTTTGGGGTGTTTATGTCCCACACACGTTTTTATCACTTTGCTGACACAAAAGACCATTCTGTGCGTTTGGGAACTTTACATAAGTGATGTCGTAATTTGCTGCTTGCTTTTTCAAAAGTTTTAACTGTGGTAAAATACACGTAACTTGAAACTGACCGTCTTAACCATTTTTGAGTGTGCGGTTCAGGGACATTCAGCACGTTCAGGCGCTGTGCCACCCGCCACCCCTGTCCATTCCAGGACTTCGTCATCTTCCCAAACTGAAACTCTGCCCCCGTTAGCCACTGACTCCCCGGTTCTGCTCCCCCACCACCCTGCTTTCTGTCCCTATGAATTGGACCTCTCATAAGGGGAGTCTTCGGGGTTTGTCCTTTGTGACCGGCTCATTTCACTCAGCATCATGTCCTCAAGGTTCAGCCATGTCGTAGCAGGTGTCAGAATTTCCTTTCTTTTTTAAGGCTGCCTAATACTCCGTGGTGGGTCTAGACCACGTTTTTATCTGTTCATCCACTGATGGACACATGGGTTGCTTCCACCTTCTGGCTATTGTAAGTGAGGCTGCTGCAACCTTGGGTGTGCAGAGATCTCTTTGAGATTTCCTTAGTACTATTCCTTCAGAATAAAGTAATTTGGTGCCCTGCCACCCCAGAAAAAAGATGCAACTTGGTTTTTTGCAGTTCACATTTTACTGGTGAGGGTTGTCTGTGTTGCTGGGTCTGTTTTCACTTGTGTATAGTATTCCACAGTACAAACACCTGTTTCTCTGTTAATATGTATTTAGGTGGTTGCCCATTTTTGACACTCCAGGCGGGCTGCAGGGCGTGTTGCTGCGTCCTCTTCCGGTACCTGTGTGTGGAGTTCGTAGGGTTGGTACCACGGTGGCAGCTGAGTGCCTTTGACTCTACTGGGCTTTGCAAACTGCAGCAGGCTTGGGAAGAGAAGCTACCTGGCACCAGGGTGCCCGGGACACACTTGGAACTTGATAAATAGTTGGGTCTTCTTTTTGTCAATGAAGTGAGTTGGAAGAAAGTGTAGGTGTTATTCAGGAGACGGAGCGATCATTTCAACTGGGAAAGTCAGAAAGCGTTCTTGTAGAGCAGAGACGGTCTTGGGGGATGAAGAGGGATTTCCCACCAACACAGGGGAGGCAGTGCTCCTGGCGGAAGAGGCACGGAGAAGATGCGAGGACGGTGGTGTGTGAGCCTTGGGTCCGGTGTAGTCTGGTGGTGAGCCTCAGAAGTCCCGTGAGGCCAGCAGAGACAAGGAAGTCTCCTGGCCCGCTCCTGCGCGTTCCGGCGGTCAGCAGCTCCGCACCCTGGGTGGGGGAGGCCAGGCCGCAGGCCACCGGGGAGGGCGGTTAGGAAGGCGTCTGTGTGCTGGGCCGTGCCAGACGCCCCTCGTTTCCTGCAAGCTTTCCCTGCTCGGGCGCTTCTGCTGGACCAGGTGAGGCGCGGGTGAGACACACTGAGGGCTCCGTTCGACCACGTGGTCGGGGGACTTGAGAAGCATGTCTTCCGCGGGGAAGCCAGTGAAGGTTTAGGAATCCAGCAGCCCGAGCCAGACTCCACCCCGGGTTGGAGAGAAGTGTCCCCGAGTAGGGCACCAGCATGTCCTTGCCAGGGGCACCCAGCGGGCGCTTAAAGCAGGCAGCACAGGCGTGGAAGGGCTTCGTCCCCTCTGCTGACGGCGGCTTCCTGTGTCACAGCCAGAGCCCGCTGATGGCTGGGGGGAGGGGATGGGTGGGACGGCCATGGAGATTTTACTCAGGGGAATGCTGCTGCCAGGACAAGGCCCCATGGGCTCTCCCTGACAAACGCGTCCTGCCTTCGGCAGCGGGAGACTTAGCGCGTGAGAGTAACCCATGCTGAGCGGCCGTCTGCACCGCAGCCGTGTGCCGGCGGCCCTCGGGTGGGTGGGCAGCCTGCCTGGGGTCTCAGGTGCCCAGGCAACTGAGAGGAGGGAAGAGCCAGGCCCGGGGCTTCTGAGCTGATTCTCTTGTCCTTCAGGGCCTGCTGGGGGCGAGTTGTGTCTCCCAGAATTCGTATGTCGAAGCCCTAACCCCCAGTGCCTCAGAATGCGACTGCAGTTGGAGAGGGGGCCTTCAAAGAGGTGGTTAAGGTGCACGGAGGTCACGAGGGTGTCCCTAATCCAGTAGGTGTAAGAAGTGGAGATCAGGACACATCCACAGAGGTACGACCACGTCTAGTGGTTGATGTCATGCATCTCATCGACGGGCCTTGGGGCACCCAGCTATTTGGCTAAACGGTATTCTGCAGGTTTCTGTGAGAGCGTTTTTGGATGAGACTCGCATTTAAATTGGTGGACTTTGAGTAAAGCAGGCCGACCCTCCCCGGTGTGCGTGGGCCTCGTCCAATCAGCTGAGAGCCTGAATAGCAAAAACATTAAGCCGGAACTACACCTGCCTGACTGCCCTCCGGTTGGGATACCAGGTCTTTTCCCCGTGTCTGGACTCAGATTGAAATGCCGGCCGTTCTGGGTCTCAAGGCTCCAGGCGTGGGGATTAGAAGCTTTCCTGGAAGGGCTAGAATTCAAGGCCGCCAGCTCGCCAGCTGCAGATCTTGTGACTTGCCAGCCTCTGTGGTGACGTGAGCCAGACTTTATAATAAGTAAATGTATGTATTTGTTTTTAAATAGGTGTGTGTATAATCAAATAGAGTGTGTGTATCCACACACACACACGCACGCCCTAATGGTCCTCCTTCCCTCGAGAACCCTGAGTCACATGCCACGTCAGGAAACGGGGAGAAGGAGGCCGTCTGCAAGCCAAGGAGGGAGGCCTCCGAAGAAGCCAGCCCGGTGGACACACTGATCTCAGGCTTTGGCCTCCGGCTGCGAGACAGTGAATTTCCGTTGTTTAAGCTGCCCGCCCGGCCCGTGGTCTGTTACAGCAGCCAGAGAAAAGTGCTCCGGGACCTCGCTTGCTTCATCTGTGAAATGGGTACAAGGACCCACCCTCAGGCTTATCAGGGATCTGTGTAGAGCACAGTGTACGTGCACACGCTCTGCTCACCCAGCAGAGCCCACATGTCCGGTGTGTGGTGGTCAGGGCTGGATGGGAGGCAAGGGAGGCATCCGCCTTGGGGGCGGAATTTAAACGGACGCCAAAAACTCTCAGCGATGAAGCAGACAAATGTCAAAACAGGACGTGCAGGCAGGCTGCTGCTGTGGGTCTCCCAACCCTGTGTTACTGTGTGACCGGAAAGGTCACTTCCAAGGAGCCACAACCCCCTGCAGGGCCGAGGGTAATGTGTGAACAGGCAGGTGGTGTGGAGCTGTTTTTATAGGCATTTTTTAAATTTTCAAACTTTGTTAACTTTTTCCCTTGGGTCAAAAATACAGAGGCCAGAAGGAGGGTACAGCTCAGTGGCAGAGCACGTGCTTAGCATGCATGAGGTCCCGGGATCAGTCCCCGGTGCCTCCGTTAAAAAAAAAAAAAACAGAGGCTGTTGTGGAAGGTGTGTGGACGGGCGCATTTCCCATCTGCTTTAGCCTTCAGCACCCTGGCCCGGAGCTGGCCGATCCGCGGCTGCATCGTCCACTCCCAGAGGGCCGGGCAGTGCTGTCCTTGAAGGCCGTCCTGAGAACACATTTCCCTCTGCTTGTTTGCAAAGGAGGCTTACGGTCAGGGACTGTTTCTCCGTAGAGGACGTCGTCGGTCGGATGGCACCGCTGGATGAGATCTGAGGATTAGATAGTAGTGTTGAACCGGTGTGCACGTCCCAACTCTGAAACCTGTGCTGCGATTATGTCAGAGAAGGTCTTCTGTTTTCCGGGAAGACACTGAAGTAGCAAGGACTTGAGGTGGGCACCGATGACAGGTGTGCGTGTGTGTGTGTGCGTGTGTGTGCGCACGCCCATGGATAGAGAGAAGGCGTATGATAAAGCGAATGGGGCACAACACAGGACCCTGATGAACAGTGCACAGAATTCTTCCTACTTTTCTTGCAACTTTTTTGTAAGTCTGAAGTTAACTCAAAATCTAAAGTTTGAAGAAAAAAAAAAAAGAGCCAGAACTTGCTGAGGCCTGTGCTTAGGCCCTCATTTCTCCTGGCGCCGCCTGCCCCTAGGTCTCTCCCCCTGGCTCCCGCCTCAGTGCTTCGAGTCTCAGCCCAGGTATGCACCTCCTCAGAGAAGCCCTCCCTGATCACCTCATCCTGCACCCCCCGATCTCCCCACCCCTTCTTTCACGTCCTCCAGCTTTGTTTCCTTGTTTGTTTGTTCTATTTTTTCTTTTATTGTAGTATAGTTGATTTACAATGTTGTGTTAGTTCCTGGTGTACAGCATGATTCAGTTATATATGTGTATATATATATATATATATATATATATTCTTTTTCATATTCTTTTTGAACCCAGCTTTGTTTTCTTATCATCCTTACCAACATCAGAAGTTACCTCATTCGTTTGCTTAGCGTTTGTCCTCCGTCCCCTGCCTCCAGTGTCAGCTCTGTGGGACTTTGTCTTGTTCGCCCCTGCTCCTCGTCCCCTGTGCCTGGCACACAGTAGGTGCTCAATAATCATCTGTGAACAAGGGAGAGGTTCCGTGATCGTTGGGCTGAAGGCCAGAAAACCTGGAGTCTTGTTGTTCCCAGGTTCCCCTCGCCCAGACTTGCCATGGGACCCTGGGCAGTGCCTGCGCCACCTGGACCTTGGTCTCTTCGTCTGTACCCCAGCTCTGAAGCAGGTGGATCACGTGATGCAGGGAGGCGCAGGCTGCCGCCAAGGCTGAGTCCCCACCGCACCCCTCTCTGCTGCAGAGACCGCTGCCGGGGTGGGCCTGCCCCCCCACCAGCTCCACTCCCTGACGGAGAAGATGTACCTCGTGGGCCTTACCCGCAGCCCCGTGCTCCTGGGCAGGTGGCCCCTGACGAGCGTGTGCTCACCCCCTCCCTGGGCTTCCCGGAACAGAGGCGAGCGGGCGGGTTCACGCCGGCATCCTTGGCAGGAAGCGGTACCCTCCCGACATCGGATAGCGCTGTCTTGTTTTCTTGGTAACCTTCTCCTCACAGTGAGTGACACTAGTTTTCCATTTCAGGGAGCAATATCAAATTTCCTTTTGAAATAAACATATTCGGGGGAGAAACCAGTTAACCTGGTATTTTGTGCATTGTTTTTTAACTCGTTATGGTTACAAATTGAAACTCAGTCGGACGCAGGGAGAATGCTGCTCGGAGCCCCGCCATGAACCACAAGCCAGAACCGGACATCGTGGCTTTGCCAGAGTGTCAGGTCCCTGCCGCCCGCAACGCGCTGTTTGTCACATTCAGCTTTGTCCCAGATGGTCTCCAAGAAATGTCTTTTTACAATCGATTTGCTCAAATCGGGAGCCTAACGAGATCCACGCACTGCGTGCACCTCTTATGTCTCCTTTTCTCTGGAAGCGCCCCGCCTGTGTCGTCTGCGCAGTTCTTTGTTGAAGAAGCTGGGCTGTGTGCCTTCAGCACATCCCACGTTCAGAATTTGGCTGAGTTTCTCCCCAAGGTGTCCTTTTTCCTTTTCCTCTGTCTCCTGCAGCTCCTAACAGGGAGTTAGGTCAGGAAGCTTGATTATACTAGTCCAATTTTTAAACCAGTTGCTTTTAAAGGAAACACTAAATAGTATCAAATTAAATGCTAGAATGTCCACAGGGAGGGTCTTGGGAATTGTCTGTCCGTGGAGGCAAGCCATGGGGAAGGTTCAGGTGGGGCACTGCCCTGGGACAGGTCTGGGTGTTGGGAAACAGCCTGGAGGCAGTGGATGAAAAAGAGAGGGGGCAGGTGGAAGCAGGTACCAGCCCAGGACGGGGCAGTCGTCCTGTCCTCTGTGCGCCCGCGCACCCACACCCATCGGGGAGGCTTCCCGTCTGGGTAACTTGGCCTGCGTGCCAGGACCTGGGGAGCTGAGAGCCAGGGGTCAAAGAGTTTAGCCCTTTCAGCACAAGATGGGGATCAAAGGGAGAGCTTTTCTCCTTTGCCCAAGAAGGAGCTGGGGAAGGGCACAGCCTGCAGCAAAGGGGATTGAGGTTAGACCTGGAGAAGGACTTCCATGCCAGGCTGGGGCAGTCGTGGTGCAGAGTGGTTAAGGTGTGTGTTTGGGAGCAGAAATTGCTTCAACTCCTGGCTCTCCCATTTCCCATTTGTGTAACCCTCGGCGTGTCCGTGAACCTGTCTGTGCCTCGGTTTCCTCGCCCTGCAGACGAAACACTAGAACCAGCCTCTAGGATGGGCCTAAGGAGCCATGAGTTCATCACACCGGGGGCAC
The DNA here is from genome assembly GCF_009834535.1 of Camelus ferus. Taxonomy (NCBI): domain Eukaryota; kingdom Metazoa; phylum Chordata; class Mammalia; order Artiodactyla; family Camelidae; genus Camelus; species Camelus ferus. Next base: position 29,677,922 of record NC_045712.1, read on the forward strand.
TGGCGCCAGGAAGCACCAGTGACCACTGGGTGTTGTTAGTATCGGACGATGATGAGATGTGTCTCCCTGGAGGTTGTAGGGGTTGCTGCACGCAGAACATTTGAACATTCTGCTGCTCACAGAACATTTCGTTTTGCAGAAGAGGACGCTGAAGGAGGGGAGGGTGTGGGGGTGGATTGCAAAGACCCCAGCCAGGCAGGGCAGCACCCTGGAAAGGTACAGGTCTTGGCGTGGGGCCCCGTGCAGGTCCCAGATCTGTTCCCTGGCTGTGTGACCTTAGGTAAGTCACCGCACGCCTCTGAGACTCCTTCTCTGTCCAGCCCTGGGAACCGGGCTGAACCTCTCTCACCTCTGCCGTCTGATTTCTCTCCGTGGCAGGTCTGGGCACAAACCCTGAAGGTCCCTGGCACTGACTGCCGTCCTGGGGCGCAGAGGGAACTGGGTCCGAACTCTCAGAAGAGAGAGCCTGGGAGGGCTGGCAGTCGTTTTAACTGACAGCAGATGTCAGACCCTGCCCTCTGGGGCTCCCTCTGGCCACAGCCAGGCCACCTGCAGCAGTGTCCAGTCTTAGGGGCTGCCTCTGCCCTGACGCCAGTTGGCGGCCACCAGAGCCCTGGGGTGGCCCCCCCCAGACCCTCGGGAGCCACCCAGGATCCCGTGTTTCCCTCAGGCGGCAAAGCTAGGTAACATTATGCAGCTGTCACCATACTTCCTGCTCTCCTGGCCTCGGAGGAAGCTGACTAGCAGGCTGGCCAGTAAGCAGGCCCTGGACCCAGACCCCACCCTGGGCAGGTCACCTCCCTTCCCTGGGCCTCAGTTCCTCATTTGCAAAGTGAATGGCGGGAGGATCAGGTGAGAGCGCTGTTCATTTGTTCGGCAGATGTTCAGTCACCAAGGCCTCCTCTTAGCCAGACTATTCGCTGGGGGCTGAGAAACTCATAGACAAACCCACGTCCACCATCAAGTCACTGCCAGTCTGGCATTCCCAGTGCTGTGAGGAGGCACAGGCATCTCTGGAGCTGGACCAATCATGGGCGGCTTCCCGGAGGCAGTGGCAGCTCAGTGAATCTTGGGTGAGAAGGAACAAAGGGTATAAGAGGTGGCCTGTGGGCCAGACACCCACAGATGTACTTTATTTGGTGTGCATGGGATTAGCCCACATGGGATTTTAAATTTGAATTACTGCAAACATCTATAACCCAAGAGCCTTTAGGAAAAAGGCTGGCTTTCTGACTTCTGAAAAACTAGAGCCCTCATTGCTACAGAGAGACAATTTTCCCTTTAGACCAGTCATGGGCCTCCCCGCTCTGCCGCCCCTGATCACCCCCATCCCTGCTCCCCCCTGCCATCCCCAGGTCCCCGTCGCCGTCAGTGGGACCTCCGTCCGCCCAGTTGTTTGGGTGAGAAATGCAGGCATCACTGTATCCCCCTCCCCACCCCCTGCTGGCTCCCCACTGTCAGCCGCCCCTGCTGGCCCTGCTTGGCAGATGCTCACAGAGTCTAATCACTTGTGCCCCCTCCCAGGCCACCACTTAGCCGCTGCTGCCTGGTCCTGGCCCTGCCCCTGCCTCCACAGCCTCCTCCCTGCACGCCCTGCCGGGGGCTTGGACACTGGCCCTCGTGCCCCAGCCGCGGACTTGGCGAAGCTCTTTTCTGGCTTCTGCACCCCACCTGCCCCCTGAGCCCTCAGCGGCCTCCTAGGCTTGAGATAAGATGGCAGAACTCAGGTTAAGCTGCGCTTGGGGGCTGAGAGCCCACGGGGGTCCCTTGTGACCCAGCGCTCTTAGCCTTCAGCTCCTGATTTCCCATCTGGAAGATAGGGACACCCAGTGCCCCCTCCTTACAAGGTACATGCTGCTTAAGAAGCAGGACGGCCATGGGTTTTGACTGGTGGAGCGCCTGCCTGGTGCTGGGCCCTGCTCTGGGCCCTCCTGGAAGAGGCCAGCGTCCGCAGACACAAATGCCAGTGACACACTTTGCTTTCAGCCTGAAGCAGGGAGAGTTCGACTTTGGAGTCAGGCTGGCAGCGCGGGGACTGGGTGGCACCCCGGGCGAGGGGTCTGACCCGCGGCGTACGTGAGTGTGTGGAGAAGGGAGACCGTAAGGACGGCTGTGGCGCAGGTCGCCGCAGGGCTGGCTCGGATAACGTGCGCGGAGAGCAGAGCCACACGGACGTCCTCCTGCACCTCCCACGGGCCCGCAGAGCAGAGAGGCGGGGGGCACGGACTCGGGTGCCACAGGATGAGGGCCACAGCCCAGGCTCAGGGAACGGGAGTTCGGGGGCAGGGAAGGGGGACCAGGGAAGGCTCTCAGCAAAGGAAGCTGTGCTTTGTTCCTCTTCCTCGGGGCACAGATCACTGCCGGGGGCGTCTTGGTTTATTTGCTTACTTGGTGCTGGTCATTCCTTCCAGCTGGAGTGTTCGCCCCACTGGGCCCCACCATCTTTTTCATACTGTGCTCAGAGGGTGTTTGTTCCTGAATGGATGAAGGAACAAACAAATAAGTAGTTGGCTTCCTGGAGGCGGTGGCCTTTGAGTTGCCCCTTGAAGGGTAGTGTATCAGGTCCTGGCAGGAACGGCGGGGTCAAAGGAGTCAGAGTGTCGCGCCGGCCGCGATGGGGCTGTGTGCGGGGGCAGGGCGCGGGGCATGGGGTTCAGGGAGCTTACAGGAGAGGGTGCAGCACCTGGGCTGGCAGTGGGGGAGGGCCTGACCAGCCCCGGCAGGGTGGGGACAGGACCCAGTTACAAGAACCCAGAAAGAGCTGTGTGCAGAGGCAGCCCACCAGGCACCGTGTCTGCAGCGGGCACAGGAGGGGCAGCAAGCACCCGACCCCCTCCTCCTCCACCTGCCAGGGCCTCCCGCTGGCCACACCCACCGGGTGACAGGGACCTGGTGATGCGGTCCATGGCCCAGAGAGTGAAGAATCGTTCTGCAGGCGTGGGAGGGACAGCCAGCCCAGGCGTGGGCCCCCTGGAGGCCCAGGAAGCCCTGCGGAGGCAGGTGGCTGGAGGGGGGGCCACTTTCAGGAAGCTCAGTGCAGGTGGCAGGCGGAAAGGGCCTTGCCCACCTGACCGAGGTCAGGAGGAGGGAGGGTGCTGGATGTTGGCGCAGCCCTATGGGAGACCAGGGGAGACCGGCCAAAGGGTGCCCACTGGAGGGGCCACACAGAGACCCAGCCAGCAGGGAGAGGGCCAATGTCTGGTCTCAAAGACGCCCTCGCCGCCAGCTCACCGCCAGGGACGGGTGGGGGACTCCTAGTTCCTGGATGAGACGGGCAGACGGGGACAGCCCCTGAAGTCCGAGGAGGGAGTCGGGCGTGTTTGGAGCCCTGAGATCGTGGGCACTCCTCACCAGACAAGTTGACAAACCTGGCTGGGCCTGGAGGCTGGACTGAAGCTCGTCGACCTCACTTGGCCCCCAGGGGAGGGCCACACCCCCCGACTGGGGTCCTCACCCATCACCCTCCCTAGTGAGGCTGCTGCCTCCCTCCAGTGAGTGCGAGCCCCCGCGGGCCAAGTTCACTGCGGTCAGCATCTCCCAGGAACAAATGTGTCCATTCCTCCGCCTGGGCGGCAGTGACCTCACCCCCAGGGGGCCGTGTGAGTCACTGGGCTGAGGGTGGAGGGCCGGCCAGCTCTCCGCAGAGGCCCGGGAGAGGGAACAGAGGAGGGTGTCAACATTTCCACGCCGACCCGCTTCCCACCGCCACCACTTCCTGCTGTGGCCCTGTGTCCTACTACGGAGGGAGGAGGGACAGTGGTCACTGGGCCCCTCACACATGCCCAGTGGTGCCGGGGGCTTTTGAAATGATGCTGACGTGAGCTCACACTGTCCTTCAGAAGACGGCCCGTATCCCACTCCTCGCCCCAGCCAGGAGGGGAGGGACATTTGTTTTCATTTTGGAGGGGAGAACACTGAGGCTCAGAGAGATGACACACGTAGGGACAAAGGAGTCAGATGAATCAGGAGTCTGTCCCCGTTCTCAAGGACAAGCCACTGTCACTGATGAAGATCGTCAGCATTCAGGAAGCCTGAGAGCTCTCAGAGCCTCAGTTTCCTCATCTGTAAAATGGGGATAATGATACCCACCCCTCAGGGCTGTTGGGAGGCTGAGAGAGGACCTAATGGGAGCAGGGTTGAGACGGCGGGGCAGCCCCAGCACACCCCTGGGCCACCCCGCCAGGCACTGCTATGTGACAGCTTCCGCTGCCGTCCCATCAGCCCCTGGGCTGGTGGGGAGTGAGGGCGGGGCCGTGTGCAGCTCAGGTGCGAGGCTGGACCAGAGTGATGGCCGTGGGGTGGGGGCTGCCAGGGATGCAGAAGGTGGTCGTGATGGAGAGTGTGGGAGGTGGCTCGTGGGTTGGCCCTGCTGAGTGGTGGGGCCGCTGAGTGAGCGCCTCTTTGCCCGCGGACTCACTCCAGGGGTTTCCTAAACCCTCGGACAGTCTCCCCAGCCCATCCGGCCAAGGAAGCCGGCGACACCCTGGGAGCTGAGAAAGCGGCACCCATCCTCGTGCCTCAGTTTCCCCGTCTGTAAAGTAGGGGGAGGGAAACCCTAACTCGATGCTGTTGGAAAGGCAATGGACCAGGTGGATGCAGCCAAGAGGAGGAGTGAAGAAGGGGGGTCCAGGCCCTCCAGGGTTTTGGTGACGGGCCAGGAGTATCCTCCAGGATGAGAGGGACTTGGAAGGGGCCCCCACAAGGGTCTTGAGCCTCTGGTCCTGAAAATAACACTCTCTGAGATAACCTCCAGTGCCAGGAGTGCCACTTGTCCCTCTCTGCCGAGTGCCTGCCGTGCCTGGTGTCTGGCACAGAGCCAGCATGGAAGGTGTGTGGGACGATGACTCCTCCCAGCGGGGTGGTGAGTGTCCCTGGTGCGGAGTCTGCCCCAGAGCCTGGGGCTGCAGGAGCCAGGAGACATGGGACAGCAGAGCCTAGAGGGCAACGTGAGGGCATGGGGCAGAGGTAAGGAAGGTTCCAGTTTGCCAGGGAGGTGGCAGGTCATGGGTAGAAACCTGGGGACTAAGTGAGAAGCAAGGGGTTGACAGGGAGACTGGGAGGGTCTCAGGAAGGGGCACCAGAAGAGAAAGAGGTTCCTTCAACCCCTGTTAGAGCTCTTGACCCTGTGGGGACAAAGGGGAGTGAGCGAGCAGGTGGGTGGAAGAAGGGAAATAGACGGATGGATGGACAGTCGGGGAGGGGATAAATGGAGGGGTGGTTGGAACGGAGGGAGGGACGGAGGGAGGAAGGTGAGAATGGATATGAATGGATGATTGAGTGTGCCGATGGTCGGGGGACGGGGCGGGGGTGGGTAGATGTGTTGTGCAGGAGTGGGTAGAGATGTGTAAGTGGAGGCTGCCTACACCCACAAAAGGCATTGAGAGAACGTCCACTCGTGGGAGGACAGGCCAGATAAACCCTTGAAAGGAGACCTTGCTCCGGGTGGCACGGGGAATCGAAGGCAATATGGAAGATGACAGGCAGCCTCTGTCGAAGGGAGAGTTTCCTCAGGTCAAAGGAGGCCCACAGTGGAATGGGCAGCTTTGAGAAGTAGTGAGTTTCCCATCGCTGGGGGTATTCAAGGGTATTCAAGCTGAGGATAGGCAGCCACTTCCCCAGAGTGCTGCGGAGGAGCTCCTGGGGTAGACGGGTCCACAGCGGTGGTGTCTGATAACAAGGAGAGAGAATTTGGGTTCCCCAGGCCATGGCCCTTGGAGAAGTCCATCTTGCTGTCAGATAAAAAGTTCTCTCCTGACTTGAGGGACAGACAGGCGTGCAGCTGCTATCCTCACTGTGAATCGGGCTGGAATCCGTGACGAAATTCCCATTCCGCACAGGCCAGGGCAGGGGGCCCAGGGACAGAGACCCGGTCAAGCCCAGCTCCACCCTCCCTGACTCTCTGCGGGCAGGTGATGCCCCTCCCTGAGCCTTGGTTTCCTCGTGGGTGAAATGGGGGCCCTGGGGACCCCTGGACAGCTGAGCGTGATGCCCGGGGCTGCAAGGCACCAGGATCTGGGTCTCCCTGCCCTCTGGGGGACTTCCTGGGGGCTGTGGGTGGGGAGAAGTGGGTTCTGTGAACACTGACCTTGAGCTGTGAGTCACTGTCCCTGGGGCTTCGCCTGGGAAGCCCCGCTGTCTGCCCTGGGCTGGGCCTGGGAGCAGCTGGCAGGGGACGAGGGCAGGGGCTCCAGTGGGAGACTTTCTGGAAAGGCCCAGACCCCGCAACTTGAGGGTGCAACCCTCAGTCCCCCTTGCGACCCGCCTCCACACGGCGGGGCCGGCAGGCACAGGCTGCGCCAGCACAGGCTCCTAGAGCCAGGCTGTGTGGTCATGTCGCCCTCCACCACTTCCCAGGGCCGTGAGCTGGGGTGAGCGACCTCCTCGGGGCCTCGGTTTCCTCATGTGTGAAATGGGGCTGATGATAAAATCCACTCCATAAGGTGGGTGGGAGAATTGGATGAGAGCTCAGGGCTCCGCGAGGCCAAAGTGGTCTGGGGAATTGAGGCCGAAGAGGGGCCAGGCACACCCAGGCGAGGAGGGGTTCCAGCCAGGGCTGGAAACCCCATCTCTCCCACCCTTTGGAGAGCCTCGTGGGCCGTGTTCTCCCAGGAAGCAGCCCGATTGTGTGTCTGCTGTTTTCCGTCCACCCCAGGCTTCCTCCAGGAGCGAGGGCAGACAGCCCCTCTCAGTGTCCTGGCCAGAGCTTTAGTGGGCAGGGCTGCGGGCGGCGGGTGTTGGGTTTAGGCCTCTGGGGACATGAGGGAGGATGTGGGCCCGCCCTCGCCTCCCCGCCCACCGCCCACCGCCCTCCTCGCCGGCTCAGCCTCTCCCGCCCCAGGCCAGCCTCTGGACGCAGGACCAGCCCCTGGGCTCCGGGCAGCTGCGCCTTCCCTCACCGGGTGGACGCCCCCCACCGTCCCGCCCCGAGTGACTCACTGCTCCCCTGGCCCACAGCCACTGCTGTCTCCTGGCAGGAGGCAGGCGCAAGGTTGTGCAGAAGCCACAGGGTCTGGTGCGCGAGGGCCGCTCGGCCAGGAGGGTCTGGAGCTGCCGGACAGGGCCAGCACAGCCCAGAGGCTGGCCTGGGGACAGCCAGGCCGGTGGCGGGGACCTGCAGTGGCCTGTGGGAGCCATCGCCTCCCCCTCCCTTGGCTCGGGCCTGTCTTTCTTCTTCCCACCATGGAGAAGGAAGTGACCTGAGTGCCAGCCCACTGGCCGGAGGAGACCCTAGGCTGCCCGCTGCCCACCTAGCCAGGCATGAAGGGTGGTGGCAGCGCCGTGTGGAGCCTTATGTGGAAGTACTGCATCTCTGTGAGGACCCTCAGGTACCAGGGGACACGTGTGTGGACGCAGCTCTGTGGCTGTTGCCTGGCGGGTGGAGGCGGGCGGGCACCAGGCTGGTCCGGTTGCACTGGCTCCGTGAGGTCCAGGCAGCCTGGCCTGGCGGGGAGCAGGGATGGAGGCAGGACAGGCCCCGCCTGACACTCTTGGAGAAAGTCAGAGTCTAAGGCAGAGGGGGGAGGGTCCAGGAGCACGCCCGCCCGGGTGCACCAGAGGGTGCCTGGCACTTCCAGCGTGGCTAGCACACGCCAGTGGGCACAGGAGCTGGCGCTTGTCACACAGCACACTGGCCCTGGCCACAGCTGAGTGACCTTGGCCCCGTCCCCCAGCCTCTCTGAGCTGTCACCCACCGGTGGGGCTCCTTCAGAACACAGTGCGTGCGGGACTGTTTCACACCATCGTCCACACGGTTGCTGAGTGCCGAGCCCGGACTCAGGCACCAGGCCTCCCGCATTTTCCTGGCTTTGGTGGGGTGAAGCGGCCTCGCGTTTCTGGCCAGAGGTTCCCACCTGCAGATACTTACAGGATTAGCATGAGGATTAAATGAGGTAACAAAGGGCAGGGCCTGGCACTAGGCCAGCGTGGGGTAAGCTTAGCTGCCGCTGCTACTGGACTTCCCCCCACCAGCGGGGGAGGTGTGCCCGGATGGAGCCCTGCACAGTGGGTGGAGCGGGAGGCAGAGCAGAACGTGCCCCTGGGGGGGCACCCCCGCCCCCGCCCACCGAGCTGGCCCCAGCCCCCACAGCTGTTGAAAGGGTTCAGACCAGGAACAGCGTGCCCGATCCTGAGTGATGTCAGGGGAGGCCGGATCTCAGCCTCAGCCTGCAGAGGAGCTGGGAGGGGCTTAGGGGCCACATCTATTTGGAAGACATCTATTTGGACAACACCTTAGGGCATATTTTTCACTTCAAGGTAAACGGTTGGAAGAGTCTCCCTCTTTCTTCCCACCCTCATTACCTGTATGTAAACTATACAAACTTCCCCTTGCTTCCTTCCTTCCTGCCTGCATGCCTGCCTTCTCTCCTTCCCAAAATATTTGTGACCACTTATAGGAAAATACCTACAGTAAAATAAACAATAAAACATCAGGATCAGGAAAAGCACAATGTAGTATAGGATGTCATGGCCTGGGAGGGGGATAGAATGGAACAGAGATAGTCAGGGTCCTGGGGTCCTTCAGCCGAGATGAAAAGTGCTGAGCTTCCTAGCAGCCAAGGGAAAAAGGGAAACCCAGCTACCGAGGTCATGCTCACTGTGATAAGAGGCCATCTTATCTTATAATGGCCACAGTTGTCTCTGCTGCTGGGTCAGAGTGTTTGGGACCCTGGATGGATGGGTGGGTGAGGATGAGAGGCCTTTCAGGGACAGGCCTTGGGCCTGGCTTTAGGGAAACAGGGCAGACAGTGAGGACTGAGGCTTTCTCTTGGGTGGTGATGCAGGCTGGCTGTGGGAACAGAGAGAGGAAAGCTCACCCCCGGAGTGAGTCAGCAGCCGCCTGTCCCTCTGTAGACCCTGGGACAGACCTCCCTGGGCGGGCACCTCGGAGGCCAGGTCAGGCAGGGTGAGCCCCTGGGCGCCTTTCCCACTAACTGCAGAAGGATTTTCCTGTGTCTTGTTCTGACCCGTGGTTTCCGGGGATGGGCGCTCTGGAAATCTCAGGGGTTGTTGACAGGATGCAGTGGGCCCAGGCCTGGGAGGCCCCACCGTGCTCCTGCCGGGGCTCACCCCTCTGAGCAGGAGCATCCCAGCCTCATGGAGCCCTGCAGACGGGCCTCTCCACGTCTCGGTCTCCTCATCTACAGGGCGGGGATGAGGGCCGGCGCAGCTCGTGGTCAGTGCCCACCGAGTGTTTGTGGGCACTGCTGGCCATGTGGTGGCGATGAGCAGGCCTGTGGTGCGGGGTTGGTGTGCACACTGGCACGGTGGCTACCTGGCCGTCAGTGACAGAGGACCCACTCAGGGTGGGCGTGGACACCATAATTGGCGCTGGGCTTGCCCCAAACCCTCACTTAGCACCCGTAAGTACAGGGCGCCGTGTGGTTATCCAGGGAGGATGGGCCCTGGGAGCTCCAGGCTCGAGGCGACGGGCTCTGCTCTCCAGACCCCCACCCCATTTTGCTGGGGGCTCCCGAGAGGGCGAAGGCCACTCCCTGAGACCGACAGACCTACTGACAGACAGAGCAGGCCCTCGGCGGGATCCCAGGCCCCTCCGCTGCCAGGGGAGACCTGAGTCAGCAGGTCTGCGGCCCGAGGCGGGGCTGGCGGCGGCCGCAGGGACAAATTGGAGGGTTGTGATCGGACAGCGCATAGTTTTCCACTTGCGTCTTCAGATTCCCCTTCGTGTGCGCCTGTCGCCCTGGCTGAGGCCGCTCACATCTGGAAAAGCGCGAGGTGTGTGGGGAGAGGCTGCCGGCCGGCCCTGGCCCTCTGCCTGGGGCTTCCGCGGCTGCAGCCTGGAGGCCAGGGGCACAGTCTCTGGAACCTGGGCCTCAGGTCTATGAGAGGGGATCCTTGGGCTTGGAACCGTCTCCTGGACAGAACTCCAAGGAGCCGGGCACAGGGACGTCAGAACTGCCCATGGGAGGTGGTAAGATGAGCGTTCGGGGGCCAGTTCCTAAACATCTCGAGCTGGGCGGGCTTCTTGGGGAGACCCTCAATGGGTTCTGTTGGCTTGGCAGCCAGTGATCCTCGTCCCCTCCCCTCCCCAGAGGGAGTCAGAGTCCGGAAGCAGATGACAAAGCCAGTGGAGCCAGCTTAGCAGTCAGGCCGACCTGAGTTTGGAACCGGCTCAGCCCTTCCTGCAGGAGAAGTGACTGTTCTGAGATTAAATGAGGTGCTGCCCGCAGGCTGCCCGGGCGGGGTGGGTGCTGCCTGGAGCCCTGTCTCTGAACACACACCTCAGGAGCCCTGTCTGTCACTCTGTGGTGCTGGTAACCCTCAGCCTCTGGGGTCAGGTGGTAAAGTCTCTCCGGAATCTGGCATTATTTTGGGAAGGAAAGGTCGTTTTTTGCCCTGAGGGCCCAGTGGGGCCAGTGGGGCATTTGGCTGCTGGGTGGGGGTGGGGCGGTGGGGGAAGGGCCGAGCAGACCTTGCCCCAGGCCCCTTCCCTGCGGTGGTACATCTGGGGAGGCGGGCTGGGGAGCAGCTGGCAGCCAGGCTCTGGGAGCTTCCAGGGAGCTTCCCGGACAATTAGCCATCTGATGTCCCTCGGTGGGAGGCCTGTGCGCACAGCTCCTGGGGCTGGGAGCGCCCCCGCCTCCCAGCCTGGCCGGGCCTGGGCTCTCTGGGCAGGGAGGGTCTTTCCCAGCCTGGCACCTCTCCTCCTGTGATGCCCCCCACCCTAGCCCTACACACACACTTCGCAGGGTGCTGGCCCTGTGCTCTGGCCCCTAACCCATCTGCTCCCCTGTTCTGTCTGCAGTGGCCAGGACTCCCTGAGGCTGGGGATGGGGTCTCCAGTCCGGTCCTCACCTCCTCTGGACCCGGCCACTCTCTGGGCACGAGAGCCAAGTCCAGCTCTGGCGGGAGGTCCTGGGCCGGGCAGGGCGGAGTGCGCCCTCACCTCCCTGCTCTGGGCGCTGCGCGGATTCTCTTGGCTGCTCCCCCTCACAGGCAGGGCTGGTTCCCCTCAGCCCTGCAGGCCTGCCTGCCCCCGCCCCCACGCGTGGCCCCGTGGCCTGCGCCCCGCGGAGTCTTGGTGCAGGAGCTGAAGACTCTTCAGTGGCCGGCACCGCGCGTGCACGCCCACACCCGCCGTGGAAGGGGCCCCGTTCCGCCGGGAGAGGAGGAGCCTGGGCCCACGGGCCTGTTATTAGTCATAGGGTCCCTGTGAGGGTCATCGGTGAGGCCCTTCTCCGTGGGGGTGGCACTTGCCGTGGGAGAACCAGGCAGGGGCATCTCGTGGGTACAAGCAACCCAGCAGGTGGCGAGAAAGGCTGAGCACCCGCTGTGCACCAGGCCCAGGGGTCCGGCCGCGAGTGCGCACACAGCCGGGCCTCATGGGGCTGGCGTTCAGGCGAGAGAGGGACAGTAAGCGCAACAGGCGGACGAAGGTGTCTTCTGACAGGGATCCGAGGAAGAGGATGAAGCTGGGCGGAGTGACAGAGGGACCGGGCAGGAGGGCCACGTGGCCTGGGTGGTCCTTCCGGAAAAGCCTCTCCCCGGTGTCCTGCCACTGCCGAGCGGGTCTGTCCGTACAGTGAGATGCGAGGCAGCCGTAAAAAGGAATGACGCACTGATCCATGCCGTGACAGGTATGAACCTTGACAACACCAGGCTACGTGAATGAGCCAGTCATGAAAGGCCACAGAGTGTATGGTCCCATTTACGTGACTGTCCGCAAGAGGCAAGTCCACAGACACAGGAAGCAGGCTGTGCTTGTCCAGGCTGGGGCGTGGTGCCCACGGTGACTGCTTCACGGGGACAGGGTTTCTTTCTGGGACAATGAAAATGTTCCAAACTTAGATTGTGGTTGATGTCTGCACAACTTTGGATATGCTGGGATTACTGAATTGCACACTTTAAATGGGTGAATTTTATGGAATGTGAATGATACCTCAATAAAACCATTTAAAAACAAACAAGAGAAAGAACAGAAAGGCCTGTGTGAGAGGGGGTGGCCTTGAGTCAAGAGTGGCAGGAAGGAGTGAGCTTGGGGAGACCTGGGGGAGAACGGTTCCAGGAGGGAAGACAGCAGGTGCAAAGGCCCTGAGGCCGGGCATTTGGGATAAAGGTCAGGGAGGCAGGAATGTGCCATCCCCAGGGTCCAGAACCAGACTCTTTTGAGGACTTGAGAGTTTACTGAGGTTGAAGGAGAGACAGGGCAGGGTTTTAAGCAGGACAATGATGCGATGTGCTTTCTGTTATAAAACAATCATTTGGGCTGCCATGAGGAAATGAGACAGTGCAGAGGGCAGGGTGTGGGTGCTGAGGGGGTGGGGGAAAAGGGAGACTGGTCAGGAGGCAGTGGCCCCGTCTCAAAGAGAGATGGTACTAGCAGCTGTGGGCAGTGGGAATTCAGAGGGGAAGCAATTCACTCGCTCTTGGAGGGAGGCTTCCTGGAGGAGGGGCCTGGGCAGGGCCTCCAGGAGTGGGGGATGGGCCAGGCAGTGTCGGGAGGGGCCCAAGGGCTGTCCAGGTGGCACCACTAGTGTGGGGACAGGAGCTGAGTGCAGTGGAGGCCTCAGAGACCCACCCAGCCACAAGGGACCAGGCTGAGCACCCCGCCCCTCCACCCCAGGTCCCGTGTGGGCCTGCGTTCAGACTAAGTAGGGCAGCCTCCCTCCAGGCCACCTGTCCTGTGCCTTTGTCCTTCGGGCTGGCCCTCAGTGAGAGTGGTAGCGCCCATCGGGCCAGAGACCCAGCCAGGCCTGGCACTCTGAACAAAGCAGCCTGGACGAAACTCGAGTGTCCCCGAAACGGGATCGGTCACGAGAGACCAGCAGGGAGGATCTGTATTATTTATCTAGTGGAGCCTCTGGGGCCTGCCTGGTCTGGGGCACTCGGACTGGCCAGTCCTCGAAGAAGGGCGCCCCCTGGGCAGAGGGCTGGCAGGAGCCCCAGGGTCCCCAGGGTGCCCAGGGCGTGGTTTCCTGGATGCGGGCTGAGCAGGGAGGAAGTCGGCGGTCAGGCCCTGCAGTGGGAAGGGCCCGGCAGCTTGTCCCCAGGGGCCACGGAGGCAGCAGGGCGCTAGGGCTCCAGGGAGACCCCTGGCCTCTCCGGGTGACACTGTGAGTACCGACTGCCCGTCCAGGGGTGGGGAGGGGGCTCGGCCGCCCGGCAGACCTGGGGGGAGCTGCTGATTGTGGGGGGCAGCAGCCCCGGGGAGGGTCTCTGGGGCTCCTGTCGGAGTTGTGGCCGCTTCCGGGAACTGTTTTCTGCGCCCTCTTCTCACTGCCTGGAGGGTGCAGCCGGCCCGGTCCCCCAGGTGTTTCCCCGCAGCTGCCAGGAAGGCAGTCTCAGCTGCAGGCGGGAAGTTCGTTCGCTCCCCTGGGGGTTGGACCAGCCCCATGCCCTGGAGGGGGGACGTCCGGGGCCCCACAAACACCCTGAGAAAGAGGGGCTGTGGCCCACACCCACTTCACAGCTGAGTGAGCTGAGGCCCGCAGAGGTCACACAGCGGCAAAGGGCCCGGAGCGCGGCTGGTGCGGCTGCGCCCCTCCCCGGGGAGCACACACTGCGAGCGCGGAGGCTCGGGCGAGGGGGCAGAGGCTTCCCGTTCGTCCGTCAGTCCACGGGGTCAGCTTTATGCCGGGAGGACACTGCCCTGGCAGGTCTTCCCCGTCACTCCCCCAGGGCCATTTCCCCAGCTGAGCAGTGGTCTGAGCATGTCCCCTGGGGAGCTCCCACACCCGCGGCAACTTCAGCTTCTTCCTAAAATGGTCCAGAATGGAACCCTGAGGATCTGCAGATCCCCGGGGCAGGAGGGACTGCAGGGACAGTCCCAGGGTGGGGGCAGCTCTGGACACACGGAATGAGAGATTCGGTGAGGCTCTGTGCTGTCCTGCAGGAAATCCCCTTTGGCGAGGCGGTGGACCGGGCCACCTGTCCCACAGGGAGGTTCCCCGGCACGTTCTGCTTCAGAGTAAGTAGGGCGGCCTCCTTCCAGGGCCACCTGTCATGCGCCCTTGTCCCGCCTGCTCAGGCTGGCCCTCTGAGAGTGGCAGCACCCCTGTGGCCCTGACGGCGCCTGGGAAGGGGAGTTCCTGTCACCGCAGGTCCTGTGGAAACCCAGGCCCAGAGACATTAGGGGTCTGTGCAGCGGCTCCCAGCCAAGTACACTGGGAAGGTAGGGTCCGAACCCGGAATGACTCCCAGCCTCTGTCCAGGGTGCAGGGGACGGGGTGAATGATCCCATGGTGACTGCATCCCTGGGTCTCAGTTTATCCCTTTGCAGTGGGTTGGGCTCCAGTCCTCAGGAGGGGGCTGCCTGTCCCCGGGCCCCCAGTAGCTGGGACTAGGGTCGGGGAGGCTTGCTGATTGCTGAGCGTGGCTCAGCAAAGGCTTAGCCTGACCCGTCCATGGAACCCCTGAGCACCCCAGTGAGCCGGGGCCATGGGAGGACCCCAGTGGTCGGGCCGTTCAGAGCCCAGGGCCTCGGCCCCCAGCGTGGCGTCTCCAGCAGTGACCTGCCTTCCTGCGGGAAGACCCCTCCTGTCCAGCCGGGCAGAGTGCACCCCGCGGGCAGGCGGGGGGAGAGCATCAGGGGTCAGGACAGGGGGCTCTGGGGTAGGGGCCTCTGCTAGCTTACAGGGGCCCCCAGACAGGCTGCCCCCTGTCCTGAGGCCTCACGTCCTCACCTGCGGACCGGCCTGGTGGAGCCGGGAGCCAGAGCGCCCCGTGACTCCCTGCAGAGCTTCAGCACCTCACTCATTCAGTCATTCAGCCAGTATTTATTGAACACCTGCCGTGTACCGAGCACTGTGTTGTCTCAGGATACAAAAGCGACAAACAAACCAGATAAAAAGGTGGTGGTGGGGTGGCCAGCAAGGGAAGGGCACCTGGCCGGATGTGGTTTATTTTCAAAGGTACACATTGCTGCCTGGAAAACAAAACCAGCTAGCGTACCAGATTCGTGATTTCACTGGTGTCAGTGTTTAAGATGAAGCAAAGCTAGAAAGTAAAAAAGAAGTAGGGAGATTTGAAGTTCATTTGGAGAGCAGGTGGCAGTCAGAGAGGGCCAGAGTCTTTCAGGGTCGTGGGAGCCTGGGCTCGAAGCGTTGAGCAAGGGAAGTGGGGGCTGAGGGACTGAGCTTTGCCGCCTGCAGCAGGGAGACAAAGCCATGCTGTGGAGGGAGCCCGGGGGCAGCCCAGCACTCCCTCCCCGAAACCCCTGGAAGTCCCCAGACCAAGGGCCAGTTATACCATGCCCCTCCTCAGCCCGGCTCCGCTCAAGTAGGTTCTCGCGCTCAAGCATCACTGCTGCTGGTCCTCCTGGTTAGCGGGTGGGTTGCGGCTGCATTAGGGGCCGACGGCCCCAGCGGGGGCCGGGCTCCGCACCCCCACCTCCACTTGCTGGAGCATAAAGGAGCCTGCTTCCTGGTCACCAGATACATCAGGTTTGGATGCCTTCCCTTCCTGTCCCTTCCCTGCCACACCTTGAAGAGCCCGCATCCTCAGAGAGTTGTCCTCAGGCCTGGATGTTTTCCAGGTGACCCTTTCTCCGGGGGTGTGGCCTGTGGTGGGACATGGAGTCCACGGAGCCACCTCTGGACCCCCGCATCTCCCAGAGGACTGCCAGCCTTGTCCTGTGTAGACCCCTCCCCTAGGTTTGGAGTGAGCAAGGGTTTTGCAGGACCTTGACCCCCTCCATCAGAGAGCCAGACCCCTTCTCAGAAGTGGGGGTGCTGCCGAGCTGGGAGGGCTGGGAGGACTGGCTGGGCGTGGAGCTCCACGGAGCCCTTCAACTGGAGGTGGGCCATCAGCCAGGAGAGGGTGGGACTGAGGGTCCGCACTGCAGCCTCCCCCCTCCCCGAATCCCCCCACACGTGAACCAGGCCAGCGTGCGGCATCCTCTGATCTTCACTGCAAGCCTGTGCAGGAGGGGTCCTTAGCCCCATTCAACAGATGAGCAAACCAGTGCCCAGAATCCCTATCAGTGTGACACCACCTGCTTCTAGGAAAGAGGTGGGAGGGCTACTGCCAGGCAGAGTGGGGCATCAGCTACACCCAGGCTGCTGGGCCTGGGTGCTGGGCTGTGGTCAGCTACTGAACCAGGCTGAGAGCCAGGCTCTCGTACCAGAGTCTCACTCTGCTGCTTTCTTGGTTATATGACTTTGGCTCATCAGATCACTTCGCTGAGCCTCACGGTAGAGGGCCGTCTAGCTGCAAGGGACAGAAACATCCAAATCAAACAGGCCTATGTGTAAAAGGGGCTTTACTGGCTTATGGAACTGCAAAGTCTAGGAGACACTAGCTTCAGGAATGGCTGGAGCCAGGAGTTCAGTTTAGGTATTGGGTTTGGACTTTGCAACACTCACCTTGCTTTCCTTTCCTCCCTGCTGGCTTCACTTTGAAGGAGACCTCCATGTGGGTCCCTGGCTCTTTGCCTGGCAGGTAGGGCATACTCCCTGACCCTGCAACGGGCCAGCTACAGCTGCCAGGATGTGGTGAGCCACACGCTGTTTCTGTCTTGGGATGTCGACAGTGCCCTGGGGGAGGTAGGACAGGAAAAGGAGTTACCACAAAGGCAATCAGAGCTGAGCAGGGGGAGCTCCAAGGCCCACGTGAGCCCAGAGGAAGAACATCAGAGTTTACATCCGGATAGGTTCCCCAAGGGCTTCCTGGAGGAGGTGGCAGCTGAGCTAGACTTTGAGGGCATAGGAGTTGGCCTAGGGAATGAGAAATGAGGGAGCAGAAGCCCTTGGGTCCCATCTGGGGCTCAAGTGGGCTCAGGACCCGTGCACAGTGGGGCTGACGTGGCTGTAGTGGATTCTTGGGGTTCCAGCCCAGGCTCAGAAGTCAGGATCGGTGCCTGGGTGGGCCAAAGGGGAGACTGGGCCTGCATGTGGGCAAAAGATGGCCTGGCTTCCAGGCTGCAAGGACAGGAAAGAAATCGCATTTAGTGAGCACCTACTGTGTGCCTGTAACTTTCCACGTCGCCTCATCCTGCTGCACAGTGGCCCCTGGATGTCCCTCATCCCCACTTTGCAGAGAATGGGTGCGGGATCAGCACAAGCCTTTTCTAAATAAGTCAGTCAAGTGTATTTCCCCACAAATTTAGAATGTGCAGCTCACGCATCGGCCAGACTCCGTGGGCTCTGCTCTGGGATGCCCCGGGGACAGAGTAGTATGGGGAAGTCAACACATTCAAAACAGTTGTGTGTTGAAACACCTTCCCAGCAGACTAACCACCAGGCCTCCCATCACACCCGGAGCAAACACAGTAAATCTGAAACCCGATGCCTGCAAAACAGGGGCGTGTCGGGGCCAGAGGCCAGTGAGAGTTGTGGCGCCCAAGATCCTACCCCCCACCCTCACCGTGGGCGCGGACAGACGCCCTGTTCCTCAGCAGCCTGGAGACCAGCTTGGTTCTGAGCTTTGAGCAGAGAATTTTTAAACCACTTCTAAGCTGCGCCCAAAGAGTGTTCACTCGTAGCTGAGATCCGCCGGGGGAGGAGCCGGGTAGGGCAGGAAGTTGGGGGCTCAGTTCCCAGCGTCCGTTCCTGTTGCTGTGACCCCTCGGGCAGCCCCCTTTACCTCTCTGAGCCTCAGTTTCACAAGGTGAGGATTAAGCAGCATCATACGTGGGCGGGTCCATCATACGTGGGCGGGTCCATCATGTGTGGGCGGGTCCATCATACGTGGGCGGGTCCATCATATGTGGGCGGGCCCATCGTACGTGATGACGTGGCCGCAGTTCCACCTATGTCAGTGATTACTACCCCTGAGGAAAAATAATGTTGTCAGTTTGACGATAATGTTTTTTGTTTGTTCGTTTGTTTCTGTTTTTGTGGAGGAGAGATAATTAGATTTACTTACTAGTTTTTTTAATGGAGGCACTGGGGATTGAGCCCAGGACCTTGTGCATGCTAAGCATGTGCTCTACCATTGAGCTATACCCTTTTTTAAATTGGCATTTTTGCAACCATGAAAATGTTTGGTTCAGGGTATAAGCCCCTGGAGGGCAGACATCAGGCCGTCCAGCCCTGTGTCCACCTGTCAGACCTGAGGTTCAAGAAATGCACTTGGGGAGATAAAGCCACATTTTGAATTTGTCAAATTCCAAGTCAATCCAAGGTGTTCTTTTCCTAAATAACGCAGTGAGACAAAAGAGAAGACGACTGGACGTTTCCCTGGGGATGTAATCAAGCGTGGAGGGAGGCCGCAGCTAGCTGCCTCTGGCTCTCCGGGTGTGGGAGAGATTTAGGAGAGGGTTCCCGGGAGGCGACCTCGGAGCCAGGTCTGGAGTGTGAGGAGGACTGAGTGGGTGGAGAGGGAGGAGACTTTGGGCAGACCCTGCAGGTCAAGTCCCCGTGGTGTTTGGGGAACAGCCGTCGGTGTAGGGTGGCCCGGGGTCTGGAAGGGATGAGGCTCAGATTGAGGCCAAAAGCAAAGGCAGGTGGGGCCCGGAGGCCGGACTGCTGCACTCCCTCTGTGGGCAGGGCCGGCAGGGCTTTTGGGCAGGGAGGTTGGACTGACCAGTACTCTTTGTGACAGTAACAAAGTGACAGTAACAAAGAGCCCAGACTGGCTTATGCCTAAGGCTGAATTTACTGCCTTCTATTTCTGAAACAGATGGGACTTCAGGTACAGTGTGATTCAGGGGCTCACAGTGTGTCAGAGGGACTGGTGTTTCTTTCTCTTCTTTCACGACTTCGTGCCCAGGCAGCCTCTCTGCTCGTGGTGGCCTCAGCAGCTCCAGGTTTGCAGTAGTCTGATAGCCAGTCATCCCAGCAGAAACTTCCAACAGAACGCCCAGAACAGGTTTGGGCCGCCTGCGCATCCCTGAACCAGTCAGTCTAGTGAGGAGGGTGGAAGGCTCTCAAGTTAGGGATGGAGCCACCAGACATAAACTCAATAGACTAAGAGTGGAGGAGGGGGTCCCCCTGAGAAAACTGGGGTGATTTACTGGGAGTGAGAATGGAGGCAGGGCGGGTACAGACGTCCCGCATCACCCCTGTGACCTGATAAGGCACTGTGCTAGCTGACTGGACCTGCGTCATCCCTTCCTGTCAGCCCAGGAGGTAGGGTTTCTCCTGATCCCTATTTCTCAGATGAGAAAACCAAGGCTTAGGGAGGTACAGTCACTTGCCCAAGGTCACACACACCATTGGCAAATGGCCTCAGACCCTAAATCAGCTTGAGCCCGAAGCCCAGGCTCTGAACCATCTGGGCACCTGCCTCACAGTGATCAGGTCTGGGTTTGAAGAGGATGCCTTAGGACCTCGGATGGGGGACAGACCGGCGGGGGAGACCGGAGGCCAGGGAGGCAGAGAGGAGGGAGCCCTGAGAGAGGTGGCACAGGCTTCTGCAGCCCCTTGTCCCCGAGGCACTGCCAGCCTGGCTCTCCTGTGATGTTTCCTTAAGCAGAGAAAATATCCAGTGAAGTGTGTGTATTCATTACCGTGCCTCCTGGTTCCTGCTTGGGGCGATCTTAGCAGGAGCGTGCCAGATGTGAGGCACCTGGCCTGGAGGCTGGATTTATGCTCCGGCTGTGGGCACAGGGGTACTTCTGGGGGCATTTCCGGAGGAAGTGGTCAAGGGGAAGTGACCCCCTCACCCCCGGCACAGGGCCAGGGTGGGGAGTGCACGGGATGGGGAAACCGGCACTCCTCACTTCCCCTTTCAGCCCTAAGACTTCCCAGGCCAGAGTGCTGCCTCCCTGCTGACGTCACACCCTGTCAGAGTCATCCTGCCCACACCCTCCTTGCACAGAGGGGAAACCGAGGCAGTGGGGGCACAGCACGCTCTCACCTTGCTGTCACCATGTGGGGACCTCTGGCTGTCTGAGTACCAGTATTAGATGGCCTGGGGCAAGCCACTGGGCTGCTCTGGGCCTTGGGGTTAACATCTGCAAAATGGACCTGTAACTACCGAACAGGGTGGGCAAATGAAAAATCCCTGGAAAGTCCAGGCCCAGTGCCTGGGACCTCACAGGTGTCCCTGAATGCCGGCTGTGACGATTCCTTCCTTTACATGGTGAACTCAGAAGGGACAAATGGCTGTAGATCCCA
Organism: Camelus ferus; assembly: GCF_009834535.1. Taxonomy (NCBI): domain Eukaryota; kingdom Metazoa; phylum Chordata; class Mammalia; order Artiodactyla; family Camelidae; genus Camelus; species Camelus ferus. The sequence continues at coordinate 29,697,937 of NC_045712.1, forward strand.
GAAAAGCTGGGCCCAAGACCCAGCTCTCAGCCGTACAAGCTGTGTGGCCTTGAGCAAGTCCCCTCACTCCTCTGGGACGCAGTTGCCTTATCTGGGAAATGGTTTTCAGATCACCAGGGATCACTGAGCAGATTAACAGAATGCCCAGCCCACAGGACGGGATTTTCTGGGGTGTCTTTCCCACCGGGAAGCCCCCGGCTCCTCCGCGTCCCTTCCTGCCCTGGGAGGGGATCAAGTGAGTTACTCTGTTAAAAAGCTGTTTAGCTAATATCTACCAAGCACCTACTGTGTGCCTGGCAATGTTCTGGGCAGTGAGGAAGTCAGACCAAGCTCCCTGGCTGCCCCGCTCCCAGGTGGCAGTGGGCCCCCTCCCAGTACCCCCACTGCCCCATCATCGGGATGTTGGCCAGTTATGGGAGGGGGGCCCCCCGGTGTGTCTGGGTGCTGCATGTCTGCTGAAGGCAGAGTCCTTTGCTGACAGAGCCCCAGCCTTCTTCTGGGGGTCCGTGAGCCCCCATCCTCCCTGCGTGGGGCGCTGGGTCTGTGTCCTACCCGCAGTGTGGCAGGCTCCTGTTGGCTTCCCCTCGTGGCTACAGTTGGGAGCTGGAGGCGTGTCTGCAGGGCGTCCACTGCCCTCGGGGAGGGGGCTCCTGGTCAGCGGAGAGGACCAAGAAAGGATCAGGAGGAGGGCAAGTCCGAGTGGGGCGACTTGGACGAGGGTCTTTGCCCCTGAGTCTGTGTCCTCCCATGTAAAGGGGAGAAGGACTCCCACCCTGGCAAGGGCTTCATAACCCTGTACCGTAGAGGCACCAGGAGAGGCCGCCAGTCCCACGCAATCAGAGCCCAGCTCAGAGCGGGCCTCAGGCTGTCCCCAGGTCTACATCCCTCCACCCCATCCAGGTCGCTGTTGTGTTTGAAGGGCAGGGAAGCTCCCCGGGGGCCAAGGACCTTGCTCACGGCCCCCACCCCTCCAGGGAGCGCTTTGGTGCCCTGGTTCTGCCTCCCTGGCTGTGGCCTGGGCCGTGAGCTGTGACACCCCCAGACAGCCGCACCCGTGATGAATGTGGTTTTTTGGGGTTCATCTAGCATTTGCTGTGTAACAAACCACCCTGAAGGCACTGGTTTCTTACTGGGCCTGACTCTGCTGACTAGAAAGCCAGGCCATCCCCGAGGGTCCCCCTGGGCTCCCAGGAAGGTCCGAGGTGGCCCCACTCACATGGCTGTGGTTGGTGCTGGGGGCACCCCGGTCCCTCTTCCCGTGGTCCCCGGTGGGCAGCCGGCGTCCGTGGCGGTCTGAGGGCAGCCTTGCAAGAGGGCGAAGGTGGACCCACAAGACCCTTGAGGTCCAGCCTTGGAACAGACACGACCATGACACTTGCCACGTTCTAGTGTGCAAAGAAAGTCATGTGGCCAAAGGGCATGAAGATAGACCCCCGCTGTGGGAGGGGGGCGTCCCAGTGCCGAGGGCCTGGGTCCCGGCATGGGGGGAATTTGTGGCCATATTTTGCAATCACAGACTGTATCATTGGGATTTTGCTGGACTCACTTACAAAGGTTGGAATCAGGGCCAAAAACAGCCCAAAATTACCCTCGTAAACCTACCCTCGGAAACCCCTGAAGTTGCCTGTGATGTGCAGGAGCTCCGAGCCACTGAAGCCGTGAGTCTCTGAGCCAGACCAAATGGGGGACAGGGCTTGTCCAGGCATCGCAGCTTTGCAGCGAGGGGGGGACCCGCAGTCCCAGCTGGGAGTTGAGGGGTCTAAGCTGACTGGCTCACCGACTCCGTTCTGAGTTTCCCTTCAGCCTCTGCGGCTGGGCTGCCCAGGGCAGAGGCCACTGGCCACAGACGGCTGTTTAAATTTCAACTGATGGAAATCAAATTTTTAGAAAATTCAGCTCCCTGACTAGCTCCATTCCCAGTGCTCAGTGGCCACACGGCTAAGACATGGGGAACCAGGAGTCAGCTGGCCCCAGCCCAGCCCCTGTCACCCAGCCCCTAGGTCATGGTCACCCAAGCCCAGTGCTGGCTTTTTGGGACTCAGAAGTGACTCAGCCCCGTCCTTGTCACTGCCCTTGAGAGGCTCTGGATCTGCTGGGGCAGGCAGGCGGGAAACACATGGTGACAGTGTGAACCGGGTGGCCAGGACCCCGGAGGCTTGCTTCAGTGGGAGTCCTAGAGCCTCACCCTCACCCCCTTGGGCCCTGTCCTCGCCCCACGAAGCCAGGGGGCTCCATGTGCACCTCCCAGGCTTTTCCAGTAGAGGAAGGGTGCCTTTGCATCACCCAAAATTTTAAGAAACCTCCCTCGTGCACCCCACCCCCGCACACCAGGGTTGGTGTCCGTGACTGAGAGTTACAGTGAGCCACTAAGAACCCATTTTACATGAATTTTATAAATTTTATTCCTCGCTCAGCATCTGTTTTGGTTTGAAAGATGTCAATGTGTGAAACGCAGTATTTACTTGGTCTACCAGCCGTGTTGGGTGGGCATATGGGATGCAAGAGCCCCGAAAATAATTCAGGGGCTTCCAGCTTGGGAATCTCTGAAATCTCCAGGAGCGGGAGGCCCTGGGCAGCTCCTGGGTGGTGGGGTGGAGGCCACCTTGAAGGGTCTCCAGGTGGCAGCTCTTTTCGTTCTGGTGGTGGGAGGGGAGCCAGGTGCCCCCTTAGCATCCTATCCCCCATCCTTGACTCCCTGCACTACCATAGCCGGCAGGTACACTCCCCCCCCACCCCACCCCACCCTCGCTCTTGCTTGTTCCAGTCTGAGGTATTTGCGCAGCCCTGCCCTCCAAGCCACAAGCCCCAGGGTTCAAGAGCCGTGACCCCCTCTGCTGCATGGGAACTGAGATCATCTGGGGAACAGGGAAGGTTCAGATACAAATCCCTGCCCTCCAGGGGTTTCCACATCCCCTCCCTCTCCTGCAGGACCCCCTCCCCCACCCAACTTCCGGCGTCACCAGGGCAGGGATCTGTGCGTGTCTGGCTCACGGCTGACCCCTTGCACATAGTAGGCACTCAGTAAATACTGTTGGGTGGATGGATGCTGGCTGTGGCGCACACAGGCACGTGTCCCGACCCCATCCCCCAGGCTCTGGCTGTGTCTTCTCTTTGGGGGCCCCGCAGACGTGTGATGAGCAGGGACACCCCCTATGGGAGGTGTGTTCACAACTAGATCAGTGCCTTTTCTCCTTCTGGGATCTGTGGATTTACTCCCAGGGGTATTCAAGTTCCACTTGAGAATATTTGTATGTGTGGAGCCTTTAAGAGTTGTGAGAGTTATTCTGTAATAATTTCAATCTTGAAGAAGACCTGCAAGAATAAAAAAAATTCTCCCACGTACCCTTCACCCAAATTCATCATAAGTAACATTTCACCAAATTTCACTCTCTCACAACGACATTTTTTTCTCCCAGAACTATTTGAGAGGTCATTGCAAACACGCAACCTGATGACTTTTACTCCTAATTCTTCAGCATAGATTTCCTAAGAGCAAGGACAGTCTCTTACGTAACCACGATCCAGGAGCCAAATTCAGGAAACCTAATATGGACACAATTCTGGGATCTAATAAGCAGTTTAAGTCATATTTCAGCAATTATCCCAATAATGTCCTTTAGGCAAGTTTTTCCCCCAATCTGGGATCTCACATTGCATTTCATCACCACATGTTTACTTGAAGCTTAATCAAGGTATAATTTATGTACCATAAAATTCACTCAACTTAAGTGTATGATTGAATGGTTATTAGCGTATTTACAGAGCTGTGTAACCGTCACCACGGTTTTACTTGAAATCATTTCAAATCACCTTTGAAAGAAACCGTCACTCTCTTGTCCCACCCCTGGCTCCCAACAGCCACTAAGCTACTTTCTGTCTGTAAATTTGCCTTTCTGAGCATTTCATATACATGGAATCATCCAGTACGTGACCTTTCGTGTCTGGCTTCTTTTATTTAGCATCCTGTTTTCAGGGTTCAGCCATGCCATAGCAGGTGTCTGAATTTCATCCCTTTTCATTGCTGAATAATATTCTGTTGTACAGAAAGACTGTATTTAGTTTATCTATTGTCCTAGGTTGATGGACATTTACGTTGTTTCCCAGTTGATGGATATTCAGGTTGTTTCCACTTTTTGACTATTACAAATAATACTGCTAGGAATATTCACATATGTATTTATTTTATTTTATTTTTTCTTGAAGTATGGTTGATTTGCAATGTTAGTTTCAGGTGTACAGCAAAGCAGTTCAGTTATACAGATATATACATATTTTTTTCAGATTCTTTTCCACTATATGTTATTACAAGAAATTAAATGTACTTCACTGTGTTCTTCAGTAGGTCCTTATTGTTTATCTATTTTATACATAGTAATGTGGATCTGTTAATCCCAAATGCCTAATTTATCCCTCCCCTACACATACGTTTTTATGTGGACGTATATTTCCGTTTCTCTTGAATAGACACCCAGGAGTGGAACTGCCAGGTCATATAGTAACTCTGTGTTTAACTTTGAGAGAAACACCCAACTGTTTCCCAAAGTGACCGCAGCGTTTTCCATTCCCAGCAGCACTGTGTGAGGGTTCCAGTTTCTCCACATCCTTTCAACACCTGTTATTGTCCATCATTTTTTTCCTAAGCTTTGAGATTCTTTTATGGTAATAAAGATGTGTGTTTAAAAATAATCCTTAAAACAGAAATTTTAATTTGTGCCCAATACATTGATTTTTTTTAAACTGAAGTATAGTTGATTTACAATGTTGTGTTAATCTCTGGTGCACAGCATAGTGATTCAGTTGTACGTTCCTTTTTACATTCTTTTTCATTGTAGGTTATTACAAGATACTGAATATAGTTCCCCTGCTGTGCAGTAGGACCTTGTTGTTTATCTGTTTTATGTATGGCAGTGGTAACAGCTGATACTCTGCTCCCAGTTTGTCCCTCCCCACCCCCTCTGCCCTCTGGTAACTGTAGTCTGTTTTCTGTGTCAGTGAGTCCGTCTCCGTTTTGTAAATAAGTTCGCTTGCGTCCCTTTGTTTTCCACTCCAGCCGTCCCAGCAGGTGCGGGGCGGCACCTCACTGTGGCTGAGCTGTGGCCCCCTGACGGCTAATGACGCTCAGCGTCTTCCCAGGTGCTCACTGGCCGTTTGTGTACCTATTCAAAACTTTTGCCCATTTTCAAATTGTATTGTTTTCTTACTATAAAGTCATAAGAGTTCTTTCTATATTCTAAATACAAGTCTCTTTTTGATTTCGTGATTTGCAAATATTTCCTTCCAGTCCGTGGCTTTTCATTTTCTTGATTGTGTCTTTTGAAGTGAAGTGCAAAAGTTTTGAATTTTGCTAAAGTCAAGTTCATCATTTTTTTCTTTTTTTCTCGTGTCTTTGGTGTCATATCTAAGAACCATTGCCTAATTCAAGGTCAGAAAGATTTACTTCTATGTTTTCTTCTAAGAGTTCTAGTTTTAATTCTCATATTCAGATCTTTTATCATTTCAAGTTAATTTTTGTGTATGATAGGAAGGAAGGGTCCAAACGCGGGCCTTTCTGTGTGGATAACCAGTTGTCCCAGCACTGCTTATTGAGGAAACTATTCTTTCCAATGAATTGTCTTGCCAGAAATCATTTGACTATGATACAATTTTTTTTAATTGAAGTATAGTCAGTTTACAATGCTGTGTTAGTTTCTGGTGGACAGCATAGCGATTCAGTTATACATATATATGTATATATACTCCTTTTCATACTCCTTTTCATTTTAGGCTGTTACAAAGTATTGAATATAGTTCCCTGTGCTCTACAGCAGGACCTTGTTGTTTATCTGTTTTCTGTATAGTAGTGTGTATCTGCAAATCCTGAACTCCCAATTTATCCCTTTACCCTTCTTCCCCCCTGGTAACAGTGAGTTTCTTTTCTATGTCTTTGAGTCTTTTTCTGTTTTGTAAATAAGTTCATTTGTGTCCATTTTTTTTTAGATTCTACATATAAATGATATCATATGGTATTTTTCTTTCTCTTTCCGGCTTACTTCACTTAGTGTGATAATCTGAAGTATGACAATCTCCAGGTCATCCACGTTGCTGCAAGTGGCATTATTTCATTCTTTTTTAATGGCTGAGTAGTATTCCATTGTATACATATACCACAGCTTCTTTATCCAGTCATCTGTCGATTTAGGTTGTTTCTATGTCTTGGCTATTGTAAATAATGCTACTATGAACATTGGGGTGCATGTATCTTTTCGAATTAGAGTTTTCATATTTTCTGCATATATGCCTGGGAGTGGGATTGCTGGATCATATGGTAGCTCTATTTTTAGTTTTTTAAGGAACCTCCATACTGTCCTCCATAATGGCTGTACCAAACTGCATTCCCACCACAGTGTAGGAGGATCCCCTCAATAGTTTTTTAGATGTTATTTTCCTGAAGATGATACCCCCATCCCATTTTAGCAGACATGTGCTCCAGGTCACCTGGACGACTCTCTGAAAGCTGAGTTCTGCCACCCGGTTTCTGCAGCTGCCTTTTCTGTGTGTTTATGCACATGGGGTCATCGGGGGTCCCCAGTGTGGCAGCATTTAATTTAGGCTGCAGTGAGCCTGAAAGCGGGGTCTGATGAACGTTACAAACTGCTTTCTTAGGGGTCCACCTGTTCCTGAGTTTGAGAAACTCTTGCTGTAGAGCCGTTTCTCAGATGGGAAGGTAGAGGCCTACGTAGGGAAAGTCACATGTCCAAAGCCAGGCCTCTGTGAGTGCCCACACGCAAGCCTGGAGGCTGCGTGGAGTAAATCAGAGTGACTAGGTAGTTGCTAACACCCCCACCCCCCGCCCAGGTTTTCTCACCTGTAACATGGAGGGAGCATCACCCATCTCTGAAAACTGTAGGCGGAGAGCCCAGCTCGGCACCAGCAGACACAGCAGGGCATGACGTGTGCGGGCCGTGTTTCTCACGAGCCTGGGGCTGCCCCATCCCCGGCCCTGCCTCCCGCTGCCCCTCTCCTGCAGCACCTCCTCTCCCCAACACAGCAGCCCTGTGGCCAGCTCCAGGCTCCAGCCTTCCCTCTGCCTCACGCACCTCACCTGTTCCCCCTGCTTAGCCATTTCCTGGGCCCTGAGCTGATGCTGGCAAAACAGAGATGATTCCAGCTCCACCCCTGCCCTTGGGACCCGTGGACAGGGAACAGACTCACTAGCTGACGATTAAAGAACAGCATGGCAGTGGTTATTTTTATTATTAACAGCTAACATTTACTGAGTTTCTGCACTGTGCCTAGTTCTGGTCTAAGCACTGTCTCAGGGTGTACAGGGCATTGTGGGAGCCAGGATGTCTCGAGGAGGTGACATTTTTGCAGCTCGGTCTAAAGGGTGGGTTTGGACTTCAGCTAACCAGCAAAAGGCATTCATTAGGAGTTTTTGCCACTTTGGTGGGTGAAATGATATCTCACCCTTACGATGTGTGTCTCTTTATAAGTGAAGTTACTTTCTTTGTAGGTTTCTAGGCCATTTGTTTTCTTTTTCTCTGAACTACCTAGTTAGAGCAACTGGATACTTTTATTTTGCGTTCATGTTTTTTTCTTACTGATTTGTTAGAACTCTTTATATATTGAGAAATGGAGACAATAGTATGCGCAAATACACAGTGTTGTGAGACAGCATGGTGTGCTCGAAAGACATTAAGTATAGCTTGACTCTGGGGCAACAGCTGAAGACGGAGCGAGACAGGGAGGCAGAAGCTAGTTCTGATACTGAACTGAGGAGCTTAGACTGTCCTGCAGGTTATGGGGCGGCATAGAAGGGTTCTGAGCAGGGAAGGGGTGTGATGGAAAATGCTTTTTTTTTTTTGCTCTTTTTGTGGGGAGATTGTTAGGTTCATTTATTTATTTTCTCAATGGAGGCACGGGGGATTGAACCCAGGACCTCGTGTGTGCTAAGTGCGTGCACTGCCCCTGAGCTCTACCCTCCCTGCCACCAAAAAATGTATTTTTGAAAGTTGCTTTAAATAAGGGACAGTAGTGGGTGGATGGAAGGGCTGGAAGGATGGAGGCCAGAAAATACAGCACCTTGAATGTCCAGCCAGAGAGTGTCTCCTTGGTTTGGTGGGCATTGGGGAGCCACAGAACATTCTGGGTAGTGACTGGGGGTGGGCCAGAGAGGCGGTGGGGAGGGAGCGGGCTTGCGGGCAGGGCTGATCCCTGGGTGGGGTGAGTGGTCCGGTTCCCTACATGAGGCTTGGCCCACGCTGACATCTCAGCCCACACGGGTGCCCGGTGCTGTGTCTCCCACCCAGACAGGGGAGCGTCGCAGGGGTGATCTGGAGAGGAAGTGTGAAGCAAGAGTTCCCAGGCAGGGCACTGTGAGTGGGAGAAGGCACTGGGAAGAGCGCAGAAGTTGTGCAAGCCCCCAGCCTCCGCTCACCACCAGCTGAGTACCCCCGCCTCCCAGCTGCCAATTCACGTCAGGTCAGCTCTTCTAGCGAGGAGGGTCTGGGGCTGGGAGGGTGTCAGTGCTGCAAGGAGACTTGGCACCTGCCTTATCTCAGCCTTCCTGTCTGCCAGGTCGGGGGCACCTTGAGGCTTGGAGGGAAATTAGCCTCCATGAGGGCGTCCAGGAGTCACCCCAGCCGGTGTCAGAGCAGGTCCTAGACGCCAGCCCCTACTCCCTGTCCAGTCTCAGAAATGATTCTTTAAAAACAAAATGGCGATACATGCACAGAGCACAAATATATTTAAATGGAACATTTCTGTGAAAAGCCAGTCAGTCTCCTTTGCACCGTGGCCCCCAGTTCCCCACACCCTTCCCCATGGCACCGCTATACCAGTTTCTTAAGCCTTGTCAGAGGTAATACAGGCACAAACCAGCTTGCACCTTGTACCCCCTCTTTTTAACCTAAAAAGTACCACCCATATCCTGTACTGCACCTTGCTTTTTCCACTAACCAAAATATCTTGGAAATTGTCCCTCATCAGTCGTGCACAGAAGCTCCAGCCTTTTGACAGCTGCATAGGTTTTCCCTGTACTGATGGCTCTTCGTGTTCATCTGATGAACAATTCCTCACTGGTGTGCTTTGGGTAGTGAGGAGATTCCAAAAATTTGTATTCGCTTTAAAGACAGTCACCTTCAGCGGGGAGGGTGGAGTTCAGGGGCAGAGCACGTGCCTAGCATGCACGAGGTCCTGGTTCAATCCCCAGCACCTCCGTTAAACAAACAAACCTAATTACCCCCCAAAACAAAATAAAGACAGTTACTTTCATCACATCTCATTTGTAACTTTATGAGTTTACGGATGTTCACTAAACTTACTGTGGCGATCATTCTGCAGTACGTACAGGTACCAGAGCATGATGTTGTACACCTGAAATGAGTACAAAGTTATATGTCAGTTATATCTCAATAAAACAGGAAGCAAAAAGAGAAAAAAATCAAGACAGTGCTTTCATTTTTTAAAGGCATGAAAAGGAAAAGATTGAATTGGCCCCTGAGGCTGTGCCTGTGTCCAGAAAACCCCTGGTGACTTTTTCCAAATCAGCTAATCCTCAGAAGAGTTACAGCTCCTCCCACACCCATTCCACACACCCCACCATCCTCCCAAAAGGTAGCCATCCATAACAGGTCATGGGTGTGTGTATCCTTTGGGGAAAAAAATAAGGAAATTCCAGTCCACATCTATGTATAACCTTTTGAAATGTATGCAGAAGGGATGGTAACTCACACAGTCCTCCGTCCCCTGCGTTTTTCAGGAGAAACGCTTCCTGGAGATCTTACCGCGAAGCCCCAGCCCGTGGGGGTGTCTTCGCACCAGCTCTCCCCCGACCACTGCTGGCCACCAAAGGTGTTTCTCTTCTCTCTTTGCTCACTCTTAGACAGAAGGCCGTGTGCACTGCCGTGGTGTTTTCACACCCGTGTGCTGTCCAGCTTTGCAGGTCACCCTTCACAAAAGTTCGCTTCACCTTGCACCTGCCCGGCCGGTGCATTGGACGTAGTCGGTTCCTCCCTCAGCAGCAGAAGCGTCATCACACTGGTTCATTCTTACCAGCTCGGTAGACATAACAAAATGACATGCATGTTGGGTTTGGGTTTGGGTTTCTTTAATATGCATTTAGTTACAAGTGAGATTGAGCATCTTTCCACGAACGGCTTGTTCATAGCCTCTGCTCTTCGTTCTCGTTGGCTCGCCATCTGTTTCCTATCGATCTGAGAGAGCTGTGCGTCAGGGAAATCGGCTCTCACTTTACTGCCCTCAGTTAACTTGTCCTATGCACTGCAGATACTGTTTTGAAGTTTACCATTGGCCTTTTTTTTTTTTTTTTTTACTTTGTGGCATGTTTTACTCCATTTAGAAGTTTTAATTTCTATAGTGTTAAATTCATCAGTCTTTCCTTCATGGCTTCTGGGAATGCAAATATTTATACCGTGCATTTTGCACAGCCTTTTCACACATTATCTCCGTTGGTCCTCGGAGCAGCCTTGGAAGGGAGGCGGTGCGGGGAGCTCTAGCGTCTTTCTGTTTTACAGATGAATTCAAGTGAGGCTCAGAAAGGGGGTGGGACTTACCCAGGCTGAGCAGATTCTAAAACCCTGGCCCTTCTCACCTCCCTCAGCTCCCTTCCCACCAGCCAGGTAACTCACTCCTGATATTGAGAACAGACGACGTAGCTTCGCTGACTGGGCATCTTGAATTATTAAAACTAGAAGAATCTTTTCTTTGAGTGCTCTTTTTTAAAAAAAGCTTTTGAAATGATACAATTCATAATTTTTAACAACAAAACCTCCGACAATACAGGAGAGTGGAGCACGAGGTTGGAGGTGGGGCGCATGCCTTGCCCTGGAAACCCATCTCCAAGGGTGACCACTGTCCTGTTGGCCGTGAGCGCCAACAAGGGGCCACGAGGGTGTGGAAGACCCACCAGGAGCCGGAGCAATCCGTGTGCGTCTCTGGCGCCAGGGCCTTGTCTATTGCAGGAACACCTTAGATGCGCATAAATGCTGCAAGAGATGGAGGTGACCAGACACTCCACTTAGCCTCTGCAGCCTCACAAGCCCGTGTTCAAATCCCAGCTCAGCCACTTAGCAGCTGGGGTGGGGGTGCGGTTGACTTACCTTCTCCGTGTTGAAGGGTCCTTGTCTGTGGAACTGGGATAATAGTTTCCAACTCATTTGTTTGAGGTGTCCAGCACAGAGCGCCAAACTAAATGTCCACCTCTCCCCTCTGATCTGCCGGTTCCTTCCGGGGTCCACTGCCTACTCCCACCTGGCCCCGGTATCCAGGGTCATGGGATATCAGAGCTGAAAATCAGGCTCCTTTCCTCTCCAGAAGCCTGGAGAGGGGAAGTGCCTTGCCCAAGGTCACACAGCCCACGGGTGGCAGGGCGGGCAGGGACTCCAGTCTCCTGACTCATTACATCATTCGCCCGGCCTCCTCTCTGCTGGACCACTGCAGCCCGCGCCTCCGGCCTCCTGTCTCACCCCTTCTGGCCACCAGGGGGCGCGGCCTAAGTCCAGCTCCGACTGCTGGCGCCCTTGCTCCAACCTGGTCGGGGGCTCCCAGCTGCCTACGAAAGGAGCCTTCCTCAATCTGGTGTTCAAGGGCCCTACACACCGGGCAACGCGCCTTTCCATGCTTGCTTTTCCCTTGGGTACAGTCCTGAAGCACCCTCTCTTTCCTGCCCCTTCCAGGCCCGGCCTCTCCTGCCTGCGCCACTTCTTCCCCACGGATTGAGTCCCCCTCCAGTGCCGTGCCACCCCACTCTCCGCGACAAGTGCCAGCTCACTGAGGCTTGTCCCCAGCATTCAGTTGGTGCTCAGTCAGTTTGTTGTGGGGTAAGGGGCGCCGCCGGCAGGCCCGCACCCTCCTCCCCAAACTGCCGGGAGCGCGCGTCCTGGAGGGGACATAGAGCTCCCGCCCCAGGCGCCCCCCACCCCGCCACGCTGTGCGACTCTGGGCCAATGTCTGCCCCTCTCTGGGCCTTAGTCGTCTCATCCGAGAACTGGGGAGGCTTCGGGGAGGGGGCTGGGCATGGCGGGCGGGGACTGCAGTTCTCCTTGGGAGGGGCCAGGGACCGACCTGCAGCTGCGTCTACTAGGTGTTTATCTCTGGGGTCTTGGGGAGTCTGAGCAAAAGGTCGGGGCCACAGCGCCTCTCCACCGCGCCCAGGCTGTGCGAACCCGGCGCCCCGGCCCGTCCCCGCAGCGGCCCCACCGACCTGGGCGCCCTCAACGGGCCCGGGCTCGGGTGACGTCGGCGGCCGGGGCGGCACCGGTTCCCCCGCCCCCACACCCCTGTCCGGGGAAACTGAGGCCGGGCGCCGACTGGCCGCGCACGCCAAGGTCACGGCGCGCGCGGAGACCGCCGGCCGGCGGCGCTCGGGCTGAGGCTCCCGCGCGCCCGGCCCCCCCCGCGCCGCGCTCCTGCCCGCCGCGGGGACGGCGGGGCGGCGGGGACGGCGCGCGCTCGGAGGCTGCGGGCGGCCCCGCGAGGTAGGAGGCGGGCCAGCGGGGGACGCGCGCGGCGGCGGGCGGTGCGGCCGGGGGCTGGGGGCCCGCGGGGGTCGGCGGGGGCTTGCGGTTGCACCGACGCGCGAGGAGCTCTCGGGAACCGGGCGGGGGTCCCCGGCGGGTTTGCAGAGCCGGGCCCGGGAGGAGGGCCGAGGCCGCAGTCGCGGGGACGCCGCGGGCCGCGGGGTTGCAGGGTTGGGCACCAGCGGCGCCCGAATCTCTGGGATTGGGGGGGTGGGGAGGGCGCCGATGTCCAGCTTCTGGAACCGGGGCTCTGCGGTGTCGCTCCCCGGACGCAGGAGCTGGAGCCTCCGCGGCTTTGCGGACGCGAAAGGCGCGACCTAGGGGGAGGGGGGCTCATGGTGTTCGTCTCCGCGCCTGTATAGCTGGCTGCCTCGCCCCGGCAGGGAAACGCGAACCCAGACCCCGAGCGTCGCAGGGGGAAGCTGTCCGCTCCCCATCCCCACACGCTCCCTTCCTTTTCTGCCCCCTCCTCCCTCTCCTCCGCGGAGAGATCCTGCTGCGGGTCCAGGGGCCGGAGCCTGCGGGCCGGGGGTTGAGGCATCTCAGGAATTCGCTGGGAGGCAGATAGACGCTCCTGGGCTGGGCTGGAGGGCTGGCCCGGAGTTCAGTCCTGCCCCTGACCCCCCGTGTGACCTTGGGCGGCTTCTTCCCCAGTACCACGTGGGCAGGGGGCCGGTCTGTAGTTGGGGGTCCTCTGGGCCAGACCCCCAACAGACCCGGAGTCGGTGTAGGAGGCTGCTTAGGGGCCGGGGCCCAAGGATCTCCCGACCCAGTCCCAAATGGGGCAGGGGGCGGCAGGGGTTGGAGAAGTGATGACGGCGCTATTGCGGGTATCAGGACGCCATGTCCCACCTGCCAGCCTGATGTGGGACCCTCGTGGACCTCTGGGCAGGAAACCCCTGCCCTGCCCCAACCAGCTGCCCTTGGGGCGGGAGTAGGCCGGGTGGATTGGCAGAAGTGTTCCAAGTCTGTACCCCGAGTCATGGGCAAAACCCCTCCCAAATTTCTGCCAGGCAGTTGCCGCTTTAAATTGCCAGGCTCAAAACTGTCACAGCTGATCTGTTCCTGGAGCAAACGGCGCAGAAAGATGACAGTGGGTGTCCCCTCCCCCGGGCCTGTCCAGGAGATGAGGCTCTGGGGCACAGCAGTCCGCTCTGCCTGGTCAGCTTTGTACATTTCACTCTGCGCATGCTCTGTAGTTGGTGGGGGGCAGCGGGGCACTCGCTCTGTGCTGGAAGCAGGAGCCTAGCTGTGCACTTTGAGGAGCCTGTGCTCCGCTCTGTGGTCAGTCCCCCCAGGACAGCGTGGGTGCCGGCCTGGGCAGCCCCCTGGGAGCAGCCCTGAACGAAGATGGCACAGGGGTGTCCTCTGGTCTCCCTCCCCTGCCCCTAGCTTTATGCTGGCTCCTGACGTGGGCTGGCATGGCGGCCAAGCCTCTGAAGCCATGTGTGTCCAGAGACCCATGTTCAGCAGTTGGGTTTGCAAGGAGAGGAGAGAAGCAGCCCCAGACCCCCCAGAGGCAGGAAAGGACACCCAAAGAGGTGTTTGGGGTGCCCACAGCCCAGCCATTGAGCAACCGCGCTGGAAGGGGGGCATCTTAGGGCCAATCTATAAAGATGGAGAAACTGAGGCCAGAGAGAGGCAGGGACATGTCCAAGGTCACACAGCACCCCGCTGTCCCCAGCTCTCCAGCAATCCAGCTGTCCTGGAGTTGCAAGAGCCTGGAGAAGGCTCAGGGGAATCGGTGTTCCCCTCAGAGGTCCTCACAGTGGATGGACAAGGAAGGGGACACTGGCTCCCGCACAGTTTGCAAACATTAAGTAGCCTTAAGTCTCATGACCAGAGTTGCCACCCTCTCCCGTGGCTGCCTGCCCTTGCAGCCTGTTCTCCGCTGGCGCCACTACACCACCCATGATCTGTCGTGCCTTGCCGTTGTGCAGAGGGGATGCCAAGGCCAAGCCGAAACTGGGACCCTCTGGGACCTCAGCTTTCCTCCAACCAGTGTCCTAACTGCTAGGGTGCTAAGCACCTAAGCATCTCTAGAAACACAGCCATCCTTTGTTCTGGTAGTAAGCTCCCTGTCACTGGGGTGTGCAAGCTAGAGCTGAGCACTGACTCGTCATCGGAGGCTAGGAATTTGGGCTCTGGTGGGTGAGCTGACCAAATGTCTCATCACTCCCCCACACCCTGGCCTCAGTCCTTCATAACCAGGGATGGGGAGTAGGGTTGCTTGCTCCTATCAGGAAATGCTTCTTGCGTGAAAGAGGCTGGGGGAAGGCACTGGGGGAGGCCCCTCTATGAGGCCGGGTCCCACCTACCGCCGTTGCTCAGACCTGGTGTTCACTGCCACTATGAAGTGACTCCAACCTGCTCATAGGAGCAGCGTCTCCCAGTGCCCCCTGCCCTCCCTGCTGGACCCAGCCTTCACCCTTGCCCCGTCTTGGCTCCTGCAGGGATGCACACCCCAGCCATGCAACCCGGAAAGCTTTGTTCATCTTTCTTCACTCATCGATGACACAGACTCTTCAGCAAAGTCTGTCCTGAGTTTCTGCCTTCCCTAGGGGCCCCATTGTCCCTGAGCAGAGGAGGGGAGCAGTGTGCAGGGACATGGGTAGGCCTGACTTCAAGACACACCCCCCCCCCCGCCCTGGGCTCATCAGGGCAGCTACCGCAAGTGCCAACGTGGAAAGGCAGGACTCGGGTGGCCAAGTTCTCAGGGACTCTTGGAAGAACTGAGTGTATGTGGCCTTCTGACCCAGCACGACTGCATCTCAAACCCTGCAGGTGTTTTTAAGCATCTGCTCCGTGCCAGACCCCACCGCGGAGCCTCCCAAATATCGTCCCATTTCATCTGCAAAACCACAGGCCCATCCACTCCCGTGTGTGAAGGCTCTCGGGGCAGGAAGTGAGAGCAGTGCCGTCAGTCCGCCGGCCTGTGGGCCCACGGAGGACACTGTGCCCGCCTGCCCGCTGCAGCCTGAGTCCTTCCGTGACTGGGACCGCGGCCCCCAGCAGCTTGGGGTGGCGCTTCTCCAGAGGGGTTCTCAGAGGGCACCATGTGTGAATCCACACGGCCTGCGTGGACTGCGATGGGAAGGCTTGCCGGGGGACCCCGACCCCGTCCGTGAGTTCGGGCCTCGCACGCTGCCTCTCTGGAAGGCAGTCCTGCTGGAATTTACTATCTTCTCTGCAAATTCCCTGAGGGCGGAACAGTGGCGAGGCACCTGCTGGCCCCTGCGCCTGGGGCTAATGTCAATCTTTGTTGTGCTCGGCTGAGGGGGAGCCAAACCAGGAGCAGGGTAGTGAGTTCCCCTCACTGGAGGTATGCAGGCTTGGGGTCCAGAGCAGTCCTGTATCTCAGCTGGGTTGGATGCCCTGGCGGGCCATTTTAGTTCCAGGGCTCCCAGAGCCAATGACTTTTTTTTTTCAATTATTGTCTGAGGACTTGGTGAAACCCATCAGGGTGGTAATACAGGTTTGAAAAATGCTAAGCGAGTGCCAGGGTGTTTTAATAAAGTCAGTTGCCTAGGGGCATTATGGGAACACCTCATTATTCAGCTCATCCAGATTCAGAACCAGGACCAGCTTTTGCACGTAGCCGAGGGGCCTGAGGCTTTGGTGTGAAGCAGGAAGGAAATTGAGAGTCATGCTAAATTCAGGAGCATGGGGGTCACTGTCCACTGTCAGCCACGCTGAGGTCAGAGAACTGAGCTCCCTGTTGCTTTGGACAAGTCCCTTCCCCACAGAGGAAGGAGTTTGGAAGAGTCCAGAAAACGCTTCCGAAGTTGTGAGGCTTGGTTGGGGGTGGGAGGAGGGGACAGGAGGGGCCGAGGCAGCAGATCCCATGGGCTCAGGGGTGTGGACCAGCTGAGGGCCAGCCTGCCTCTGCACTGGATTCCATTCCAGCTCTCAGCTTCCTGGCTCCGTGACCCTGGACCAGTCCCGAGACCTCCCTGAACCTCAGTCTTCTCCTCTTGAAAAGGGGGGTGATGATAGGGCCGCCCTCCTAAGGTAGGTGTGAAGGTAATTCTGGAAAGTGTGCCAGTGTCATGCGGCCATTTTCCGTTTTCTCCTTTGGGGATATCCAGAAGCTACGAGGTATTTCTAAGGCCTCAAGATCCAAAGAGAAATGCCAGCTCCCTTGATTTTCTCATCCAACAAATATTTACGGAGCACCTACCTACTCTACCACCACGGGAGCAAAGCAGACGCCCTTCCCTCCGGGAGCTTTTATTCCAGTGGCAGGAGACCCACAGCTATTAAGTAAACAAACAAAGAAGAATTTCAGAGAGTGCTAAGGGCCAGGAAGAATGAGTCTGTCCTGGTTGGTGTTAAAGCTGCTTTGCAAGAGAAGGACTTTCCAGAAGGGAGAGGAAAGGAGCCCCCTCACCCTCATTTGTGCTCCAGGAGACCGAGACTCCAGTCCTGGCCCTACTGGCTTCCCACGTGCTGTGCCACTTTGGGGAAGTTCCTTCCTGTCTCTGATCCTGGATTCTTGTTTGTGAGTTGAGACAGCAGATCAGCCCCTCCAGTTCAGATGTCCCACATGGCGGGGGTGGCTGTTGTGTGGAGGTCACTGCCCTGTGGTGCTGTTGTCATCGCTGGGGTCCCCTCCTGTCCCCTATGTGTGCCGTACACAGCTACCTTTCTGTTTGAAATGTGATATGCAACCTGTCACACAGAAGGGGGAAGACATACGTGCAGCAGCTTAAAGGAACATAAGAGGAACACACAGGCGACCGCCACCCAGGGCCAGAAGCCCTCTGCCCGCCTGTGGGCTCTTCCCCAACTATGGCCCCTCTGAGATGCTCGCCGCCCTGACAGTTGTGGTAATACTGTCCTTGCTCTCACCGTTTCACCATCTATCAGAGCAAGTCTTTACAACACAGTTTTGTGTTTCTTGTCTTTGAGCTGTCTATAAATAGACTGAGGCTGTAGCTATTGCTTTGGGTCTGGCTTCTTTGGTTCAAAGTCATGAGTAGCCGTAGCTTTCCTTTTTAATGGCTGTATAGTATTCCGCGGCATCGGCGGGCCACGGTGTATGTATGTAGTCTCTGTGCTGGACATGAGTGTGTCTTCAGTTTGGGGGTTCGGGGCCATATTCTTGAACCTGCCCACATCCTAGTGCTCCTGTAACCTTCTCTCCAGCATCTGTCTCAAACTGGGCAGCGAAGTACCTTCAGTTTCACAGAGCAGAGTCACACAGTGCCCTTCCCTCCCGCTGCCCCCCCACCAGCACCCCATTGCTAGTCTTCGTCATTTTCATTCACCTGCTGAGTGTGTGACGGGTTCAGCCTGCGTTTCCCTGCTTGGCGATGGGCTCGGGCGTCTTTTGTGTGTATCTTGGCTGTTTGGAGCTCCTCTTCCATGAAGGGCCTGTTTGCACTGTCTTTCTATTTTGTTGTTGATTTGGAGGATTCTTCAGGTATTCCGGATTCTAATCCTTCATCAGTTCAATATGTTGTAAATATCTTGCCTTTTTCGCTTTTCCTGGGGTCTTGGGATGAACGTCTTAATTCCAGGGGTCAAATCTGTCTTTCTCTTTATTATTAGCATTGCATGTGTTTTAAAAAATCCTTTCCAATCCTGCGGTCATGCATTCGCCTTTTACATTAGATGTTTAATCTGCCTGAAATTGATGTTAGGATGTGGTGGGATAAGGGTCCCTTTCTCACAGACACCCCCCCCCCATGTCCCAGCCTGCCCAGCATCATTTGGTGACATGTGTGTCCCTTTCCCCTATCCACTCTGCCTGTCCCCCTCCTCCTGTGTTCATCCTTCTCCGGGGCAGGCAGGGGCCCCAGACTGCAGGCTCAGGGCTGGAGGACCCAGCAGGGACAGCCCAGAGGGCAGGGCGGACAGCCCTCCCCCACTGGCCCAGCTGCTGCTCCTGCCAAACAGGTCTGTGGGGCTGTCACGTGTCCGGCTGGCGCTGACTCGGGCTCTGGCGGATTAAGCAGGGGCTCAGGGCTCAGGACCCGCACTGGCCCAGGGGAGGGCTGAGGGAGCTCGTCGCCGAGGGCCACAGAGGAGGACCCCCGAGGCCAGCGAGGCCCCAGCCAGGGCACTGAGACAAGGTGAGAGAGGGCCAGGCTGAGTCCTGGCCATGTCTTCCCTGCGCAGCTCTGGGTACTTCTGTCTGGAAAATCAAACGTCCCCCCCAAGCTCTTGCCAGCTGGGTCTGTTTGGGGAAGCCGAAAGCCAGGAGGTGGAGGGTTACAGCCTGCAGCAAGGACCTGGCAGGTCTCAGGTCCCCATGCATGCGCCCCCGAGCTCACGCACACACTCCCAGGCACCTGCCCAGTGTCTCCCAAGGGACTCTGCATCCCCTTCAGTGTCCAGAGCCTGCCCACTAGGCAGGGGGGTCACTGACAACCTCCAGTCTGCTCCCCAGATCCAGGTGCCCTTCCCCAGGCAGCAGCCAGTACCTGGCCTGGTAGGACACAGCCAGCCAGGGACACGGCCTTCCTGCTCCTGGAACCACCAGTGCAGGGAAGGGGGAGGAAGTGGGTACGAACTGAGCGCCATTTACATGCCAGGAACCTCCTTTGTCCTCTTTACTCCTACCCTGCAAGGTGGGGAAGATTCACCCATTTATTTTTTTTAATTTATTTTTTATTATTATTGTATTTGTTTTGGGGGGGGAGGTAAGTAGGTTTATTTATTTATTTTTTATTATTTATTTTAACAGACATACTGGGGATCGAACCCAGGACCTCATGCATGGTAAGCATGCACTCTACCACTGAGCTACAGCCACTCCCCAAGTTCACCCATTTGATAGGTAAGGAAACTGAGGCTCAGGGAGGGGCTGTGGTCCAGCCAGGGCCCGGACAGGGAGGATGGCCCCCAGCATCTCAGCAGCCTGCCTCCTGGATCCCAGAAGTTGCAGGCCCTGCTCAACCCCTGCCTGAAGGTACAGACCCTCCGGCGCAGAGCTGCGCCCGGGGCCTCTCTGAGAACTCTAGGTCCCTGGGGGAAGTCAGGGCCAGGAGCACCACCCAGTACCGTGAGACCCAGCTCACCCACGGCTGGTGGCTAGGACTCAGGCTCTGTCTCCTTGTTTGTGCCGTGGGGGTGACAGTAATAGACCCCACCTCTCCTGGTGACTCTGAAAGGCCACCGTTGGGAGGAGGGTGTAGCTCAGTGGTAGGGTGCATGCCTAGCATGCATGAGGTCCTGTGTTCAATCCCCCAGTACCGCCATTAAATAAACAAACAAATAAACATAATTCCCCTCCCTCCCCCCAAAAAAAACTTAAAAAAAAAAAAAAAAGAAAAGAAAGACCCCTGTGCATTTAAGGGCTTCCAAACACCGCCACCCCCAGCAGGCACTGGGGGACTTAGCTTCTGTTTTTACAGGGAAGGTCAGACCTGAGCTCACCATGTCCTCTGAAATTCTGAACTCCTGTCTGTTTTCCCTGGGCCTTTTGTGTGTGTGTTTATTCCTATGGGTTTAATATTTGCTTGGAAGTACGGGCAGGTGGGAAACGGGTTCAGCAGGATAAGAGCAGACGATGCAAACAGTATCTGTCCCTGCCCCCTCCCCAGAGCAGACATGAAAAGCACGGGGTGGGTATCTGGTCAGAAATGTTTCTCCGAGTCTATTTGTTCCCCGCGCCGTATTTTAAAGAGAACAGCCGGCAGCTGGCTCTGCCCCCATCCTGTGACTTGCCTCTGGGCCTTTAAATGCACCCACTCGGTTGGAGAGCCTGCTGGCCGCCTCCCTCCAGCAGGCGGGCATGGTCATGGATGCTGGCACCAGATTGTCCTCGTCAGCAGGACTCGAGGGAGGCTGCAGCCTGGCACGGGGCAAACAGGGGACTGTTGAGTAGCAAAGAACGGTCCCTCTGTGCCCAGGGAAGGCCCCAGTTGGAGAGCAGCTTCCCCTCCTCCCCACTCCAGCAGATCTGGGGCTGGAGCAAGGGTGGAGCCTGGGGACCTGGCCGAGGCCCAGCCTGGCTGCCAGCTGTCCACTGAGTGACCTTGAGCTGGCTCTGCGCCCCTGCCTCAGTGCAGAAGCCCGGGGCACGTGGTGGCCTCAGAGAGGGGACTGAGGGTCTGTCTTCTAAGACCCGACAAGGCAGCCCTCAGCCATCGCACCTGGGTGAAAGGCCAGGTCTCTGGGCTGGAGTTTTCACTGCCTCCCTGTTAAGCTTTGCTGTTGCTCCACGAGGCAGCCAAAGTCAGTGCTAAGTCTGCTGACATGTTCTCTGTGGGCTTTGTGACTCCTGGACCCGCCGGTGTCTTATCTCTGCCGTGTAAATCTCCCAGCGGGCTGGGCAGGGCTCTGTCCTTCCTGGCGTCTGAGAAAAGAAGGCAGCAGGTGGCTACATGCAGCAACATACCCTGCATGCCTGACTACGAGGCCTCATCAGAAGGGCTCCTGCCCCCTTGAAGGAAGAGTAGGGTCCACCTACTCTTGGTGTCAGGAGGGTGGCTGGGACCGTGGATCACAGTTACCCAGTGGGGCAGAGCTCCAGGCACTGCCAGGGTGCAGATGTTCAGGTTGTGCACTGCACAAGAGCAGTTGGCAAAGGAAGAATGCACTCTCGCCAAGCCGCAGGCCTGAGAGGCAGCATCCACCAGAAGAGGGCACCTTTTACAAATTCGCACACTGGGCCCTGCGTGCTCACTGGCAAAGGAGCGGTGCCTGGGCGTGGGGTCTCCTCTCTACTTACGTGGCCTTCCTCTGCTGAGTTTTCTAGAATCTCCCTCCAGGACTCTGCTGGTAACCCCAGGGGAAAGTGAGTGCCCAACTCCAGACACCCTCTGTCTGCGTGAGCAGCTTGAACAGGCCCAGCCCGGTGAATCCTCAGAGGAAACCGGGCTGTGTCGCAAAGCAGACCTGGGTCGGTCCACATCTCGGCTCTAGCTACTGCTGGTCAGGACATCTCAGCACACCCTCCACTTTAGCATCTGTTAATATCCCTGCTAAACCTCAAGGGTGAAGGACCCTTACCCCTGTGCCCGGCCGCTTGAGCAGGGCCTCTTTATTTCTGAAGGTATGTCGATTTTGGGACAGGGACTTATGTAAACTAGACATTCATTTCATCCACAAATATTTTTCGAGCACGTAGTCTATGCCCGGCACTGTGCTGGGGCTGGAAATAAGCAGAAATAAACACAGACATGATGTTTACCCTCCCAGAGCTGCCCAGTGAAGGAGAGAACACTCCGGTGAGCAGCATCGACCAGGGGCAGGGAGGAGTTGCTCAGTGGGGCCTGTGAGGAGGTTAGGGAAGGCTGCCCCGAAGGAGCCCAGCATGAAGGTGGAGTTGGGATAAGCAGGTGAAAAGAGAGAGACGTAAGCACCAGGCAGGGGGGAACAGCATGTGCAAAGGCCCAGGGGCAGGAGCCAACTTGCTGGGTATGAGGCTCAAGCCAAGTGGAAAGAGCAGAGGTAGGCAGAGTCCAAATCCACAGGGGCTTTTGGGCGTGGCAAGGAGTTTGGTGCTTATTTCTTAAGGAGTGAGAAGCCAGGGTTTGAAGCAGGCCAGTGACTTGTTAGATTGAAATATCAGTGAAATTGGTTTTGAGTCCAGGCTGTGCTCCCTGACTGAGCTGCACTCCCGATGTCTGACAAGGAGGGTCGAGGTGGAGGGTGTCTTAGGTTGTGCAGGAAGGACGGCGGAGATTTGAATGAGGAAGCTTAGGGTGGGGCCCAGAGTCTGTTTGAGCTGCCCCTCTGGGCACCTGCCAGGAGACTGGGGCACCACCCCATGTGGTCAACTTGGGGCTGGGAAGGCTAGACTGCAGTTCTCCAGCTGGGCAGCAGGTGGAGCCAGCCCCCCAAAGGTGGCAGGTAGGCTGGCCCAGCAGGGACCAGCACAGTGACAGGTGGGGCTGGGGACGTCTCTGGTCCCGGCCAGGGCAGGGCCGCGCTTCCCCTTGCTCTCACCTGCAGCCCGAGCGGTGCCCAGACTGCTGGTTCGTGGCTTCAGCCTGCAGTTGCCAAAACCCTGTCTTTCATCTGCTCCGAGGACCATACATCAGCTGTGCCCTGAGCTGCCGTTTTAAGCTGATCTAAATTTGCCACCGAGCCCGACCTGGGGACAGCTGGGTGAAAGCATCCACTGCAGGGGAGTGCTGGGGTCCAGATCTCTGCTCTGCAGGCTCAGCCAGTGGAATGCAGTTAATGAAATGTCCGCTCCCAGGGTGGGCGGACGTCAGCACACAGTGAGTGCCCAACGATTGCTGTCTCAGCCAGGGCCAGGCACCCAGGAGGCCTGCAGGGCCTGGAAGTGCCTTTCCTGAACCGCCCCTGCACCTGGCACGGGGGCCGGAAGCACAGAGGAGCCAACATGAGTTGAAATGGGAAGTGCCCTTCCGACCAGAGGCTGTGTCCTAGAGCGGGAAAGCTCACGCTTGTGGTGTCGTAGGTATGAAGTCTCATCTCTGCGTCTGGTGGGCGATCTTGCCTCTTGGGCAGGTGGTTTGGTCCTTCTGATCTCTGTTTCTCTTGTGAGATGTGGATGGTGCCCTCCCTGTGGTTGGGAGGGTTGCAGACACCCGGCGTGAGCCCCTTGCAGCACCCAGCACAGAATCTGTGCTCGGGACACTGCCACTCGGGATACACCAGGCTGTTCCTGCCACGAACTGCAGGTGGTCACCGGGGGAGGCCAGGGCAGGAGCTAGAGCCTCGAGGGCAAGCAGCCTGCAGCAGGCTGGCCAACGGACACGAGAGAGAATTTCCTGGAAGGCAGCATCTTCTCCAGCCTGTCCAGGGAGGGTGGGAAGCAGGCCAGTAACAGGGCCCCTCCTGAGGGCGGGAGGCAGGTTCCTCCAGGACTGACCCCGGAAGGGGTGTCCACTTCTCCCTACATGGGTGCCCGCAGACAGGTGCCTGTGAGAGGCCCACCGGGTGCAGCTTTCCCCCGGAAGGAGGGATCCTGAAAGAGGACGTGGCCTCGAGGAGACCCCCCCAGGCGCCAGCCCAGCCCCCCCGCTGCTGCCTGTCCGCGCTGGCCTGGGTGTGGGTTACCCTCACCCAGGGTAATGATTACTGCCGAGTCGCCGACATGGAACAAATTGTTGTGTGCTCGTAATTACAAATTTCGTTTCTGACACTCCAGGGGTTTGCAAAGCTTGGTATCTGTGCTATTAACACATAAATTACAGTCATTTATGGAAGTTGCCAGAGAGACCAGAACTCTGATGCTGTGTGAGAGATGTGCAATGTGGAGGCACTCCAGGAACCAGGGGTGGCCCAGTGTGGGCCTCGAGCTTTGCTCGTATTTCACGGGGTCAGATTCCCTCACCCACCCTAGACCGCACACGTGGGCCTGCAGGATGGAATCCCAGCCTTGACGCCACTCACCTGGGTCTCGGTTTCCCGACGGACTAAGTAACCGGGCTTGATGACTGATTCCGTGCATCAGGGTACGTCTGGCTGCAGGCACCTGCCTCCAGGCACAAGGTGCTCCCTGGGGGCCTGTCCTCCTGTCGTCATGATGCAAGCAGCCTTTGTTCCCAAGAGGAGGGGACCAGGGCCTTGGAGCCCCGGCTCTGGCCCCCGGGGTCCCAGGCAGCCCTCCGCAGCCTCAGAGGGCTGGGAAGTCATCACGTGCTTCAGGTGTTGCTTCTTGCTGCAGAAAGTGCGTTCTCAGATCCCTGTAACCCTCCAAGCAGGGTTTCTGGAAGTGTGAGACTCAGGCCGCCGGTGAGCGTGGAAGGCTTCCGGGTGACCCCTAGGTGCTGCACTCAGTGACACGGACCGGGAAGAAAGCTGTTCCCCCGCCCAGTGCACCTCCAGCCCCTGAGAGTCCATCGAGCCCCACGTTCCAGTCAGCGCTGGTATCTCTCAACACCTCTTTACCACTCAGAAAAGGCTTAATTAAATTTCAGGATTTTATGAGAAGTGCTATGTCTCATGATTCAAGAGTGAGAGATAGAAAAGACTGTATGACAGTGAGCCCCCCAGCCCCAGCCCCCCAGAGGTGGCCTCTGTCCAGAGAGACTTTATGCATCTGGAATTGTGTGTGCACGTGTGCGTTCTTCCCCCATGCCTCTTTTACCCAAGTGTAACATTCTTTTTTTTTTTAATTATTTTTTATTGAAGTGTAGTCGATTTACAATGTTAGTTTCAGGTGTATAGCAGAGCGATTCAGTTACACGTACACATACATATACACGCGTATGTATGTACTTCAGATCAGCGTTCTCCAGCTTTGCTTTTTCACTTCTATCTCGCAGTTCACTCCCTGTCAGAATATAAAGCGCATCCTTCTGTTTTGTGACTACCTTCTGTAGCACGGATTCTCTGTACTCTCTAATCTCTGTCTTAAACAAAGAGCAATCCTCAAGCACAGGCCTTCTGTGCCGATAACAAGATCTGAGCAGGGTTTTATAATAGTGTTTTGGTTGGGGTGATTTATTTGTATGGGGAAAATTCAATTTATGCTCAGTGAGACTGGCTTTTCATTGAAGGAGCAGATAGAACATGTCCTGATAAGAAGAATAGTACTAAGCAGTTGGTGTGCAGATGCTACGGGGTCGTTGGGAAAACTAGCCTGGGGGTAAATCCAGGCTGTTTCTGCTGACTTCTTCCCGCTGCAGACACACCCGAGGGGTGGAGCCCCTGCCCCACCCTCCAGTCTTGTCACACTGCACATGTATGCTGTTCCTTTTACCTGGAGTGCCCTTCAGTGAATTCCCATTCATGCCACAAATCCCAACACAGGAGTCACCTCCCCCAGGAAGCCTTCCCTGATGGCCACCCCACCAGCTCTCAGCCGTTCCTGCCTCTATGCCAGGGAGATCCCGTGACTGCATTGGTCACCCACTCTGGCGCTCTCGCATAGGACAGAGATCCCCACATTTCTGCAGGTGTCAGAATCACCTGGAGGGTGAGAATTTGCATTTCTAGTGACTACTAGCTGGGACTGCTGTTGCTGCTCTTCCTAAGACCACACTCTGAGAACAAAGGACACAGACTGAGCATCAGCGTCCCTGGGCTCTCATCCTAGCTCCATCACTTGTGGGCTGTGTGTCTTTGGGCAAATTACTCACCCTCTCTGGGCTTTGGGGCCTCTGTGATAAACTGAGATGTGAAGGCCCCACGTAGAGCTGCTGTCAGGATCGTGCAAACGCGTGTGGGAACAGGGCTAACCCTGCAGCCCCTTCCCCACCGAACTTCCCGAGGGCAGGACCCACGTCTCGTGTGTTCTGGATCCTCTGAGACACCCAGCCCGTGCCTGAGGGACAGCTGCTGACCACACTTAGGAACGCAGGTGTCCGCGCCCAGTTACAGACTCATTCACATTGTCCATTAATCTAGGGTCGGGGAGCCCGGTCAGGCTGGTTGCAGGCTCCCTCCCACTGGGACGAGAGACGGTTTGGTTTAAGCCAACAACGTAAAGGAGATTGCAGAGGGGGGTGTTTAACCCCCTTAAGAGGAGCTGTTGTTTTCAGAGTGCTTGGGGCATTGGTTTGCAGGAAAGGGGTCCCCAGCACTTAGAAATGATGGATCTATTCATTGAAGCAGAGGCTCCCTGGGGCCCCGGCGGGCGTGCCCTCCTCGGCATTGTAAGCGCGCAGTCAGGAGCGGGGAAGCTAACATGGCATTAGCGATCCACTGTGCTTCAGGTGCAAAGTGAAGTGAAGCTGAGTGGGCAGACCGCTCCCCCGAGACTCCCTAGAACCTGGACCCGGCCCTGCCGCGGCTGAACGGGCAGCATGTTTCAGCTCGTGCGGGTCTGTCTCCCTCCCCGACCTCAGGCCTGGGGATGCGGCTCGGAGCCCCAAACTCCATGGTCCCCAGCTCCCAGGGGCCTCGCACCCAGGAGCCCTGAGAGTGGGTTTGGCCCTGGGCCGGGCGTGCTGATGGGGAGGTGTGGGCGGCTGGGCAGGGGAGGGGAAGGCAGGGCCTGCCTCCTGATTTGGCCCCACCTGGCCCTCTGGGGACGTTTTGCTTTTTGTTATTCTCTGTGCGGAGGAGAAGGCACAGGTCTAGCTTCATGGTTATGGTCATGTTTGGGGGCGAAGTGCACCTGGGCTCAAATCCCCATCATCCAGGCACTAGCTGTGTGGCCTTAGGTAAGTTACTCAGCCTCTCTGAGCGTCAGCTTATCTATAAAATGGAGGGTTGTTGAGAATTGAATGTGATCACTTCTGTCAAAGGCCTGATGCAGGTGTGCACCCTGTGAGAGGTGGCCCCAGCTGTCAAGAGAGGAAACCGTCCCCAGGGCTTAAGGAAGAGGTGAGAAGAGACAGAGAGGGGGAAGGGGGCTCAGAAAACCCAGTCCTCTTGCCTGCGGTCCAGGACTGCACACCAGATCTGGGAACTGGGATTTGATTGCAGGTGTGAGCGCTGCCACTCTGGGATGCAGCCCCCTGGGCGGCAGGGCAGGTACGAGGGCCCTGAGGGGACGGGGAGGCACTGCCAGCCTCTGCGGGCGCCCTGGGTGCCCGGCTCTGGCTGGACAGCTACAGGCGGTGTTGCCAAGCCTCACACCACTCCTGCAGGGAAGGTGCGGCCACCCCGCTGTGTGGGTGAAGACACCGAGGCCCTGGGAAGCTGGGGAACTTGCCCGAGGTCTCGGGTTGGGGTGGAGGAGCTGGGGTGTATGTTCTAGCCTGCCGCCCGGCCTGCCCCTTCCCTCTGGGTCAGAGAAAGGGGTGGGGGGAGACCGGCTTGGGCTCTGTTGCCGGCACAGAGAGTGAGCACGGGGGCAGGCCCAAACAGTCTGGAGCCTGCTTCCTGGAGCCGTCCCTGAGGGAGGGCTGCGCCCACCCGCGTAAGCGTCACGGGTCATACCCCTCCCCCCCAAGGACCTGGCGGTGGCTTCCTCGTGCCACCAGCCAGGAAAAGAGGGTTGAGGATGAGGGACTGAAGTGGGGGCACTTCTGAATGTGTCCTGGGGCTGGTAGGGCGCCCGGATGGGGAGTATGATGAGCAGTGTGGTTTCGGGGCTTGGGGGAGGTTGGGGAGAGCCCATCGCTGGTGCAGGTGGTTCAGCTTCTTTCCTTCTGAACACCTTCCTGATGCCGTCAGGCCGCTTGAATCCTGCAGGCACCCTGACGCTTGGCCATTTCCCACCCATTTGATAGACTCAACTCAAGTGGCCGCACTTAGAAGCCACGGGTCTGTTTTCCGCAGGCCCTGTCCCTGGGGCTTTAGACGAGCAGTCCAGCTCACCTGGCCGCACCCAGCAGAGGGACGGGGGGTGGGGGGTGTTCACACAGGAGCCGCCAGGCTGGGGAGGGTTGTGGTGCGCACGTTCTGACCGTGGCCACTGCCACCATCTCTGTTCACTTTGACAACACTCCAGCATCGGCTGTGTGGCAGGGGTGGCGGGTGCGCTGGGGATCCAGGCTGGGGGGGGGCTTCTTGGAGGAGGTGATCATTCCTGGCTGGCTGGCTTCTCTGTGGAATTCTGTGTTCTGTGCAGCGTCTCTGGCTTTTCACCGCATCCAGTGCTCATACAAATAAGTTCTGTTCCATAGGGACCCACAGGTCACCCGTGCCCAGGCTGTGTGTCGGGCTGTCCATGTCCCTGCTGTGCCACCCGGCAGCGGGGGACTGTGGCCTGGGAGGCAGGAAGCTGGGGTCAGCGGCACTGTTTCCAGGACCTGGCCACATGCTCAGTGCTCACCCCTCACCCTTCGGGGAACCTCGGTTCCCTGTGGAATGAAGAGCTGGGCTGGAGGGCCTGTCACAGAGCCCCCTCCTAGACCCGGAGTCCCAGCGGTGCTGCAGGGTGTTCCTCTCAGTGATGTGAAGAGGGACTCTCGTGATCAACAGACAGGGAGAGAGGCTGACCTGCTCAGAGAAAGGCCTGAGAGGCAGCGTAAGTGCAGCCTGGAGCCTGGGGTCTCTGCGCACTGGCTCTGCTGGGCCTCGGAATCCCCCAGAAGGTGCTCGAAGACCTGTAGTCCCTTGGACCACCGTGTCTTTTATTGATTTCTTCATTTGACTGCTTTTTTTTCTCTGCAATAATAATCACTTGTTTAAATTTTTGAGAACTTTATGGTTCAAAAAAGCTCCTCTCCGTCCTTCCCACCCCGTACCTCAAGCTTAGATGGCAGAGGCCCATCTCCAGGAGCTTCTGGAACCCCCAGGTTCCCTTCCCAGAGGCAACCACCAGTACCTGTTTCTTGGGGCTCGTTTAAGAAACAGTCTATGACCCTATTATCCTGCACAAACATAATCTTGTTCCGTGTGTCGTGCTGTGTGTGCGCTTCACGTTTGTCTGGACTTTTTATCGCAGTGTGTCTCAGGTCTTTTCCTGAAGGTGTGTCCTTTTAACACAGGGCTCCGTTGGTTCATGCACCACAGTTTACGTAACTAATCCCCACTGAGGAACGTGGTCTGTGTCCTCCTCCATGGTCTGCTGTTACAGCTAATGTTCTTGGCACATGGGTGGGTAGCTCTGTAGGGTCTGTTCCTAATGGAGAATGTCCTTCTTGTCTGAAGCTCACCTGGCCTGGCCCTGTTGGATTTGGTTTTGTTTTTGTTGTTTGTGAATGGAGGTACGGGGGACTGAACTCAGGACCTCGTGCCTGCTGAGCACACACTCTGCCACTGAGCTGTATCCCCACCCCACCGGCCCTAGCGTTTTCATCGCCATCTTCCCCCTAGGAGATGTGGACTCTGCTCTGCTGGGTCTTGTCCACAGGGCCCGAGGCAGGACACTGGGGGTTTGGCTGAATGGTCAGACATTCAGGTGGAGCCAACGCAAAATCCCATCGGGGAGCTTCAGTATTTCAGGCTGACAAACCTTTTCTGTGGAGAGCTCAGTGTATCTTAGCTTGCAAGCCCTAAGTCTCTGTTCAGCTCTGTTGTAGCACAAAAGTGCTACATAGACAGTGCATAAATGAATGAATGTAACTCTGTTCCAATAAAACTTTATTTAAGAAAGCAGGCAGTGGGCCGGACTTGCCTCCTAGGCATTAGTTGGCCTTTGATTTATTCAGCTGCTGGGACCTCAGTGCCCAGGCCCATAGTAGGCACGGGGGAAGCCACAGAGCAGGCCTGGCCAGGACAGCACGGCTCATTGGTGTGACGGGTGAGCAGGGGCAGAGGAACCCCCGAGCGTGTGGAAGGAGGCTCGACTGGATTGGGAGCCAGTCAAAGGTGGCCTTCTGGGTGAAGTCACATCAAAAGCCGAAACCCAAGTCCTAGCCGTGAGCCAGCAGAGTGGGGAGGTGGCAAGGTCTGGAGAGATGAACCAGGTCAGGCTTCCCAGGGGCAGGCCTCTGGGAGAGGCTCTGCAAAGGTTGGCCTCTGGCGGCGTGGGTGCCGCGTGTCTGGTCAGAGGAGAACAGGGAGGCTGTCAGAAGCCTGGGGCTGGGGGTGAAGTCAGACTGTGTGAAGCAGGCCCAAGGCAGGTAGCTCAGGACTGAAACCCAGCACGACGCAGTGCAGCCAAACTTCTTCAAGCCTTTCCTGCATCCTGCAGCCTTGCAGACAGGCTCCTACTCACCCCTCGAGGCCCAGCCCAACTACCCCTTCATTTCCGGAGCCTCTAGTGGGGCAGAGTTACAGGCTCCTTCCCTTCAGGTCGTCATCTCATCAGACCCAGGGGCTCGAGTCACAGCAGTGTCCCCCCTACCGTGCCTCAGGAGACAGGCGTGGAGTCAGCACTGATAAACACTTGACAAATTAAATTCAACGGCAAGGTGAGTTAGCCAGGGGAGAGTGGCCCGTGAGCCTCGCCTTACGGTTGAGGAAACAGACTCAGAAGGCTGGCAATTGGCCCGAGTGGTGCGTGCAGGACTTCTGCCCCGCCCAGTCCTCCCAGCAGGAAGAGGGACCTCCTCTGCCTCTCTGGGCCAGACCTTTCCCCACCTGCCTCACGGCTGCCCACATTATTCATCTGCAAAGCAGTCACCTGGGAGCAGAAGCAGAAGGCACACTTTGCAGAAAGATTGAAACCAAACCAAACCAAGAGAATGAAGAGGCATTTGGTTTCCAAGGACTCCATCCTCTGGCAGTTCGAATGCTAACAGGGAAATTCAACCCCCTTCTTCTAAATCCCAGCCGGAACTATGTCGCCAAGACTATCCTGGCGGGTGGCGAGGCCCTGGGTCTGGAGAAGTGCCTGGAATTCCTGGAGAATCCGGGTCGTGCGGCTGTTGAAGCCCGTGTCTGGAGTGCTCCGGCAGCTGGGCCGGCGAGTTCTCTTGGCTCCATGTATTACAGCCTATTTTTAGAGGGCAGTTCAAGCTGGGGTAGTTCTCCATCCCCCGCCCCCAACTGGACTATTTCAGCTCTAACAGCTCTATCCCCCACTCACCTCCCACCACCACCACCAGGATGCAGGATGTGAATGAAGGTCTTCTCCTTCCAGAACCCTGTGTGCAGGGCTTCCGCCTGTCTTGATTCCAGCTGTCCTGGTGGCTGCGAGATGATGCCGCACTGTGGTTCTGATTTGCGTTTCCCTAGTGACTAGCGATGTTGAGCATCTTTTCACGTGCTTACTGGCCATTCATACATCTTCTCTGGAGGAATGTCTCTTCGGATCCTTCGCCAATTTTGTATTGTTTGCCGTTTTATCGTTGAGTTGTAAGAGCCTTTTATATAGTATGGATACTAGACCCTTATCAGATACACGATTTGCAAGTAATTTCTCCCCTTCTGTGTCTTTATTTATTTTTAACATGAAACATGAGAAGTGAATGGGAGGAATGTGAGGTGGGCTGTGAGGGCATTGGATGCCTAGGACCCCTGGGGCACAGGCCTGGCTGGAGGCATTGCCCTTTCCCATGCTGCAAACTGGCCCGCCCAGCCCTCTTCCTCAACTGTTCCCCACCTGCCCGTTTCCCCATCTGGGAATAACACTCCTCATCAGGCCCTTTGCACCACCCCCTCCGAATGAAAGATGCAGCCGGGCACAAGATGATGCCCCTGCATGAGTGGCTTCCTGCAGCTTCCTGACTCCTGCAGACCTGCCATATCCTGGCCCTCCAGAGATGGCCTTGCAGATGGGGTGGCCTGGGACAGGTGGGGCTGGGATTGTGTCTGTGTCTGCTTGGTGTCTCCCAACCACATGTGGGTGGAGGACAAGTGTGGGTACTGGGTACTGTGCCCACCTTCAAGGAGCCCAAGGACAGATGATAAATAAGAGTGCAAAGTGAGACCAGCAAGCGTGATTGCTTATGGCAGGGAGAGCTGTGCAGCCTGGGAGAGGTGGAGGTGAGGGAAGCCTCTCCAAGTTAACTCAGTTAAACTGAGCCTGGGTTTCCTCTTCTGGAAAGTGGGGCATGTAATAATGCCACCTGCATCACAATGTCGTCTTGAGGACCAAACATCAGTAGAGAGCTCTAAAATGCTAATTAGTATTGCTTTAAGTTTGCCTTGGGGCCTGAAGGGTGTCTCTGGGTGAGGGAAGGAAGGGCAGGGGGTTGGGTGGGCTTAGGGAGAAAGAAGCTGCCTCCACCAGATCCTCACCAAAAATGCCCCCTAAAGGGTGTCCCTAGCCTCAGGATGGGACCCACTCCCGGATCTCTGGGGCAGGGGCCTCCGAGCCCAGAACCACAGCACCCATTAAAGCAAAGGTCCCATTTTATAAACTGAGGCCAAAGTCAGGATTGGCAGAGGTTGGCGCCGTCAGCAGAGTAGGCTACAGTCGGCTGGTTTGGGGGTTTGTATTTGTTGTGCTTACATACGGCTACTGGGGGGCTGTGTGTTCGAGGGGGCGTGCAGTCCTCCCACGGGAGGGTCCAGAGGGCCGGGACAGCGGATGCCGCCACGGAGAATCCGCCACTTCTGCTCGCAGCCCCACCCCCGAGCGCCCGCCTCCGGCCCCGCCTCCTGGGATCGGCCCCGCCCCCTTCCCGCGGCCCCGCCCCCGCCGCTCGCCTCCCGCCGCCGGGCCCCGGCCCCGCCCCCGCCCGGGCCACATTCCTCCGGCCCGGCCTCGCGCTGCGCCAGGCGGGCGGCGGCGGCGGCGGCGGCGGCGGCGGCGGCGGCGGCGGCGGGGCGGGCGCGGCCGGCCTGGGGCTCGGACTTGGGGCCGGGAGCGGCGGGGTCCTGCGGACGCTGGGCCGGGCGACCCGAGGTGGTCGCGCGGCGGGTGGGCAGGTCTCGGGCGGTCGGGTGTCGGCCCCGGGTCCCGCCGCCGCCGGCGGGAGTCGGCGGCGCTCGGCCGGGCCTGGGTCCTGGGCGCCCTGCCCCGCCAGCTCCCGCCGCGGCCGCCATGTGGTGCCTGCACTGCAACTCGGAGCGGACGCAGTCCCTGCTGGAGCTGGAGCTTGACAGCGGGTAAGGGCCCCGCGCGGGGCGGCCGTGCGACGCGTGTCGGTGTGAGTGAGCGCCCGGGGCGGAAGGTGCTCGTGTCCCTGTGAGCGCGCGTGGGGGCCGCGCGCGGACCCCGCGGAGCGCGGCATGTGTGCGTTCGCGCCCGCCGGTGCCTGTCGGGACGGAGCTCGTGCGCGGCGGACTTCAGCGGAGAGACTGACGGGAGTTGGTATCCGGTGCAGGCGGGCCAGCAAGTGGTCGGGAGTTTGTGAGAGGGAGGTGGCCAGCGGGCGTCTGTGCTGGGTCAGGTCTCTGGCCGGCGGGGGTGCCAGGGAGTCCTCCTGCAGGCCTGTTTATGCCAGACCTTAGGCCTGGGTAGCCTCTGCCCAGGAGACCCCGAGTCAGTGTGTGGGTCCAGGAACCCGCTGGGGGGCTACACGCAGGTGGCCCGGGTGTGCCCTGGCGGGGCCACCTGGGAGTCCCTGGGGCACCTGGAGCCCAGGAAGGCTGAGTTCTGCGTGGCCGCTGCTGTGACTGAGTGCAGCGGCGAGGGGTCTGCTGGCGGCGTTGGGGGTGTCTTATGTGTGTCTGGTGTGGTCAGGGACGGGGTCTGGTGGGGGTGAGCTTGTGTCCGGGAGACCAGCCCTGTTCTGCTTCAGGGCCTGTGGGGTGGCTGTCTGAGCATCCAAGGGCCCGTGTTTATGGAGGGAGCAGGAGAATGCGTATGTGCTGGGAATACCGATTTCCTCGCTCTGCTCGCCAGCACAGCTGCCCCTGAGCTGTCTGCAGGCTCCTCGGAGCAGAGCTGCAGGGCAGAGAGGATTTGTTGACAAACTGACTTAGCTTGTGTTGGGCCCCCTGGGAGGGAGCCCACCTGCAGCCGTTTGATCTTTGAATTGAGAAATTCTGCAGTGTGTGTCTGGCAGTTGCACTGAGAACGCACATGTGTTCCCCCCCTCCACCCCGGGGGCCGGGGCTCTGGGCCTGAGGCTCCAGGTGGGGTTGTGGGGATGCGGTTCCCTAGGACCCACTGCTTCTTGCAGCAGGGGCGGAGGCCAGGCAGGCTGCAGCTGCAGAGCCAGCTGTCTGGAATTGGTGGCATCAGTCCGAGAATGGGGGTCGCGATATTCACATCGCACACGTGCCGCAGCCTCTTACGTAGCTGTCCACCCGTTTGCACTCTTGGCCTTGTGATGCCGCATTCCCATATTGCAAGGGTGCAAACTGAGGTCTCGTCAGCACCAAGGCTCTGTGGTTTATTGAGTGCCTGCTGTGTACAGTCCCTGCTCAAGGCACTGGGGACATAGCACTGAGCAGAACTCAGAGTCTTTGTCCTCCTGGGGCTGCAGGCTGGTGGGGACACAGTAACAGGCTCGTTCTGCTGGCTGTGCCTCCTCCCCACCCCCAACTGAGAGGGTCTGAGGAGTCTGTGGGTCCGTTAGGACTTCTCTGGTATCACCCTTCCAGTTGGGATGTCCACGCACCTCTCCGGTGTATTTCTTAGTACTCATCCCTTCTTATTGGAAGTTCCTCCTGGTATCTGATCTAAATCCTCCAGCTGCAAGGAAGCCTGCTTAATCCTTTGTGGTCAGGGCTGGTGAAGAACAGCTGCTCCCCCAGTCACAGCGTGGCCAGTTGCCCTGGTGATAGACAAGCCCTGCGCAGACCCAGCCCACAGTTTGCCCTTGGGCTTCAGAGCAGGTGGGTCCCATTTGCCCCGAAGGAAGCCTGGGGAGGGCGGGAGAGATCAGCCCAGCCCTGGCCTGTGGTGGCTTAGCCAGGTGCTCCTGGGGCTGGCCAGCTTGCTCCCCCGACCCAGAGTCCTTCCAGGTGGCCACTCACCCCCTAAACCCAGAGAGGATCCAGCACACTCCAGAGACCTCGGGACACCCCCAGTCTGTAAAGGCTCAAGACACCCTGTTGCGGTACAGCCCTGCCACCCCCCAGCGGCCGGAGCCTCTCCCCACCTCCCTTTCTAAATGGGCACATCGAGGCCGGGCGTCGGGGGACTTGACCGGAGTGTTACCAGGCGAGCCCAGAGGAGAACCCCAGTGTTCTGACAGAGGGCTTGTAGGGGCACCCTGCTGGGCCCTCAGGCTTTTGCTCAAGTAAGTCGGACTCTGAACTAGTTGTGCTAATATTTACACAGCTCTGGTTCAGAAACGGATGGCACTGCGGGCTGCACAGTCAAACAGTGTGATGACTGGACAAATAGGCCTTTCTGGAAGAGATTGGACAGGGCTCCCGGGCTGCAGGAGCTCAGCGTACACCCGTGCCTCTGTGCGTATGCGGGTGTTATCTGGCCGGACTCTGTGGGACGGGAGACCATGGTTTGCCAGGAGAATCCATGGGTCCAGGTCAGCTTGGGCTGTCAGGAAGGAAGGGCTCAGGGAGGTAAGCAGGCTTTATTCTAGATCCCAGCTCAGCCCCGTGAGCCTCAGCCTCCCCATCCTGGAAAGGGAGTAATGCCACTGCTTCATGGTGGTGCTGAGACCTTGCAGGGGGTCCAAGGCCTTCACTCGATGGGCCCCCGGCCTCAGTCAGATGCTCAGTAGCCCAGGTCAGATCTCTGCTCTTCCCCCGCCTGTGACCCGCTGGATTTTCTTCCTTCCTCTTTTGTAAATTTCCTCTGAATTATGATGACGTGTGGAATATCCGCCTGGTTAGCACAGAGGCCCGGCGGCCGCATGGCGCGGACAGGCTGGGACCCGCCAAGGAGAGTTCTGCAGGGGCGGTGGCCCAGGACCCCTGGAAGTGTGCATGTCTGCATGGTGCGGGAGGGCGTGCCAAGGCTGTGGAGAGTGATTTATCACTTGTCCTCAAAAGCAAGTCGTAATGAGTTTGAAGGCCACATGGCTCTTGAAGAGTTAATTGTTCTGCCCTTCAAGAGCCTGTCTGTTGCCACTGCATGAGCTGCTACCGAGAGGAAGGTGATAGCGATGGTGGTGGAAGATGTGGCGTGGTGCCACCTGGACCCGCCACTCTTCTGGCCACCATGGCTCTGCCCAGGTTGGATGAGTGCCCCTTCGAGCCCCGGGCTGTGCCTCGTGCATGGCACTGGCCACATGGTAGGCACGACCATCGGCAGCAAGTGGTGCTCCTGGCCCAGAGGAGCTTTGTTGTTTAGAGAGATGTGTGCCACCCACATCACACTTACTGCGTTCCTTCATTCAGGGCCCACTCTGTCAGGCCCTGGGCTGGGTGTGGAGGAACCAGAGGACTCTTGTGAAGCCGTGCGCCCCAGGGCCCAGGTGTCAGGTTAGACTCCGCCTCTCCCCAGCTGTGTGGCTTCAAATATGTTGCCTCCCCATCTGAGCCTTGATTTTCTCATCTGTAAAATGGGGCCAGAAAATACCTGGTGGGACGCGTGCAGCTCTGCCGGCTGCCTGACATCACATGGTGTGTCCCCATCGTCGCGTGCTCCTCTCCGCTGGTTTCCGGAGCCTGCAGGGGTTTCTGTGTGTTCTGTCCTTGAGCGACTGGGTGGGGCCTGGGGTTCTCTGACTCTGACCTCTCTCAGCGCTTTAGTCCTCCGTGGCTGTAGCCTCTCTGCTCCTTGAGGGAAAGGGCCTTTTATGTCTGGTTTACAGCTTCCTACCGTAGTGACAATTTACCGTGAACCGAAGGCCCTAGTGTCATGCCCTAGCCAGAGTCCCCTCCCTCTTTGCCGGATGGGGAGACTGACGGCGTTGTTTCTCCCTCCCTGCTCTAAGCTCAGTGCGCTAACAGTAATAGCGGGGGCTGGCGGCTGGTGAGCCGTGTGAGCAGGCCTGGGTTCTCAGAGCACTTTGTGAGTGAGGGCTTCTGCTGTGCCCGTTTTTCCCCTGGAGGGAGGCGACAGATGACTCCCCAGTGTCACCAGCCGAGTCCTAGAGCCGAAATTTGAACTCAGTCTGCCCGGCTCTGCGGTCTACGCTCTTCAGAGCCACTGTCTGCTTCCTCGGGGTTAAATCGTCTTCAACAGAACATGTCCCATCGCAGAGGGAACCTGTTGCCTGTTTCCCAAACCACAGAACAGGCATCTAGTGTCTCCTGCCTTCAGGATTCCTCAAATGTTCCAAATGCCCTAGCCTGCAGGCAGGTGGATGACAGTGCCTCGTCAGGCCCTGCAGACCCTAGAGGCGGCTTCCCAGGCACTCCAGCAGGCTGCTGGACAGTGCCCCTTGGTCCCGAGGACTTGCCGCATCTTGAGGGTCACCCGCTTGCCCCAGGTCAGCTTCGATGTCGGGGTGTGGCACGGGTCTCGGGGACAGAAGCCGCCTGTCCCCTGACTCGCTGTGGGATCCATGCAAACGCAACTGGCTTCTGCGTGGTGAGGACACCCAGGGCCAGGGCCTTTGCCGTCACTAGGGGGGACACGTGTGTGGGCTGCTGAGTTCGATCCCCTGGGAGGAGAGAAGGACCGTGAAGAGAACTGGAGAATTTGGAAGAGTCCCGGCTGGGAGGCAGCCTCCTTGTT
The DNA here is from genome assembly GCF_009834535.1 of Camelus ferus. Lineage (NCBI taxonomy): Eukaryota > Metazoa > Chordata > Mammalia > Artiodactyla > Camelidae > Camelus > Camelus ferus. The sequence continues at coordinate 29,735,095 of NC_045712.1, forward strand.
TGGGTTCTGCGAAGTGGCCTGTCACCCAGGTGGGGTCGGTGTCTGTCTGCCGGTGCGAGGACTACTCCCCGGTGCCTGTTCCAGGAGAGGAAAGCAGACGTCTTTGCTTTTCTGCTTCTGGCTGGGAGGCCACGTGGTATAAGAAACAGACACATCCGTTCGCGTGCAGCCTCTAAGACGATGCCTGCCGTGGTGCAGAGGGAGCTCGGCAAGTGCACTGCGGTCCTTGTCAGTGATGTCGTCTGTCCTGGCCCTTGTGGAGCTTGGAAGGGTCCCTCCCTCCAGAGAGGAGGCCCTGGCGTCGGTCATCACATCCCATCCCCTTTCCGGGCCCCCGTTTCCACCTCTGAAGACAGGGGAGCCGTAGCCCCTGGGGTCGTTTGCTGAGGGAAGATGATTGTTCCAAGGTTGGGGGCAGATGCCGTAGCCTGGACCTCAGCCCCAGCTCTGTGCCTCACTCTCTGTGGTCTTCGGCACATTCCTTAGCCTTTCTGGGCCTCGGTTTCTCCATTTGTAAAATGTGAGTGACACACATTGCCCAGAGTTGCCGTGGGGATTAAATGAGTTAGTCCCCGTAAAGTGCTTAAACACGCAGTGTGCACACCTTTAGCTGTCCAGAGCCGAGAGGTTTGCACTGTTCTGAATGGGGTGGGTGGCCTCCCTTCTTGGCCGCAGGCAGGGCCGGGGGTCGGGGGAGCGGTTCCTGGGCCAGGGCTGGTCACTGAGTGAGGTGACGGAGCCTGGGGGGGCCAGAGCGCAGACTTGGCGAGACGTGGTGCAGCCCGTGGGCTCCTGTGTCCTCACAGCCCACTGCTCCCAGCTGAGGACTTAACCTCCCACTGGAGCAGGGCAGTGAGGGGTGCTTTGCCCGTGGACTGGAAAAACGTTCACAGCTAGAGTGAAGGTTTCAGACGGGGCGGGCAGGTGGCCTGCACGTGGGTGGGGAGCGGTCTCTCGGGGCCTGGGCACGCCTCAGGGCTGGGGCACGCGGGCTGACGCCCTCCCCGTGGCCAGTGGAACAGGGTGGCCGTGCCTCTGGGGCTCTTAGCTGGGGGCCTGTGCTGGGCCATCTTGTCCTCTGTGGGCTGCTTCTGCTGCTAACGTAGCCGAGAGCCCCGGGGCGCGGCCTCGCCCTCGCCAGGTGGGAGGGCAGTGGCCCCTGGGGCTGGCGGGACTTGTCAGGAGTCCCGGCTCTGCCCTCCATGAACGCGTGGCCAGGCAAGGTGGTCACCCCCGCGAGCCGTGATGGCCTTACCTGTCGGGTGGGGGCCGTGGCGGGGAAGCACTGCGGGTGCACGCACACCCGGGGCCCCATCCTTGCTGGCAGGAAGGGGAAGGGTTCAGCTGGGTTGGGCATATCACCGCCTGTCTTTGGGGGGTCCGGACAGGTTTGAGCGAGGCTAGCACGGGCTGCAGGATGCTATCTGACGTTCAGGGGGGTGGGTAGAATTCACACGCTCCCGTCCTGTCGGGGCCTCCCAGGAGCCTGGTGAAGTAGCTGGTGTCACTCCCGCATTACAGACAAGGAAGCTGAGGCTAGAGAATAAAAGCAGTGTATTTAAGCTTTGCAGACTATAGATTTGGCCTCCCCTCCCTGACCTTGTTGGGGGGCTTGGGCTTGCTAGAATGGAGGATGAGGAAGGGGCCGGGGGGCGGAGGAGCGGGGCAGACAGGAGCCTGCAGGCCCCCTGCCGAGCCCCGGCTTCCACACACCCAGACTGCAGCCTGGGGTCCTCCCAGGAGGCACACGTAGATGGACAGAGTCCACTTTGCGGAGTGGACACAGCCCTGTTGAGGCTCTGGCTGGTGGCCTTGTATCTCAGAAACATGTTTATGGCCCAAGGGTCTAAAAAGTGTCCCCCAGATTCCCTGACGTGTTCGAGGACTGTCCCCCGGGCGGTGGGAGAGCAGGAACCAGGACGGTGCTAGCATGGTGGTAGGGGTTCAGGAAGTGCTGGCTGCTCCCAGTTTCTTGCTCATTGGTCTCAACTACAGTTACTGTTCTGGTGGCTGGTGGCCGGTGGCCTGTATTTCCCTGTGTAGATCCTGGACGGGACCCGTGCGGGGGCTGGAGAGGAAGCGTTTGGGGAGGGCATGGGGGAGGTGCAGCCCTGCAATTCCGAGTCGCTGTTCCCTCTGGTCCTTGTTGACTTTCTTAAAGCCATAAATTAAATGTGCAAGGTTTTGTTTTTTTTCCCCTACTCAGTAAAAATGGCAAAATGGCCCAGGAAGACATCGGCCTTGACTGGATAGCAGGTTCTCAGCAGTATTTTAAACTCTTTCTCAGGCAAAACTTTAAATATATACAGACTAGAGAGAATGGCATAATGGCCCCCAGATTATTTTGAAGCAGATCCCACATGTTTTGTTGATTTTAAACCAGTGGCTTGTCATGTGTTAGCTCTATCCGGTAGTGGAGGTGTCTTGTTGCCGGCGGGGGTCCCCAGAGCAGATCGCACGTTCCCTGAACAGCCCCTGGCCCATCCTGGGAACCCAGAACCTGGGCCAGTTTCCCGGCTTTGAAGGCCAAGTGATGCTCGCCGTATGGGGGGAAATCTACCCGGGAGGCCAGGCCTGTAGATTCCCCCAATCAGACAATGCTTTCCTGGGGGAGGGGCTCTCAGCTCTCCCCTCAGCTCTGGGTGCCCCAGGCGCCTGCCTCCATGCCTCAGGTCCCCAGGCAGGGCTGGGGCTCTCTGCTGAGTGTCCACACAGGGCCCTGCCAGGTGGTAGGGGTGGGCAGTGGCATCTGCGCCCCTGTCCCTGCAGACATGATGAGCCCTCATCTTGCTTGGCCTCTGAATGGCCTGACACACTGCCTCCAAACTGGGCTGCGAGACAGCCCCTGGCCACCCCTGCCGCCCTGCGTCCCCCTGCCCACTGCAGCTCCTCTTCCCCGCATCGGTCAGGCCTGGGGTGGCCGGGGCCCCTGCCAGGCCCTCTCCCCTTCTCTCCATCCTGCAGCTTCTCCTCTGGCTCCTTAGCTGCCTCCCCACCCCGAGGCTGCTCCCCCCACCCCCAGGCTCCACGCGGAGTGCCAGAGTCGTGCCACCTCTGCCCGCCCCACAGCGCCGTGCCTGCAGCCTGGCACACGTGGGCCATCAGGAGATGTTAGTTGCCATCATTCTAAGTGGACACAGAGGACCCTCAACCAAACGTAATCAGAAAGCCAACAGGGGGTCCGAGTTCCACTGCAGTCCTGCTCTGAGCCCGGGCCCTTGTCAGTGCCCTCCTCTGTCTCCTTGGCTGTGGGTGCCGGTCTTGGGTCACAGGGTCTGATGCCTATTTTTTAGCGAAGGCCACTCCTTAAGGCATCTTCCCACCGCTGCCCACTCATCCGTCCTGGTCCCCGTGGTGCCTGTGCCACCAGGGGCGGCCCGCCCTGCGCTGCGCTACCAGCAGCTGCCTGAGCGCTTCCTGTGTGGCAGGCTCCAGCTGAGGACTCATGCCTGCATTGCCTTGTGGCCCTCACAGCCGCCCTGCAAGCTGGACAACACCCCCACTTAGGGCTAGTGGGACAGAGAGGCCTAGCCACTTGCCCAAGGTCACACAGCTCCTGCCTGCTGGGTGCCAGACAGGGAAGGGCTCTGCTGCAGCTGGGGGAGGTTGAGGGGGTTGCTGTTGCCTCCTTGCCACATGGGCTCTGGGGGCCGTGTGGGGATGGGGGCCGGTCGGTGAGGCGGCAGCTCTGGGTCCCAGGAGGCAGGAGGCGGTCAGTGGGCCGACAGGGCAGGTGGCTCCCCCTGCAGAGTCAGAGATGACGAAGGTGAGGGTTGCAGTGGCCTGGCCTTGGTCAACCTCACCCCTCCCTGCCCTCCCCGCCCCATGAGCGTCGTGTGGCTTTGCGTCCCCTCTGTGCCTCAGTTTCTCGAGTATCGGCAAAGTGGGAAGGTGATGTGGCCCCTCCCCCAAATGGTGGTTCTCCACACCCCAGCACGTGAGCCCTCCGCAGACTGTGGCCTCTGGGTGAGGACGTGCCAGCATGGCTCCTGGTTGTGACAGGCCCCGCGCTGGTAGGGGGTCGACCGTTTGCATGTGTGGAGGCAGGGGTGTGGGGGCTCTGTTCTTTGCATTCAGTGTTGCTGAGAGCCTAAAACTGCTCGAGGAAGTAAAACCTATTAAGAAAAAGGTTGTTAACAGGACGCTGAGGAGTATTCCCACAGGAAGTACCCACGGGCCTGGCGCAGTGGCCGTCACCACTTCTCACCGTCAGGTCCTTCATTCACTCATCCTGCTTCGGGCAGATGCAGCGTCTGGCCCCACCCCAGGTCAGCTCCCAGGCAGGCCGGGAGCCCGAGGCCTCTTGTGGGCTGTGCTCCCTCTGCTGTGGGCACCAGGCGTCTCGGGAAAGGGGACAGTGTGAGCAAATGTGCAGACGGCGCCCCACGGAGACGGTGCTGGGGCTGGAGGGAGACAGGGTGGGCAGAGCCCCGTGGGAGCAGGCGTAGGTGCCACCTGGAGGAGTGGGGACTAGGACTTGGCTGATTTGCAGTTCAGAAAGTGCTTTCTGGCAGCTGGGATGGGAGCAGGGGGTGTGGTGGTGGCCTGGTGGCCATATGGGATGGGATGGAGAGCTGCGGCTGTAAGTGTCCCAGGCCCGAGAGGGCCCCATGCCTGGCCCTGGCCGACCGGGTGGGCCGCGGGCAGGAAGCCTTCTCCCTTCTGCCCACACTCTCTCCTGGAGCCGGCCTCCCCCCCCCTCCCCCGTGCCTCCCGCCCGGCTCTCTCGGGGCGTCCCTGGGGCCTGGCCCAGCCCTGTCTGCTGGAGCCTCCACAGAGAGCTGCTTTATTTAAGCCCATTTAGCGCGTATGGAAATAACTGGAGGCTCTGTATTTAATTTGGCTCAGCCGGCGAGGTTTTTGGCTCTGTGTGCGTATGTGCGTGTAGTCTGAAGAATCTTTCCAAGCGAGCCCGGGGGTTGGAAGCCCCAGTCACCCTTATGCCAGCAAACCACCGAAACCAGCAAGAACCGCCTGGCTTAGCCGGGATGAGGGCCTGGCGGAGGGCGGGCCGGAGGACACGGCCCACAGGGAAGACGCAGAGAGGGGAGAGGTGATGCGTCCGCGGATGAGAGCACACAGGTGAGGGAAGCAGCGCTGTAACCTTCAGGTGAGCTGCGGGTGGTGACAGGAGAGCAGCTTCTGGAAGGATGGAGCTGTGCACAGACACACAGCAGCGTCCCTGGCCTCCGAGCAGAGGTACTTAGTGTGCTGTTGGACTGCAGCCCCTTTGCCGACGTCCGTCTTTCTGGCCTCAGGGGACCCAGCGAAGATTCTGGGCCGGGCCTTCTCCTGCCCATCTACGCGGAGCAGAAGCACCTCGCGCGTTCACGCAGGGCTTCGCAGTGTGTGGAGCGTGTCCACTGAATTCCCACGTGCTGGCTGGGGAAGCGGGCGGGAGCGATGCGATTGCAGAGATGAGACAGCGGAACCCAGAGAGGTGAGGTCACCTGCCTTGAGTCCCTCAGCCCAACAAGTGGGCCAGCTGGTGCTCCGGTGGGTCCAGCCTCTACCCACAGCAGCCCCCACTCCCTGTGGATGCTGCCGGAGCTGTCTGGACGGGCGAAGGGGCTGCTGAGAGGTGGGCAGACCCCAGGATGGCACCTGGGCACACAGTTTGGATCAGCACTGTTTGAATTACACTCTGTATGAAATTGATGAAGGAGGACGGCTGGGGGGCTGAAGCTTGGTGGCCACGCTGACCTGAGGCTGTTGATCATCACCCGTGTGGCGGCACCACTTTGGTGGGTCTTGCAAAAGTCAGATGCTTAGAGGACACAGCTGAGGGAAGGTCTGGGCGTTCCCATAGTGGTGCGGAGCTGTTGGAATTCGGAAGCTCTGCCCCTCAGGACTTTTCTGTTCTGAATCGGGTTCCTTGGGAACAGCAGATCCCAGAGCTGCAGGTCTGACTTCTGCTCTTTGCGACGGGTCTTGAATTTTGGTCCTTGGCAAGGACGGCACGTGCAGATGCCCCAGCAGGTGGGCAGGTAGTGCCAGGGAAAGGCTCGGCCAGGCGGGGTGTGCTCCAGGGAGCGGTGAGGACAGTGGCGATGGGAGGGCCCTGGCCTCCTGCGGGGGCGGCTGCCACGCAGCTCCTGCTGATTGTGGTCATGCAGGAATGTGGACCCACGTGGCCTGATCTCAGCTGCCGGTTTGGAGCTGTGTTGAGACCTTGTGAGCCCCCTGCTCAGAGAGCTTTGTGCCTTCTAAGGTGCCCCCGTGAGGAGTGGCAGCGTGGGCGCCAGGCCTCCCAGATGGCGGGGCTGCGCCCGTGCTTGGTCCTAGCCCCAGTGGCTCTGGGGAGAATAAAGGGATCTTCCACAGCCTGTCTCTGGAAGTGCAGCCTGTCCTGGGTTCAGCTGCGGGGCTGGCCTGAGAGGCCAGTCCTTCCTCTTGGTTGGGGCCTGGCTGTGGTTCGGTACTCGGGTCCCCGGGCATAGGGTGAGCTCCTCTGGCAACTGGGGCCCCCTCAGGGCTCATAGGATGCCGCGTGAGCTGCACCTTTGGAGCAGCGGCCCCCACCTCTTCCCCACAGCCCCTGCCCCCACCCACAGCCTCCTGGCTCCCCTGCCAGCTGGCTTTCAGCCCAAGGAAAAGCGCACATGAACCTCTTCCTCTGCCTCCCGTCCAAGGCCCCATGGGTGCCGGCCAGCAGGCCTCCCAGGGCCTTGGGAGCTGGGCCATGGTGTCCCCCAGGCGGACTGCATGCAGCCTCTGCTATTTTCTGACCCGAGGCCTGGGGAGCAGCGCTCTGGGTGCAGAACATAAATCTGTGCCCTGGAGAAGCTCGCTGGGGTCTGCAGCCGTTTGGTGTCACCGAGGCCCACCTGCAGGGCCAGGGAGTGAGTGTGGACACGGGTCTGGGGTCACAGGCCCCGTAGAGGCTGTGCATGTGTCAGGTAGGACCCGGAGGAGTCTGTCCCCTTCCAGGCCTCGGTGCCCCTGCCTGTAAATGGGGGTGGAGTCAGCCCCGCGGCGGGGTTGCTGGGAGTGACCGAGGTGGCCCAGGTGAAATGCCCCAACTGGCGGGTGAGGTCTGAGAGGGAAAGGGGCCCATGGCCCTGGTCCGGGAGGAGCTGGGACAGGGCGGGGGTGTGGGAGGGCAGGGTGGCGGTGTGCCGGCACCCAGCTCTGCGGGTCTGATCCCAGTCGTCCAGTGGTCCTTGCGCGTCTCGCCTCCGTGTTTGTTGAGTGAACGAACGAATGAGGGACGCTACTTCCCAGGTCCTTCTGGGCCCCAGCGTCACTGGGGTCTCACTCGTGGGGCGTCGCTCTTGGGGCGTCGCTCATGCCTTGTTGTCAGCCCTGGGGACCCTGAGCTGCAGGGAGCAGCACCTAGCCACCCGCTCCCCCCAGAGCCGGCTTTCCAGTGTGGAGACTCAGAACGCAGGAGGAGAGGTGGTCAGATGGGGAGCCTGCTGGGAAGAGCTCCGCGCAGTGGAGACAGTGAGGTGCGGGGAGGCGGTGCCCATAGCTGCAGAAGCCCCTCTCCCTTCCCTCCTGCCAGGGAGCCCCTGCGCCCCAAAGGACGCCCAGCACTGGCACCCACGTGCCATGAGGGGCCTCCCCTGGCCCTGCGTTAGGCACCGTGTGTGCGCACAGCCGAGTCCCTCAGTGCTCTCAGCTGGGGGACCCCAAAGTCACAAACAGACAGGGAGACCTGATTGCTGCAGGTTCTTGAGTCTGACGTCCTATCCTCAGGTCTTCCGGGCCATTTTAACAGGAGTGACTCACTCGCAGAGCCGTAGGGGGTCCAGCCAGTCTCCAGGAGGCAGACAGGCGTTCTTTTTGTTTGGGAGCAAGGCCCGCACCGCCACCTCCCCGGGGCCGGAAAGGCGACTTAGAAAACATGTTGACAGGACAGGGCGAGGACCTGGCTTGGCGCAGTGGGCTTTTTTCTTCCCTCCGGCTGTACACTGATGAGAACAAGCCTGTCTGAGGAAGGGCGCTGCCTGGCCCCTCTGGGGTGGTTCCTGTCCAGTGAGACTGGGCACCAGCTCTCTGCAGGGCTCCTTGGCAGGGTGCCATGTCCCTGACCCCCTGCCCCGCCGTGCAGGTGGGAACAGACTCAGGGAAGGGGGCCCAGAGCCCTGTGGTGGCCTCCTGCCTGGGCTCACGCTGGTTCACATCAAGACGCCTTCGGGTGCTGAGTGTGTCGCAGGGCCGCGCAAGCAGGCGGGACCCAGGGTGGGGAGTGTGAGGCAGCTTCCCCGACAGCTGAGGCGCCCCAAACCCCGCACCTTTCCCGCTGATGCACTGGCAGCCTGAGAAGACCCCGCTCCAGCCACGGCCCATCTCCAGCAGCTGGCAAACGGGGAAGTGCTGAATGCCCATGCAGTAAGCTGAGTGCTAAAAATAGCCCCCTGCTTTGAGATAGTCGTTGTTCCGAGTCCTGATTCTCAAACGTGTATAAAAGCTACTCCTGGGGTGATGCTGCTGCAGCTGGGAGGTGGGGCTGGGCCAGACCTCACCTCCCGGCGTGCCGGCCTCAGGATGGGGAGTCAGGGCCACGGGCCTCTCCCCAGAGGGGATGGGGCAGTCGGGTCAGCGACCTGTCCCCACGTGACCAGAAAGGTGGTGGCTGGACTGCGAGGGAGGGGCTGTTCCAGGCCTGAGGGCCATGGAGGGGTCTGTGGGTTACAGAGGGCAAGAGGAGTCGGGGTGGAAACCAGGGGCCGGAGGAGGGGCTGTGGGCCCTCCCTACAACTGGACAGAGAATGGTGGAGTAAACCCCGCTTCTCTTGGTTTGCCGAATTCAGACCTCAGGCTCCCAAAATTGGCCCTGCCTGAGTGTAGCTTGCTGGGAGGGGGGGTCAGGCCCCCTGGGCAGCCCACTGACCACTCCTTGCCCATCAGGGAGAAGAAAGACCCCTCCCCCCCAGGGTAGGGGCTCCCCACTGGCTGCATCCCCGCAGCAGAGGAGGGGCCTGGTCAAGCTGTGTTTTAACAGGATCTGAGTGGAGGAGGGCAGAGGGGTGCGGTGAGAGGGCCTGGAGGAGCCCACTGGAGGAGCTGTGGCAGTGGTGCAGGGAAGACGTAGGGCCACAAAGACCAGCCTGGTGGGGGCAGGCCAGGCCGTCAGAGGCTGGCTCTGTTCTGCAGGTGGAGCAGCCTGACTTGCTGACAGTTGCAGAGTCGGGTATGAGAAAAAGAGGGCTGTCAAGAGAGCTGTCAGGTTACTGGCCTGACAGCCAGACAGACGGAGCTGCTGTCAGCCGAGATGGGCCACTGTGGGGTGCGGGTGGGGACCGCAGGGGCTCAGCTGAGCCTGGGTCCAGGGCTCTGCTGGGCAGCAGAGGGCGTGCCTGGGGTGGAGGTTGGGTTATTCGGTTCCTTTCTCGTTACTGTGCAGCCTCGTTAAAGCAAGTAACTGGGTAAAAGTGGAAACCGTCTTGACTCTCCCGACCCCCACCAAGCCCTGCAGGGGTGCCTCTGGATCATCCAGAAAGCTCATCGCCTCCCTCCTTTGGATGCAGTGCTCCCAGTTATCCAGCGAAAAGTCACTTTGGATGTTTCGGTGGGTGTGGCTCTGGCCCCACCCCTGCACCCCCTCTGCCGAGGCCTAGGGGTGTCTGGAGGCCTGGGCACTCGCCGTGGACTCACCCGCGCTGCCCCTCGGTCCACCCTCCCTAGAGTTCCCCGGCCCTGCCTGCTGGGACACACTGCCTCCTGCTTACCACCCCTCCTGAGGCCCCTCTAGGTCATGTTCATCCAGCCTGCCCACCAGGGGAGATGCTTAACACTGCCAGGCCACAGTCTAGGAGGTCCCCCTCCTCCTCCGAGAGGCACAGGGCTTGGGGGTGTCCCCCATGTCCGTAAGTCCCTTTGCTTGCCAGCCAGGCGTCTGTCCTCTCTAAGGACTGCTTATCAACTGTGGTCCGGGCTGTAAGGCATTAGGCCTCCCTGGAGGTGCTGCCTCCCCCCAGACCAGGCAGGAGGGAGGGGGCGTGTGGGCTCTGATTTCACTTGCCGAGTGCCCTCCGGGTGGGCTCAGCCTCTCTGTGCCTGCAGGCTGGGCGAGAGGACTGCATGAGCTACGTGTAAAGCTTGGAACACTGTGGACTGCCTAGACACTGGGTATCATCGCTCCCATCAGCGTCGTCGATTTTGGGGTGAACAGCGGGCCCCTGCTTCTGCCCAGAGCCTCCTCTAATGTTTTTCTTAAGAAAAGTCATTCGTGACTTCGCAGGCCATAATTAGAGACATCCGTGGCCCGAGAGGCCAGGGGCCCTGCCCTGACTCACTCCCTGGCTGGAGTCAGGACGTGGCATCTCAGCCGGGGGGCCCAGTCCCTTTCTAGGACTCTCCCTCCCCTTGGAGACCGTCACCAGCATCCTGGCCCACAGCTGGAGGTGTGGGTCCACAGAAGCAGAGACCCATCAGCAGGCAGGGCAGCGACCCTGCCTGGGTGCCGGCCCGCCTGCCCCTCCCGCCTCTCAGTGCTGGGACACGCAGGCTCAGCCCTCCTCTCAGTCAAAGGATAGCTGAAGACAGCAGTTAGAAAGCGCTTTTTATGAGCCAAGCAGCTTTGACGGACTTTACCTGTCCTGCAAGCCTCACAACAATCATGTGAAGTTGGTGCTCCAGTCACCCCCATTTTACCGGAAAGGAAACTGAGGCACAGAAGCATTCCTGCCTATGGTCGCACAGCTTCCAGGCCAGACGTCTGGCTCAGAGGCCGCAGCCAGCATCCCATCCAGCCTCTTCGCTTGGCAGAAAGGAGGTTGGGAGACTGCAAAACGTGTTCTCTGTTCTTACGTGGTTTCCGTCATCCTCGGGCTGTCGGAAACTCTTGATGCTGTTCCGTAGTGATCCAGCCATTTCCCCACGTAAAAATAACACAGACTAGCCTTTTGTGCAAGAAGGCATGTTTGGGAAACTGGAGAAGGGGAGGAGGGCCCCGGGGGCAGCTCGGTGACTCAGAGCTCGGAGCCCCCAGGTCTGCGCGGGTGGGGCCGGGGCCGCTGGGGCTGAGCGCAGACACCTCCGTGTGCCCCTCCAGCCCTCCGCTGCCCTCCGGCCCCCAGTGGGCCGGCCCCACCTCTGGGCCCCCATGGTGCCCGTGTGGGGCTTAGTCTCTTGGGAGGGAGCCTGTCTTTGCTGGGGGCTGGTGCTTTCGGGGACCCAGCCGTCACAGAGCAGGACTCCCAGTGGGGTGGGCAGACCACACACACGCTTGTCCAGGTCATCTCCACGGTGACCAAGGGTGCGGGATTGGGGGCTGCAGCAGGAGGGGGTGGCCTTGTGGAGATCTGCATGTGGCCTTGAGGTCAAGAAATACAAGGGCGGTGGGGCAACGTGGTGGGGGCGGGTGGCGCAGATGGAAAGCGGCTTCCAGCCGGTGCAGGAGCCTCCCACCACACCTCTGGCAGGTGTCGGGCCTGTTGCAGCTCCCGCCCCTCCAGAGTCAGGGAGCTCATCACCTCCGAGCAGCCCACGTGGGAGCATCGTTTCTCCAGCCGGGCGACCCGGGTCTCACATCCCAGCCTTGGTGGGAGGCGGCTTCCAGACCCCGCACTCTTCTCCTGGTGGACGTGCTGTGATTGGGGTTGGTGGCCTGGGGAGGGGTGCGGCTGGTGTCCATTGCGTGGCGCCTGTGCTGGAGGACCTGCAGAGGGGAGTCTGATCCACTGGTGATATCTGCCCCGGGCCGGCAGGGAGAAAGTGGGGGCAGGTGCCCCCAGGCTCCGGAGGGTCTCCCGCTGTGATGTGATACTTGCAGTGGACAGCGGACAGCCGGGCTGCTTCTGGCTTTTCACTCGTTCACGTTAGTGACCGGCTTCTCAGCTCCATCAGCCGAAAAGATCCCCTGGCCTTTTTTGTAAGAGCAGCTCTCAAGCCAGATCTTCCCCCATCTTGACATTGAAACCATTATCTTGATGTATGTTCAATTTAGATCAGTCCCTTGTCGACAGGCATTTAGATTTTCTCGGCATTTCTGTAACTAGAAAAACACCGCAGTGGACTTGCTTGCACTTACCTCTTTGCAAATCAGTCTTATTTCCTTAGCGTGAGTCTCTAGAAAGGGGACTGTTAGGTCAGGAGCACCTGCTGAGAGTGCTGGTGGCAGCCCCAACTGTCACAGGATGTCCCGGAAACTCCAAGCTGTCAGAGAAGGGCAGGGACTTGGAACAGGTACCTGTCCAGTCCTTGGTTTGCATGTGGCCTGGGAGTCTGAGTGACTATGGATTCCAGTGTGCAGTTGAGGACCGACTCTGGAGTGTCCGATCCTGGCTGATGGACACAGGCTTTGGGAGAATCATCCCCAGAAAAGAGGACCTGGGTGGAGACCTTGAGCTCCCGTCGGGAGGGCGCTGTGCTGAAGAAGTGGTGTGTAGGGCAGCCTGGGGGCCAGGGGCTCAGGAGGGCAGAGGCAGTTGGTGGGGGCTGCTGGGCCAGGGCCTGGCCCTTCCCTGACGCTGAAGTTCACCAAAGGTCTGTGTCCCTGGGGCAGCCTGCGGCGGGTGTCCTGCGGTGGGAAGGCAGGCAGTTGGCTGTTCTGCTCACTAGACGGTCCCTCCTGCCCCAGGAAGGAGCTGGGGGCAGAGCCGAATGCTAATCAGGACAGGGTGGCTTGGAGCCTGTAGCTCCAGGCTGTGGGTCAGCCGGGGAGAGGTCAGGCGTCTCCAGGGTTCCAGCTCGATGGCTGGGTCTAGCCAGTACTTGGAAGAGGTAGGCCGGTACATCCCCGTCGCTGCACGTGCTTGTCAGCACTGGGCATCTTCACTTTAAAACCTGTCTGTCACCAGTGGCTTGGCTCGGATTAAGGGGTCTCTGTCACGTCTAACACCCTGTAGCTTCTGTCTGGGACCACGAAGAAGTGATGTTCTCCAGCTCAAGACAGCTTCTTGAGCTCCGTGCTGTGCTCACTGTCGTCCATTCATTTGTTGGAGGGCAGCTGGTTGCAGCAGGATGGCCTGGCCCTTTCTTATCAGGATGGTTTGAGGCTGGTTTTGATTTGGGGATGTGGAAGGGCTGTCACATCCCACAACTCAAGGGGACACCGTTCATGTAGATGTGGCAGGACTTGGGGACAATGGAATGCAGTGGGGTTGAGGGGTTGGCCGTAGGGGAGGGCTCTGGCTCGGTCACTGCATAGTGATGGGGGGTGGTCACATTCAGTTTGGGGCACGTAGGGTGTGCGGCGGGGATGATGTCAGAAACCGTGTTTGAGGACCCAGCACATGGTGGGCCTGCGAGGTGCCTTCACTCCCTCAGCAAGTGTTCCTGAGCTGTTCTGGAGCAGGTGTGGGCACTTGGGGAGCATTAGTCAGGAAAGCCGAGAAATCACCCTGCCCTCGTAGAACGTAGGTACCGACGTGGGAGGCAGACAAGCCAGAAACACCATGAATGCATGTTACAGTGTTGATGGTCAAAACCCACCGAGTAAGGGACTAGGAATGCTGGGGGGGGAGGTTTAGAAGGCGGCAGTGAGTCAAGATCCAAGGGAGGTGAGGGTGTGGTCCATGTCCAGATCTGGGGAATGCGGTCCAGGTAGAGGGAACAGCCAGTGCAAAGGCCCTGGGGCAGGAGCGTGCCTGACCCCTTTGAGAAGAGAGGAAGTGAGCCAGTGAGGCTGGAACAGAATGACCAAGGGGAAGAGGGACCAAGATGAGGTCAGCCGAGCTCAGGCCTGAAGGACACTGCAAAATGGACGGGGTCCTCTACGTGTGCTGGGGAGCAGGGAGGCCCTTCGTCTGGCCCCTGTTTTGTCAGAATTGCTCTGACTGCCATGGAGGGGAGAGGGGCAGGGGACAGTGAGGAGGCAGCTGTGATGCCCAGGGAGCCCTGATGGTGGCCTGGACCACCTGCTGAGAAGCGGGCAGAGCCGTGATGTGTTTGGAAGGTTGGGCTCACAGGGGAAAGGAGGCTGGAGGTGACCTCGACCCCTTCTCTTGGCCTTGAAGGAGGCCCGGCCCTGTCCCCCACGCACATGCTGGAACCTGCTGTCCCAAGACGGTCAGAAGCCAGGCGATGCCCAGAGCAGGACTCCTGGGCCGGCCCAGCCCTAGGAAGCCCTTGCCTCCCCCCAACCACCTCCATCTCTGTCAGGTCCAAACAGCACCCCCCGCCCCCGGCCCGGGGCTCCAGTCTCTACGTGGTGGTGGCGCCGTTTCGGTGTTCCGCCCGTGAGCTCAGCCCGGCAGCCAGGCCCTTCTCCTGTGCCAGGCAGGGCGCAGCCGTGGGTCCAGTGGCTGTCCACTCTCCTCCCTCTCCTTCCTCGGCCCCCTCTGCCCCGACCCGGCCACCTGGGAGTGACGTCAGGTCCAGGCCCTGCCCCGCTGTCTCTTGCCTGCTCTCAGTTACCCTATGGCAGGTGGACACGCCCCTTTGTCCTGGGGCCCGCTGGGCATTGGAGGAGGGTCCTGGCCCCCTCCCTGGCAGCAGCGGGCGCTACCCTGGCTTCCATGTCCTCTGCAGACTCAGGGTCGCAGGACTATTAAAAACCCTCATGAGCAGGGCCCTGGCTTTGTATCTTCAAGGACACAATTTTGCTTCCTGTCAGCCTCTTGCTTGGAAAGACAGACCAGGCCCAGATGGAAGCATTTCCAGTGGGGGCACATGCTTGTGTGTGTGTAGGGGGGGGGTCCTTGGGGGTGCGGGGGGCAGGCCAGGGGCAGGGTCAGCACGTGCACAGCCAGGGTATCCATGGCCTGCGGGTCCCACATGGGTCCCTCCCTCCCCTACTCAGCTGTCCTTGGAGGGTGGATTTGAGGGCTGGGCCACGCGAAGCTCCATCAGGAGGTGGAGGGGTTGGAGCTCAGCCTGACCCGCCCCCACCCAGCACACCCATGAGGCCCAGAGATAGTCGCTGCTGAGTGACTGAAGGCAGGAGGGTCTGGGGAGGGGGATCCTGAGGCACCTGGCACAGCCCACCTGTGTGACGGACGGACGGCGGACAGGCGTCAGGTGAGGGGAGCCCTGACTCACAGCCACACGCAGGCCCCCTCGTCACACTGTAGCCTCCAGGCAGCGGGATGGGATGGCCTTTGCCACAGGGGCCTGCTGCGTGTCCCGCGGGCCCAGGAACGGAAGGCCGGCGCTATTCTTAGACTGCCCGCTGGACAGCACGTGCAGGGCCCTGCAGCCAGGGGTGACATCGGGGACAGGCTGCTGCCCGTGGCCTGGGTGTGTCGACTCTGGGCCTCCTTGCCTTGTCCCCTCCCCCAGGAGGCGGCCAGCAGTCTCGCATCCCACGCTGGGCAGCAGGCCCTGCCAGGCCCTGTGACCCGTGGGGACAGAAGGCACAGAGCTGGGTGTGGTGGCCCTTCTGGGAAGCCGTTAAATGCAGGGTGTTCCCACGGCTCCGAGGACCCTGCTGGGAGGACTCCAGCCTGTGGGGGTCTATGTGCCTGTCCCTCTGCTGAGCCACTGCCAGAGGGACCCCCGCCCTGGCCCCGGGGATCCGAGGGTCCTTAAAGGTTGAGTGGTCTCCTGCAGGGACAGGAGATGGCGGGGCGTCCCTGAGAGGCTGCCAGAAGCAGCCAGAAACTCGGTTGCATGTTTCTCCTTCGCTCCGCGTCTTCTGAGTTCACTTAGGATGAGTGAATCCGTGAATCCGCCCTCTCTGTCCCCCTCTGGCCACCCCTGCATGGCTCTGGGAATGCTGAGAGGTGCAGCACGTGCTCCGGGGACGAGGACGAGGGCGATGGGGGGGGAGGGGAGCCCCCAGTCTCAGGCTTTAATCCCTGCTTACCTGTGCGACCTTGGGCAGGGCCTGTGCTGTGTGGGCCTGGGTTTCTTTACCTGAACAAGGGAGTTAATGATCCGTTCTCCACAGACTGGTTAAGGTTTAGGGAAAACATATGCAGGTTTCCAAGCCTGCTGTAACCAGGACCAGTAGCCAGGACCACAGGTTGAAACGTTTGTTCCTCCGGAGCCTGGGGGGCCGAGATAAGGTGGGCAGGGTGGGCTCCTTCCGAGGCCCCTCTCCTGGGCGTGTAGACGCGGTCAGTTGTCCCTGTGTGTGGGTCTGGGTCCTGCTCTCACCTTGTAAGGGCCCCAGTGAGATGGATTAGGGCCCCTATGGCCTCACCGCTACTTAATTACCTCTTTAAAGAGTATCTCCTAACACAGGCGCACTCTGAGGTGCTGGGTTAGGGCTGGAAATACGTGTATCTTGGCGGGGAGGGGACGGTTCAGCCCAGAACACACACCCGCACAGTGCCCGGCCCTGGAGGGTATGCAGGGGAGAGTCACTGTGTTAATTGTTGTTTCGAAGAAATGCAAAGTGGTTTACTTAGTCTGGGTTGTGGGAGTGAGGGAGCAGGGGGGCGGGCCCTCTAGGGACCAGTGGGGAGGACGTGCTGGTGTAGGACCGGAGCATGGGGGTCAGGGCGGGGGTCGGCTGTCAGGAGGTGGCAACATGTAGCAGGAGCTGAGCCCCGAGGGGAGGGGAGCCTTAGGAAGGGGCAGAGCAGAGGGTGGCCGCAGCCCCTGGCTGCACGGGGAGCCAGCTGGAGGGGCTGGGTGCGTGGGGTCCCTGGGAAAGCGGCGGGCGGCCTCTCGGCTGTGGGGCCCTGGGTCCCGGATTCCCTCTCACAGGAGGCCCCCTCTCTCCCTCTGCAGCGTTGAGGGCGAGGCCCCCAGCAGCGAGACTGGCACGTCACTGGACAGCCCCTCGGCCTACCACCAGGGCCCCCTGGCGCCCGGCGCCAGCCTGAGCCCGGACCACTACGAGCACACGCCGGCGGGAGCCTATGGGCTGCACTCAGGGCCGCCCGGCCAGCAGCAGCGCGCGCGGAGGCCCAAGCTGCAGCACTCGACCTCCATCCTGCGCAAGCAGGCTGAGGCGGGGGCCGTCAAGCGCCCGCGTTCCCTCTCCGAGAGCTATGAGCTGTCCTCCGACCTGCAGGACAAGCAGGTAGGCGGGAGGGTGGGGGGGGGGGGCTCGCGGGGAGGGGCGGCAGGGTCCCAGCGCCCCGGCGGGAGGGGGCCGGGCAGGCGCCGTCGCCCGCAGACCTGACCGCTGCCCCAGCTCGCTCCTCCCGACATGCGGAGGCTCGGGGGGAGGGGCTGGACGTGGGGCGCTCCTGCTCTTGGCCTCTGCCCGGTTCACAGCCCTCGTGGCCGGGCCCGGGGGGCCACGCTAGGCGTCGGGCCTGACGTGGCCAGTGCACGTGGGCTCCGTGGTGGCCATAGAGGTTCTGGGGTCCAGGAGAGAGGCCTGAACCTTCAAGGGTCTGCAGGAGGAGCCCTAAGGGAGGGGCAGGTCTGTGTGCCGCAGAAACGGCACGTGCTCTGAAACAAGCCGGCCCCAGCCAGCAAGGCCAGGCTGCCGGTTTACAGCTCCATGTTCTTGTGAGGAAACGCCTCCTTGTGGGGGCCCCCAGGCCCTCGGCCCAGACCCACTGTAGGGTCAGCAAGGGGGACTCACGGCCCACCTGCTTGGCCTCTCAGGGCTGAGGGAAGAGAGGGGAGGGGTCCTGTCTGGTGGGTGAGGGAGGGAGTCAGAGTACAGGCACATAGTAGGCACTTTAATGAGAATTCTTGTGTGAAGCTGATGGAAATTTCCAGGTCTCAGGAGAACCCCCAGCCTGCCGGAAGCCGGGCAGCCACCTCTGCCCCCGCCTGGTCCCAGGACCCTTCCCTGCAGCCCCTCAGACAAACCAGGCTGCAGAAGTCTCCCTCCCCCCCAGCCTGGACCCTCTGTTTGCTCCCCTGCCTTCCTGTTTGTCTTTTATGGAGCAGAGGTCTGGGCCTGGTGTGGCCTGGGACTTCTTCCGGGAACAGTGCAGGTCTTCCCCCCGACAGTCCCCTACCGGCCTCTCCTCTCCTCTCAGTCCTGCCCTGTGACCTTGCACAGCCCTGCCTACCTTGGCCCTGATAGTCTTGATCCTTCTACCTGTGAGTTGGGACTGACCTGGGGGGAGGGGGGCAACACGTGGCCAGAGCCAGAAGCGAACGGCCCCTTGTCAGGCTGTGGAAGCAAATAGCCCCCGTCCCCATGGCCCTTGGCCCTGTGGCCAGGCCCACAGCAGGGGCCTCTGTTCCACTTATCAGTTACACCCAGATCCAAAGTGGATCTGAAACAGTTTATGGCAACAGACGTCTGCAGCAGGACCACTGAAATAGAAGCGAGAAAGGTTAAAACTTAATAGAGGCCTGTGGAGGTAGCCATATGCTTTTTACGGACTTACTGCGGCCACAGCTGTTCATTTTCATCCCCCGCATATTAGCCGAGGACCCACCATGTGCTGGACACTGTTGTCCAGGAGATGGACCAGAGACAAGTTAGCAGTAAAGACACAGTTTAATTCCAGACAGTGATACAACCTCCGGAGATGACGAAAGAGCGGGGAGAAGGCGAGTGCCTGTGGGGGTTGATAGCGTTGGTGGGGGCACCTCTAGTGTAGTGTTAGAACTGGGTGTTCGCGCAGAGGGCCTTCCAGGAAGAGGGGACAGCGGGAGCAAAGGCCAGAGGCAGAACAGCTTGGCGGAAAGCATGGCAGTAAGAGGTGGTCAGGAGGTGAGGGAGAGGTTACATGGGGGGCCACTGAGCGTTCGACTCTCTGCTGAGCTTCCTGGCAGTCAAAGCAAAAGTGGGAACAGAACAGAGTGCATGGGAATTTCCAGGTGAAGTAGGTGTCCAGTTCCATGAGGGCTTAAAGTCCAGGTGACACAAAGCCTCGTTTTAGTAAAAGGAGCCCAACGGGAGGCCTAGTGGGAGATCGTGTGGTCCCTGCCCACCCCCCAGCCTGGTGGCTTCTGGAGGTTTGCTGTCAGAGATGGCGGTGGGAGGGCTGCCCTCTTGGTTCCCCGTTCTTGCCCTTGAGGGAGTGGGGGCTTGGTGGGAGAGCTCTCCTTGGGACTGACTCCTCCTCCTGTCACTTCCCTGAGCCCCTTTTGTCCTCTAGGTGCGGAATCCTGGGGCCCCTCTGCAGCCCAGGGTCTCTGTGTCGGGGGAGGGTGACACAGCGGTGAGCACACACTGACCGATTCCCTCCCCTGTGCCCACACTTAGCCTCAGACGGGGCCTCGGGTCAGCTCTGGCCCAGAGGGAAGATTGACCACAGTGAGGCTGGGGGATGAGGAAGAGCGGGCCTGGGTCCGTGTGTCCCCTGGGGGAGGCCAAGCAGGAGGGACTTGGGCACTTTGAGGACCAAACACAGCCCACTTCTGCCTCCCCGAAGTCCTGCATTCTCTGTCCACCTGGGTCTGGGGAGACGGTCTCAGGCAGAGAGCGTCTCTGCCTGGTTGCTGAGACCCCACGTGAGCAAGAGAGGAAGACCCTAAGTGAGCGCCAGGTCTGTGCCGGGCGCCCAGCCCGCCCCTCCAGCCAAGGCAGGCACGAGGGGCGCGAGCTGAGGGCCTTGGAGGGCAGAGGAGAGATGGCTTCCCGGAGCTCAGCCTTGGACGCTTTATTGGCCCCGTGGGCTTTCCAAGCTCCACTCCAAACCCAGAAACAGAAACTCTGCTTACAGATGTGGAAGTGAGGTCATCTCTTTGGATGCTGTTCAGTAACTTCAGGGCGAGAGAAGAAGCAGACCCACCCCGGCTGACTCTGGGCCCGGCCAGACTTTGAAAAGTCGTTTTGATCCTCACACACCCACCCCCAGCCCCCACTCCTCTCCGGCGAGGGGCCTCTCTGCCCAGCCTGCCACTCCCCCTCCCTGGGCCCCGGGGAGCTGGCACGTCCATGTCCGGGGGGAGCTGGTGTCCCCGAGATAGGTGACCTCACAGAGCCGGGCACCTCTGGTTTCCGGAGAGGTGAACAGGCCACTGAGGGACGTGGGGGACCAAGATCCACACTGAGCCGTGAGTGAGGTCCGAGCCCGCCCTCCTCCCTTCCTGCCCACCCCCAGGCAGCTCTGAACAGCCCTCTCCCCCAGCCGGCCACAGTCTGGATTGGCTGAGTCTGTTTGGCTTTGTTCAGTGAGTGTGTGCCTCTGTCTGTTCTAGACAGACTTGGCCTCTCCAGGGCGGAGACCTTGTCTCTCTGCCACCAGCGAGGGTGTGGTGCCGCACAGAGCAGGCAGCGGGGCCTCGCCGCGTGGGGTGCGGTGCTTTGCCCCCGGTGCGGGCACACCTCACTCCCGGGGACCTGCACCTTCTGGCCCCACGTCAGGTGCCGCTCAGCCCAGCACCTGAGGGCTCTACTTGGCAGACCAGCCATTCCTTCTCCTGGATTTTCTTTGATTCCGAAGAGCGGGCTCTAACCTCAGTCAGGGGCAAGGGATGGGGAGCAGCCCTCAGGGTTGTCCTTGGCCTCGGGACTTCACAGGCCCACGTGGCACCCTGGGGAGTCCAAGTCCCCCCCTGCCTGCCTGCAGCCCGGCCGCATAGCTGAGCTCATGGAGCTCCCTCCAGGGTCTGGAGGCCTCTGAGGATGTGTTGGGTCTCTTCTTTGGGCCTCAGTTTCCCCATCTGTACTGTGAGGGAACTTGGGGACCCCATGAACCGTCAACACCCCCCAGGAATGCAGTTGAGGGTCTTGTAGCCCCTGTTGGCATGTGCTGGGGGTCTTCCCTGTGCCCACCACAGTCCTGCAAGGTAGGTGTGATGAGACAGAGGAGCTGAGGGTCCTAGGCTTCTCAGAGTCACTCCACAAACAAGGGCAGGGCCCAGACTACAACCCAGGCCACCATGGGTGCCACAGAAGGAGGTCAGGCTGCAGGCTGGCAGCCAGGGCTCCATGCCCAGGGCCCGCCCAGGCCGCTGGACGGTCTCTTAACACCTGTTGTGGGCCCCTTGTCTCTGGAGGGGTGGCCTGTACTCTTCCACCATCTCCAGTTTCATTCAACCACATGCCCTGGATGTACCAGGGCCAAAGTCCTGGGCAGCCACCACCCTTTAAGTGTTCTGAGAAGTCCTGCAGGGAACGTGCTTGTTTTAAGCTTAATGCAACGTTTCTCCGTCTTCCTGGGCCTTGAACCTTGTTGGGCACAGCCCGCCCCCAGGCCTGGGGGAGGGTGCGACCCTGGGCCATCCTCACCTCCTCTCCTCCCCCCGCAGGTGGAGATGCTAGAACGGAAGTATGGGGGCCGCCTCGTGACCCGCCATGCGGCCCGCACCATCCAGACAGCCTTCCGCCAGTACCAGATGAACAAGAACTTCGAGCGGCTGCGCAGCTCCATGTCTGAGAACCGCATGTCCCGCCGCATCGTGCTGTCCAACATGAGGATGCAGTTCTCCTTTGAGGGGCCCGAGAAGGTGCACAGCTCCTACTTCGAGGGCAAGCAGGTCTCGCTGACCGACGAGGGTGCCCAGCTCGGGGCCCTGGTGCCGGCCGAGTGCAGTGAACTCAGCGAGCCGCCCGCCCTCAAGGCCCCTGCCCCAACCGGCGACTTCACGGACGCCATCACGGAGCTGGAGGACGCCTTCTCACGGCAGGTGAAGTCGCTGGCCGAGTCCATTGACGACGCACTCAACTGCCGCAGCTTGCACGCCGAGGAGGCGCCTGCGCCCGACGTGGGGCGGCCCCGGGGCGCCGAGCCCCGCCCGCGGGACGAGATGACAGCCTCCTACAGCGACGTCACCTTGTACATAGATGAGGAGGAGCTGTCGCCACCCCTGCCCCTGTCGCAGCCGGGGCGCCGGCCGTCCAGCGCCGAGTCGGACCTGCGGCTGCGGGCCGGGGGCGCCGCCCAGGACTACTGGGCCCTGGCCCACAAGGACGACAAGGGGGACACGGACACGAGCTGCCGGAGCACGCCGTCACTCGAGCCGCAGGAGCCGCGGCTGCGCGGGGAGCACCTCCCACTGCTCACCATCGAGCCGCCCAGCGACAGCTCTGTGGACCTGAGCGACCGCTCAGACCGCAGCTCGCTCAAGAGGCAGGGCGCCTACGAGCGCGGCCTGGGCGGGCAGCAGGGCAGTCCCAAGCACGGCCCCCCCAAGGGCCTCCCCCGGGAGGAGCCGGAGCTGCGGCCCCGGCCCCCCAGGCCCCTGGACGGCCACCTGGCCATCAACGGCTCGGCCAACAGGCAGAGCAAGTCCGAGTCGGACTACTCGGACGGGGACAATGACAGCGTCAACAGCACGTCCAACTCCAATGACACCATCAACTGCAGCTCCGAGTCGTCCTCCCGGGACAGCCTGCGGGAGCAGACGCTCAGCAAGCAGACCTACCACAAGGAGACGCGGAACAGCTGGGACTCGCCCGCCTTCAGCAACGACGTCATCCGTAAGCGGCACTACCGCATCGGCCTCAACCTCTTCAACAAGTGAGTCTGCCGGCCTCCCCGCCTCCCCGCCGTCCTGGCCGTGGGCCGGGCCAGGCCAGGGCTGCTCTGTGACAGAGCGCCGTGAGGGGCTGTCAGCCCCTAGCCCGGCTCCCGTTGGTGCCCAGGGAGCCGTCGTGCGAGGGCCAGCGGGTGTGTGGGCTGGGCTGCACCGGCCCTGAGTTTATTTCCTGGGTGACGGGAGCATGGAGGTCTCTGAGCAGGGGTGTGACGCGTCCGCGTCTGTGCGGGCTGGGCTCAGGTGGACTCTCAGCTCAGCTCTCTGGGAGGCGTGTGAAGCGGTCTGCTGAGTGTCACTATGCCACTGGGATGGTTCTGGTAAGGTGCTGTGGGTGTAGTCCCGAGAGCAGCTCTAAGGCAGGAGACTGGTATTTAAAGCAGACTATTCTTAGCACGGCCGAAAATAGCACATGGACGGGGAGGAGGGCTGAGCGCTCCCTCGGAGGGGACATTGGCAGCTCTGGTCATTGAACCTTGGATTTCTCATCGTTTCCATCCACCCGGCCTCCTGACTTGGGGTCAGCAGGCGCCGGCCTGGTGCTGGCTCCTCCCGGGCTGGGGCGCGGCTAGCCGGCCTGCTGGTTACTGACACGCACGCTGTGCTTCCCTGTGCCCTGCTTCCTCTTCTCGACTGGGGGACTTGGGGGCACTTCTGAGCCATCTCTAGTGCAAGTGGCAGTGCCGTCTGAGAACTCAGAGAGTCCCAACCCGGAGGGTGAGGGGAGGGAGCCATGCGTTCATACAGGGGCCTCCAGGGGCTGGGGTCATTGGCCCTCGGTCAACTGAGAACAAAGATGGACCCGTCACACCCGCCGCGGTGATCTCTCCTCAGACTCCCGTCTGTGCGGGAGGTCCAGTCCCACCGCCATGTGAGCCATGGCTGGAACAGCACCCTGGACAGGGAGGGTCCCGCACTGCTGGGCCCCTCCTGAGCTCCGTCCTGGAAGCCCACCCCACCTGCTTCTGGACACAGCCAGCTCCTGGATTGTCTTGGACCCTTTCTAGGGAGGCTGGTGGAGCCTGGGGGCTCCCCCGGTGCCCCAGCTTCCCTCATCCTGATGTGGGAGCCCCAGCTGAGTAGATAGGTAGCGGCCAGAAAGAACGGTCTCCTGGACCAGGCCGGTCGCTGGCCCTTTCCAGCTCTGTTAGTTTTAATTACGCCTCTAATGCATGAACACGCTCTCCGGAGAAAATGAAAGTCTTCCAGCTAGGCTGCCGCCCCCCGCCCCTGTCCCTCTGGAGTCTCCCCTCCCAGGCCTGCTTCTGCGCACCTTTGCCTGTGCTCCCTGTGTGTCCTTGGGCCGCGCAGCCTCTGCATGATGGCGCCGAGGCCGATGGTGTCGCCATCGCGGGGTGTGAGGTGCTCAGAACAGCGCCGGTCAGGCAGTGAGCCCCGTGATGTCACCTCGGCCCCCGGCTGTGCACGCTCTCCCGCTGCGGTGCCGCCTCGCCATTTGCTGTTGCAGAGCTTTCCTGTCCGTGGCGTGGGCCGCCTCATCCCTGTGCCGCTGTCTCGGGCCCGCGTTCGGCCGTCCATGCTGATCTGGCCAGTTAATTCCACTTTCTCCTGGTTACCAGCGCTATCACAGTGAGCGTGGACTCACTCCCCAGAGAGCCCCCGGTGCAGGAGACGGTGGGGGGGTCGGGGCTCACGTGGACACGTTGGTCACTGAAGTAGAAACTGCAGCTGGATCTGAGACACGCCGGACAGCACTCCGTGTTTCCTTCTGCCCCAGTCGAAGCACAGGAATAGTGTCCCTTTTGTATTAATTTGTATTTCCCTGGCTGCCCCTAAGACGGAGCCTCTCCACGTGGGTCTTCGGCCATTTGCCTTTTCTCCTGTAAAATGCCTGTATGCTTATTTTGCCCACGTTTCTGTTATTTGTCATTTTGATTGACTAGTCGTTCTTTATATATTGCAGACACTAATCCTTCGTGATTACAGTTATTTTTCTTTCTGTCCTTGTCCTTTTTTTTTTTGCTTCTGAGACAGCACTCACATACCAGTGGTGTTTTATTATATGTCCTTTAACTTTGTTTTTGCTTTCGCAGTCTAACAAGAAGTTACTAATTTCTTTGCTTTGTTTTGAGGTGTGATTGACATGTAATACTCGTTTCAGGTATGCAACATATGATTCAATATTTGTATCTGTTACAAAAATCTTCACCAAGATAAATCGAAAACCTCCACCATCATACATAGTTACAAAGTTTTTTCCTTGTGATGAAAAGTGTTAAAAATCTACTCTTAGCAACTTGCAAAACGCAACACAGTGTTCCTGTTGTCACCGTGCTGAACAAGAAGTGCCTGATTTTAACTTATCTTTTATCAGTGTTTTTTGTTTATTATTCTGGTTTTTCATGTTTTATTTTTAAAAGGCTCGCCCCAGGTATATTTTAAAATACAAAAAATATATGTATTTTAAAATATATTATGACTTATTATGACCAAAAGTTATTTTTTTCAGGACTTTCATAGTTTTATTTTATATTCTGTGAGACTTTAACCTGGAATTTGGCGAGGGGTCTAGCTTGTATTACTCTGTACAGATTAGCCAGTCACGTCCAGACAGTTTATTGAATTGTCTGCCCTTTCTTTGCTGACTTGAAATCTCATCTCGCCCCGACATGAACAGGGTCTGCGGACCCTTGCACCCGCCTGGCAGACATCTGTCGCACACCTGGTGCGTGCTAGGCCTGTGTCCGCGGCCTGGGGCTTGTCAGTGAGCAGAATTAAGATCTCTGGGAAGTGCCGCCCTGGTGGTCAGAGCATCTCCCTGACCCTCTGCCAACACCAGACTTTCAGTTTTGCAGGTTTTCTTGTTAGGGCAGAGCCGCTCTTTTGTTCTCTTCAATAGTGGGCTTCGCTCTCGTGGGGTCACTCTTCCCCGTGGGCTATGGAATCGGTTCTTTAAGGCCATGAAAAGTATTGGACTTTGCCCTGGAGCCCCTTCACCCTGGGGGCTCTCCCAGGGGTCTCTTCTCCCCACCCTCTCCCTACCTCCCCAGGCTGCCCCCAGAGAGCTCTGTTCCCATCCCGCCCCAGGAGCGAGCTTTCCAGTGCAGACCCCCTCCCAAGGGGTCTGTGGAGGGGCCCGGTGATGCATCGGGAAGAGAGAGGAAAGCAAGACAGACGAAACCCGAGGAAGGGGAGCAGGGTGGCGGGGAGGAGCATCCCGGGGCCGCTGCCATCTGCCCGGAGCCCAGATGCTCCCCCCAGGCTCTGGGGCTGCACGTCGGGCTCGCAGCACCAGAGGCAGGGCAGGGGCAGGGAGCCAGAGGCAGGCGGGTCTCAGCCCCAGCTCTGCTGCGGGGATTGTGCAGGTCCTGCACCCTGAGCCTCGCTGGCTGTGCCGGGAAAATGGGTTCCCGCCCCAGGGCCTGCTGAGGGTTAGGGTGGTGACACCAGGAGCCTGCCATCAGGCTGTCAGGGGAGCCTCCATGCTTCCTGTCACTTCCTCCCCCGGGGAAGGGGCCATTACTAACCCACTTCACAGATGGGTGAGCCAAGGCACCTGGAGATAGCCTCCCTGAGGTCACACAACTGGCAGGTGGCCCGGCTTAAAACCCAGTGCAGGGACTGGGACCTCGCATGTAACCCTCCACACCCCTACCTGCTTGCGGGGCCACGTGTGTCCACTGAGTCCAGGGGGCGGGCCACGCTCATGGAGGCCTCGCAGCCCTGGAGCAGTGGTCCTGGCCCGCGCAGCAGCAAGAGCTGGGGTGTGCGCCCCGCAGCCCTGAGGGCACCCAGCAGGACCTCACCAGGACTGTCGCCTGCTTGCCAAGGGGCCCCGCTTGGGTGCCCCACACCCACATCCTTGCCCAGGACACCATAGCCACTCGGGCCCTCTCCAACCTCTGGACGAGGGCTGTCCCCAGGGTCACCAGATGCAGCGGTGCCCTCAGAGGGAGTGGGCACCTCGTCTCTGAGGAGCAGGGAAGCAGGGCCTCTGGGACTGACCTCGTGCTGCGCTGGGGCTGTCAGGGCGGGGCCCTGAGGTCGTTCTGGCCCGGGCTGTGTCTGGGAGCCAGTCTCCCTCTCCCCATGCCCACCCCCGGGGCCCGGAGTTGCTGCGGGAGGAGGCAGAGAGCTTCCCACGAGCCTGGGCTGCTCTGAGGTTCCACCTTCGGCACCCGTGGGGGTCGGTCCTGCACGCCTGAGGGGAGCAGGCTCGGGGCTCGGCCAGCCGCCCAGCAGACAGCAGAGCTGGGCTTGGGCTCTTGACCTGCTGGCCCCGTGCTGCTTGCCCGGGTCGTGTTTGCTGTAACCTGTGACTGTGACAGTGGTGAAGCCGGCCTGTGCTGAGCACTTCACGTGCGGCGTCTCCCTAAATCTTCACTGTGACCCCGTGAGGTGTGGCGCCGGGAGCCAGGCGTGGGGACCCGGGCACCAGTCAGGGCCCCAGAACGAGCAGAGCCGTTCCCCGAGCCGAGCCGGCTGTGCCGTCGCAGGTGGTCCTGCTGGCTTACGTGACTGGGTCTGCTAGGAGCACTTTGAGTTGGGCCTGGAGATCGGGGTCCTATTCCCCTCGACGTGAGCCCACTCAGAGCCCTGGGGCTGGGCCTCGGGGAGGAAGACAGTGCCCAGGTGGCCCCCCGGGCACTCCAACCACGTCGGGGGGCTTTCTTTTTTTTTAACTGAAGCACAGTTGATTTACAATATTGTGTTGGGACACCAAGCCCCAGCACTGCCCTGTCCAGAGCATGCCAGGCTCCTCACTGCACTCCTCCGAGGAAAGCCAGACCCCCAGGGCCCGCGCAGTGCTGTGTGGTCCAGCCTGCTCACCCCGCGCCAACCCCACCATCCCCAGGGCCCCTTCTCTCCACCTTGGAGTGGCTTCACAGCCTCCATCCTGCAAAACGCACTCCCCCGTCAGGGCCTTTGCATCCACTGTGGCCTCCACCAGAAGCTCCTTGACCACTCTGGTCACTGTCCTGTGTCACCTGCTCAGAGAAGCCTCTGCGTCCCTGGCAGGAGCCCCTCCCGCCCTCACTTGGCCCCTCTGCCCTTCAGACTGGGGAGCTGCAGGAGCTGCGCTGGGCATTCCGGGGTGCCGCCCGGAACGCAGTCGGCACGTGATCCGTGAGGAGTCTGAGTCCCCACGGCCCCTTGACAGCTCGGCCTGCCCGCTGGGCTCGGAGCCCCTCGGGGTGTACCTGGAACCTGTGATGCCGCGTGACGTCGGCATGTGAGCTCAGGAGGGAGCAGCTGGGGCAGAGAGGGGAGAGCCGGCACCCCCGGGGCAGCAGGAGGAGGCAGGGCTGGACCAGGACATCATGTTAGGGCCTTGAGGGGCCAGGCGGGCCCAGGCGGGTGGGTGCCAAGGGCGCCCAAGTTGGGGAGGCCCAGCCCGGCCATCCCAGTCATTCCCACGTGGGAACGCAGGCCCGGGGTGCCAGACCGTCTCTCGAGAGAAGCTGGAAGTCGTCTTCCAGGTCCTGTGTGCGCTCACAGTTGCTAAATGTTGGCAGCTAACTGGAATTCTTTCCTGTTAACGTTGTGTGGCCGAAGAAATCACATCTGCAGGCTGGCGTTGGGGTAGAGGTGGGCAAAGGCAGGCGTGGAGGGGACCATTGGGGGCTGGCGTGGAACTGGGGACGAGGAAGCCCAACCCCTGGTCGCTGCATCAGCAGCAGCAGCCAAGAGGGTGGAGCCCTGGTGGTGGGCTGGCCCCTCCTTGGAGACCCCAGAGTTGGGGAGGAATGGGGACGTCGGGGAGCAGGGCCACTCAATCACCACTTTGTGCCTGGACCCAGCTGGCCAGCGGCCACTCCCAGCCAAGCTCCTGAGGGCCAGGTTGGCGTGTGCGGCCACCTGGGTCGCCTTGCAGCCGGAGGTTTGCCTGCACGTAGAATGTGCCATCTGTCAGACCCGCCTTCAGCCAGGAGCTGCACGGTTGATGGCGCGAGGCAGTCCCTGGCCCTCACCTCCGTGCCCCCGGGGGATGGCAGCACACTGGCCTCTAGCCTCTGGGGTAAGGAGTAGGACTCAGCCCCCAGTTGGAGGCGACCCTGCTATCTGGCCCCTGCACAAGTGCCAGGCGCAGCCCCAGGGCTCCGCAGCCCCTCGTGCGTCAGAGGCTCCGGGTTTGTCAGAGGGCACCGCCCTCCAAGTGTCAGACGTGCATGGGGACTGGCGGCACCTCCCACTACGCTGCATCTTGACCACTGGTGCCTCCTTGGAGGGACAGCCGAGCTGGCACCAAGCAACAAGGCCCAAGGCTCGGAGGGAGGAAGGGGCCTGCTGGCTCACTGCCCTGCCCCGAGGGGGCTCCCGCCCCCACAGCCCCCGGGCCCTCCTGGCCCACGGCTCCCGGTGCAGGTGACACACTCGCCCCGCTGGGCGGGCTCAGCCCCCGTTTCCTCTGCTGTCAGTTGAGGTTAACCCTAACCCTTTCTGACGCTTACTGTGAGCATTGAACACCGTGTTAGGCGCCGGACCGCGTTTGCCCAGTAAGTCCAACCAACAAGGGCGCTCAGGACCCAGCGAGGTCACACAGCTGTCAGGCTCCTGAACAGCACAGGTGACAAGCATGCCAACCCCAAGGAGCGGTGTGGGAAGCGAGTGGGTTGGCTTGTGGGGTCCTCAGATGGTGGCAGCACGGAGCACGTGCTCGACAGGTGGCAGGTGGGGTTCGTCTTGGGCAGGTGGGCCTGTGTGTGCCCGGCGGGGCTCCAGCACACAGGGGCCGAGGAGCTAGGCCGGGTAAGGCTGTTGTGTGCACGCAGGCACTGGGGTGGTGCAGGGCTTCGGGAGGGCCCCACTCCGCACCCACCGCCATGCACCGGGTGGGTCCAGTTCCCCCACGTTGCGAGCTCAGGGTGGGGCGGGCAGGGTGCCGCGGAGGAGGGGGTGGCAATGGTGCCCGGCTGAGCCTGTCTCTCATCCCCCCAGGAAGCCCGAGAAGGGCATCCAGTACCTCGTGGAGCGTGGCTTCGTGCCCGACACGCCGGTGGGGGTGGCCCACTTCCTGCTGCAGCGCAAGGGCCTGAGTCGGCAGATGATCGGGGAGTTCCTGGGCAACCGGCAGAAGCAGTTCAACCGGGACGTGCTGGAGTGAGTCCGGGCAGGGGGCAGCGTGGACGCGCACACGTGGGCTCTGTCCCCCACACTCGCCCTCTCACCCGAGCCCCTCCCCTGGCCTGGCTGTGACTGTCCTGACAGTGGCAGGGGCAACAGGAGGGGAGCCACCAGAGCTCGACAGGAGGAGGGGATGAGGATCCAGCCAGGCTGGCAGCCAGGCTCTCCGCTACTTGGAACCCTGCGGAAAAGCGCTTTTCCAGTGCCCTGGGCACTGCTGACAGTGTTGGGAAGTGCTTCCCACGTACACCCTACGTCCCCCAATCCTCCACGAGACGTTTGGACCCCGTGCCCACAGGGCAGGCACATACGGGTCATGTCTTCACCTCGCCCACGAGGGGGGCGTCAGGGATCCACAGCACACCCTCAGGTGGCGAGCCAAGGCCGGCAGTAGGCTGGCTCAAGCAGGTGTCCTGTCCTCCTTCCTGGGACCTAGGGGAGCAGCTCCAGGCCCACCGCAAGGTCGTTTCTGCCCCAGGCGATCGCATGCGGGATGGGTGACCCAAGCCGGCAGGCCAGGAACAGGAGCAGAGCAGGGTAAAGTCTAACCAGCAACAGTGGCCCTGGGTGAAGGAGGCAGCCGGGGGCGGGCATGCGCCACCTCTGGGCCCCCTGGGAGGAAGCAGGTGGGTGTTGTGGCCTCTGCTTCACAAGTGAGCAGACCCAGCTCCGGGGGGCTGGCCTGGGTGCCCCCAGACACACACACACACACACACACACACACGTGTCCATTCGGTCACGCACAGACACAGGAGAGGCAGCGAGCCTCTGGGCCTGGCATGTGGCTGGTGTGGCTGGCTCCCAGCAGATGGCATCTGGGCCGCCTGGGCCGCCTTCTCCCTGCCCAGCATTTCTGTTCCAGCCCCTCGCTGTGCGTGTGGTTAGTGCCCCCTCCCCTTTGAAACCTGGGAGGAGTGGTTCAAGGACTTGCTCTTTAGTGAGTGGGGCCCAGGACCAAACGGTCCAGCCCCGTCCCCTGCAGCTGCCCCTGCGCTCCCCCATGCCCCCTCCAGCCTGCTCCTGGCCGGTAGGAAATCCGAGCATTGTTTTCCTTGGGTCAGAAAATAGCAGCGGCCTCAGGAAGTAGCGAGACCCCCCCACCCAGGCGTCCTGCTCGGATGCAGGTCAGCAAATCGTCCCTCGGGGTCCCTGCCCCCACCTTTCCCTCGATGGCAGCATGCGTGCTCAGAGCGGGTGGGATTGCCAGTGCCTGTCGCCCCAGTAGGGGGGGGGGGGCCCACGACCGAGGTCTCTGCAGCCCCACGGAGGGTAGTCATGGCTTCATTACCAACAGATGCCGTGGGCACCAGAGTGGGCTGTGAGGGTCCCTGGTGCAGGCCCACCCTCTCTGCTCGGGGGTCATGGCCAGAGGCAGAAGCAGACTGTGCCGGGGTGGGGCTGTGACGAGTGACCCTCCTTCTGGCAGGTGAGGACGGCACAGCCCTTCTGGGTGCCCCGCAGGGAGGCCCAGGAGAGCCCTGATGGGGGGGCGGGCCCAGGGCACACTTCCGGAGCTGACTCCTGCCGCCCTCACTCTCCATCCTCCCTGCGGTGACCCCAAGTGCTCCGTCCACCCTCTGCGGGCTGTCCTCACCTCTCCGGCAGGAGGCCGACAGGGAACACTGAGGGCCTTTGTCTCTCGTTTCAGCTGCGTAGTGGACGAGATGGATTTCTCTGCCATGGAGCTGGATGAAGCCCTCCGGAAGTTCCAGGCGCACATCCGGGTCCAGGGGGAGGCCCAGAAGGTGGAGCGGCTAATCGAGGCCTTCAGGTAAGGGCTGCACAGGTGGGGCAGGTGTTGGGCAGAAGAAGGGTCCCCACACAAAAGCAGTGTCTCCAGGGCTGATCCCCCTTCAGGGTCAGGTGGCAGTGAATTCAGCTGGGGTGCCAGGCATTGTGCTGCTTAGCTCTAGCGCCGAGACTAGAAGTCCTCGTCTTCCTCCACGTCCTCCGTGTCCTGGTTGGTTCACGAGTCCATCTGTGTCGTCATTCATCTGCTTACTCACAGGGGCAGAGGCTCCCTCAATGAGGGCCTGGTCTGACACCCACGCCACTTACCAGCTGTGTGACCTTGCGCTGGTTACTTAACCTCTCTGTGCCTCATGTCCTCATCTGTAGAGAGGGGATGACGAAAGCATCTACCCTGGTGGAGGGTCAAAGGATTAAAGCACTTAGGATGTGTGGGCACGTTTAGCCCAGTGCCTGGCACCCCAGAGAGCCCGTGGTTGAGGTGGGCTGCCCTGCAGTCTTCCGTGCCCGGGCTGTGTGCACACTGGCCATAGAGGGCTCCGTGGTCCATGCCGGCTGTGGGAGGCCCAGCCCTCTGGGCTCAGCCAGAGTGCTGGGGCCATGGAGGGACAAGGTTGTGGAAGGAGAAGCCCCAGGCCCTGGGAGGAAGGCTTCCTGGAGGGGGTGGCACTTCACAAGGAAGAAGGAATTGAAGCCCACATGGTCTGAGCTCCAACGGCTGCTGCCTGTGGGATACAGGCCTCGGTCCTGGTGCCCCACCAGAAGAAGGTTCCTCTTCTCCATCCCTGCCGCACCCCAAAGGGTCGCCAGAGGGGCCTCAGGGTGGGTCGGGGGCACAGTCGTGGTAGCGAGGACAGTGAATGGATGATGCCGTGAGGAGCATTTCAGTCAGGCTGTTAGTTAAGCTGCTCCAGCAAAGACCCTGCAGGAGCCGAGACTGAAACACACGAGATGGGCTCCCTCTGAGCTGACGTGGAGGAGACCTGGACTCCTGTCATCTCTCGGTCCCAGGGGTTGGGGGCAGGTCCAACACCCACCGTCACATCCCCATTCCAGGCGGGCGGAGAGCCTGGGGGCACAACCTTGAGGGTGCCCACATCCCACTGGCCAGAACTTGTCACATCCGAGGGATGGGTGGGTGCGTCTTAACTCACGCAGGAAGGGGTGAGTGGACGGTCAGGCCAGCTCTGCCGGACGAGTGTCATCGGGGTTCCCAGATGCAAAAGCTCGGCTGCGGGCAGTGACCAGCCGCAGGTGCAGCGGCCGCGCCCCGGGGTGGGGGGCGGGCTGGCCTCCCGCCCCGGCTGAAGCGGCCCGTCCCTGCGCCCCCAGCCAGCGCTACTGCATCTGCAACCCCGGCGTGGTGCGGCAGTTCCGGAACCCGGACACCATCTTCATCTTGGCCTTCGCCGTCATCCTGCTCAACACCGACATGTACAGCCCCAGCGTCAAGCCCGAGCGCAAGATGAAGCTGGACGACTTCGTCAAGAACCTCCGAGGTGAGCCCGGGCCCGCGCCTCGCGCCGCGCACGGGGCGGCTGGCGCCGGGAGGGACGCCGGGTGCCGTCAGGTGCACCTGCGCCTCGGGAGGAGGTGATGTGTCGTCTCGTCTCGAAGGGCCAGAGGGTTTGACTGGCCCAGGTGTCGAAGGGCAGAGGCCTGAGAACACGGCTCAGCACAGCCAGGGCCGGGCTAGACTCATCGACCCAGGCCGGTCGTGGGGGCCGAGGGAGCACAGGCTGCGGGCCGGGTCCTGGGCACCCAAGGCCTCCGAGCAGGGGGCCAGCACAGCCCCGTCCCCGTCCCCACCGCCCTCACTGCGTCCCCCCACACCCCTACACTCAATGTTCCTTTTGAAACCAACTTGGCCTCACGTCGCAACCAAAAAGGGGAAGCTAGTAGCATTTGCCACGTGTGGGCGGCATTTGCGACAAGTCCGGAGAGAAGACAGCTCCACTGTGGATGCAGCAGAGCCGTTGCCCCGGGGCGGGCTGCCCCTCCCCCTCGGCAGGTGGGCCCTTGTCGGGCAGGTGCAAGGGGGCGGGCACCGAGAGCCTGGCTCCCCCTGGTGTCACCAGGCAGGGAGAGGAATTGAAGAGGGAATGGCAGGTCTGCAGGTCCCTAGAGTCCCTGGACTCCTGGAAGCAGGCGTGGGGGGCACTGCCCCTCCCCTTGGGGAACGCCAGCTGTCAGGGGCCCGGGCCCCTTTAGAAGGGGTACTGTGACTTTATAAAAGGGAAAGAAGCTGGTCTGAATCAAACCCAGCTTCCTGGGCCTTTTGAGCCGTTTAGATCTCTTACCTCGTCCTCTCCCTGCCCTGCTGCCCTGCTGCCCTGCCTGCCCCTCTCCTGGGCAGAGGGTCGGTGCTGGCGCGCCCTCTGCTGGTGGGCGCCACCCCGGCGGGCGCGGATGCTCAGAGGGGGCCCCGGGAAGGCCGGGTCTTAGCTGTGGTCCTGGGAAGCCAGGGAGTCCGGGGCCTGGGTAGATCCAGGCAGGCGAGTAGAGCGGTGAGCAGGTGCTGACAGTCTGGGAGGTCTCCTGGCTGGGCTGAGCCTGCCGGGAGCTGGCCCTGCACTGCGTGCTGCTGGAGACCCTGGGGAGTGTCGGGGACTGTTTTTCCCTCTGGCTTTAGCACCTCACCCGTGTAATCTGGGACCCCCTGTGTGAGAAGTAACAGAAGTGAGCCCAGAGGACGGGCTCAGGGAAGACAGGGCTGCTGGGACAGAAGCCTGCCAGTCAGCCGCCCGTGTCAGTGGCTTTGTGGTTGTGTGCATTCTTGCGCCCACCATCCCAGTCATCCCAGTCATCCCAGTTCCCAGGTCAGGGTCTGAGCACCCAAAAACCAGGAGAGTGAGCCAGGACTGTTCCCACTAGTCACCTCTTTCCAAGCCCAGGACTCCAGGGTTTTCTGCCGCATCTTTCTTGAGCTTCAGAAGGGGTAACCAGGGTTCGGAGCGGGAAGGGACTTGCCTGAGGCCACACAGCAAGTGAGTGTCAGAGGAGGCAGGACTCCGGTCTCCCAAAGCAGGGTTGGCACTCTATGCTGAGCACACATCCAGCTTGTTTTGTTTCAAGGAAAGCTTCCCCCTACACTGGACACACACTTTCTGTGGAATCGCTCAGTTGCCCAGTGGGTCTGGCAGCAGGCGGCCCTCTGGGAGTTCAGGGGTAGCTGGGGGAGGGGCCCTCCCCAGCGTGGAGGCCAGACACGCAGTATCTTGCTTCTATTGATACTTGCCTTTAACCTTTTTAAATATACATTTTGAATGGGTGTTATCTTCCCGTAGTTCAGAAACCAGAAAGTTCCATCCTCCCAGTAATCACCCTCCTTGGTATTTACCCAAATGAGTTGAAAACTTAGATCCAGACAGAACCTAATGTGTTTATAAGCAGCTTCATTCATAATTGCCAAAACTTGGAAGCCACCAAGACGTCCTTCAGTAGATGAACGAATAAACTGTGGTCCATCCAGACTATGGAATGTTATTCAGTGTTGAAAGAAGTGAGCTCCCAAGCCGTGAAAAGACACGGAGGGAACTTAAGCGAACATTGCTAAGCGACAGGAGCCGCAGGGAAAGCCTGCAACACTGCAGGACCCCAACTGTACCAAGCCCTGCGGGAGGCAGCGGTGCTGGGACGGCGGGGAGACCGGGGGCTGGGGGCTGGGGGCTGGGCGGAAAGGAGACACCCAGAGGGTTTTTAGGGCGGTGAGAGTACTCTTTGTGGTATTACAGTGGTAGACACATGTCAGCGGACATTTGTCCAAATCCGTAGGGTAGATAACACCAGAGCGAACCCTCGTGTGAACTGTGGACTCTGGGCTTCTGATGGTCAGCGTCGATTCTGTAGCGAGCGGACCACTGATGGGGGATGCTGAGAGTGGGGGAGGGGTCCATGGGAACTCCGTGCTTTCCCCTTAATTTTGCTATGAACTTAAAACCGCTCTAAAAAATAACTTAAAAAAAACTTCAGTATGAAAGGTCCGTAGCAGGACCCCTCCACCCCTGCCGTCTCCCCCGGAGATCCTCGGCTCCGAGTCCCTGCCTTGCCCCCGAGCGCCCCCCGCTGGAGCCGTGTGGGTGTGCACGATCGGTTTCTCCCTCTTCTGCTTGGTGTCTCACTTTTCCATTTAATCCGCGTCAGCTCGCTGTGGCCTTCCATGCCCGTTCCTGCAGGGGCACAGTAATCCCTAATCCACAGTGCTCGCTGTGGCCTGCCGTACTCGCTCCTGCGGGGGCACGGTAACCCCTGGGCTGGGAGTCCCCGTGTGAGGACGGGTCAGCAGTCCCCTGTGAGTGGTAAATGGGCTCATCCCAGTGTTCTGCTCTTTGGAAACAAGGCTGCAGCGACTATCAAATCCCATGGGACAGATCCCCCAGGTACACTCAGTGGACGGAAGGTGTTAGAATTTACGACCGTGACATGAGTGCCAAGTGGCCCACCAGGGGGCCCGACGTGTCCTGCTGCCCCACACCGGTGGTCTGCAGTCTGAGGGTGGAGGTTCACATCGCTCTCGTGAGCAGGGCTGTGTGTCTCTGACAGCAGTTTCAGGCCGTGTAGCGGAAAGAGCACGAGCTTCCCGTCACAGCAGCCCAGGTTCGAGCCCAGGGACCTGGGGCAGCGGCTACTCAGATGCACTGAGTGCTTGCTTTTGGGGGGTGCCCCACAAGCCACCCCCATTCCCTGTGAAGCTGCCATGCTCTTGGTGGCCTGTATGATGGAGGGGAGGACTCCCAGCTCAGAGAGACTGATAAGGGGTGAAGTGAGGACGTGGCCCCGGCCCATTGCAGCCTGAACTCACAAACCCCGTCTCCACGGCCTCCCTGCACCCTAGCCCTTCCCCAGGCCTCGGCTTGCCCCTCCGTGGGACAGGGATCGTGTGCCCGCCCCACGGGGCGACAGTCAGGACCAAGCGAGGCAGTGTTTGTAAAGCCCTCTGAGCGTGGCTGGCCCCCCGCCCCCAACGCTGGTCCCAGGGCTGTGCGGGCCTAGTCCCTGGGGCATGGGTTCTGCACCTGTGGGTCTGGAAGGCCTTTGGCTCTGCTGCGGACTGGTGGGGGGACGGCTGTCGGGTTTGGCCTGGAACCTGGAGTGTTGGCTGAGCCCCGCCGCTGTCCCTGCCAGGCGTGGACGACGGTGAGGACATCCCGCGGGAGACGCTGGTGGGGATCTATGAGCGCATCCGGAAGCGGGAGCTGAGGACCAACGAGGACCACGTGTCGCAGGTGCAGAAGGTGGAGAAGCTCATCGTGGGGAAGAAGCCGGTAGGTGGGGCCCCGGGCCCCTCACCTGTGACCCCGTGCCCCTGGGCTGCCCTGCTGGTTCTGCTTCGGCCAGTGGCCCTGACGCCTCTGGACCCTGGTCCCTTCCAGGCAGTGTTGGTGAATTGTGCCAGGTTTGGGGCTTCTTAAATGGCTCCTAGTATTTGGGAGTGACAGCCATTCCCTCTGGGGCCCATCTGAGAACCCAAGGCTCTTAATAAGCCAGCGGTGGCCGGGACTGTGCGGTGGTTCCCTGGAGCCTGCTGGGGCTCCCCACTCGCCAGTTCCCTGCAGCACCGTGGGGGCTCAGGAGGGGCTGCGGGAGGGGTGTGCCCCACGGGCTCCGCTGGGCCCGATGCACCTTCGGGGCGTTAAAGTCTTTTCTTGTCTTGTGGTTTCCCCCCAGATCGGATCCCTGCATCACGGGCTGGGCTGTGTGAGTACCCGCCGCCGCCACACTCAGCTGACCCCCGCCCCGGGGCCAGCCCGTCCTTCCTTTGCTCGTCGCAACCTTGGGCTCCCAGACCTCCTGCTCTGGCTGCAGGAGTTAATTTCTGGAGGGAGAAGAAAGCTGGTTTTCACAGTTACCCCCGCCTCAGACCTCTGCAGGCCTGAGACAGCAGCCACGTGGGGAGGGCTGCGAAAGCAGCGGTCTCCTCCCCTCTCATCTGGGCCCAGCGGAGCGCAGAGACCCCCAGGTTGTCCCCAGGCCCCTAAACCATGCAGATGACCTTCCCCGCCCAGGCTACGCTCTGCCTCTGCTGGCCTCCCAATTCCGTAACATGCCCAGTGCCTGGGGGCTGTGCGCCCACATGTCCCAACACACGCACACGCAGCCCCGCCGGCCCTAGTGTGGCCTTTACCTGTCGCTGGGCAGCCAGTTCAGCTTCACAAACCCTCTGACAGCCCTTCCCATCTCCCCCTGCAGAGGGACCGAGACCCCCGGTGCTGCCCTCGGCCACCTCCTCAGCCCCACGCCCCCTGCCCTGTCCTCTCCCCGTCACACTTGCTGCAGACAATGCTGGGCCTGTGTCCCCTCCCTCATCTGCAGTTCCCTGAGCTCGGGCACCTCCCCCCAGGTGCCCCTCAGAGTTGACCCACTCGGGCCTCAAGAGCAGCCGGGCTTCTGCCAGGTGGGCACGTGTGCAGAGGGCTTGGGAATGGCACCAGCTCCCCGGGACGTCGGGCCGCGGCCGCCCTTTAGGAGGGAGGACCGGGGGGCCTGGGGGGCCAGGATCCTGGGCCCTGCAGCTCCCTGCCTGTGCTACTGCACGTGACATCACCTCCGGCCCTGGGTCCCATCTGGAGCAGACCCCCAGTGTTTGTGGGGCCCACGGGCATCGGCACTGACTGGTGCTCTGTGGACCCTGAAGCCGCGTGTTGACACGTGTTGCTGGGGGTGTGGGGGTGTCCTCTGTGAGCACGGTGTTCTGACAGGAGTCAGAAGGCAGTGTCCCTGGAAGCAGGGGTGCCTGCCCTGGACCTCTGGGAGGCCCCCGAGGGAGGACAGAGGGGGGACATCACCATGGGCAGAACACGCGTGGCTGACATGGCCGTGCCCCCTGCACAGGTGCTCTCTCTGCCGCACCGGCGCCTGGTCTGCTACTGCCGGCTCTTCGAGGTTCCAGACCCAAATAAGCCCCAGAAGCTCGGGCTGCACCAGCGAGAAATCTTCCTGTTCAACGACCTCCTGGTGGTACGTGGTTCCCGTGGGCAGGCCCGGCTGTGTGACCCGGGACACGCACGGGGGTGGGAGTTACCCAGGAGCAGAACCTGCCTCACACTGCTGCCCACAGAATCAGCTCTGCTGGCTCGTGCAGGAGCCCAGAGGGGTGTGGGAGCTCGGCCCCCGCCGCCCCCAGAACTCAGGCAGTGTCGGCCGAGCTCCTTGTGTGTCTTGGGCAGGTCCCTTCCAAGGAAGGAAAGCCGACCTCAGCCGCTCCAGCCTAGTCCCGCCCCCGGCTGCTGGTGGGGTGGCGGCGTGGGGCGCTTCCTGAGTCTGAGCAGCAGTCTCGTTGCTGCCCCCTCCTGAGCCCGTCTCGGGGGCCGGGGAGGCAGGGGTGGGGGTGCTGCCTTGTTGGCTGGCCTGGGTCTCAGCCCCAGGACTCATGGACTGAACGTGGCAGAGAAGGGTTCCCCAAAGGGAAGTTGAGGAGCTCGTGCCCAAAACCAGGTGGCGTGGGAGTGAGCCCACGGGAGTAGAGATGTTCCTGCAGAGAGCAGGGGGCCTGCCCCTCGCCTCCGCATATGGTGGGCTTTCTTACCCAAGACCCCTGTCCTCTGTCTCCATCTGCTCGAGGACCAGCTGCTCTTCTTGGATTCCTGAGGTTGGAATCCAGACACGTGGGCTCAAGTCCTTATGTAAGAGTCCCTGACCTTGAGCAAGTCGCCTTAGTTTCCTCCTGTGTGAAGTCACCCCTCAGAAGTTTCACGGTGCCTTCGGGCCGTGCGTGGGGCCGTGCCTGCCACCACTGCTGAGTGGAGGGCTTTGCTGCCAGCCAGGACGGCCTCAGGACTCACAGGAGCAGAAGCCAGTGTCCACGTCCCCTGCAGACAGGCTCCTGGCCTCTGGGCTGCAGGAGGGCTCTCCCAGGAGAACGCGGACCCCGACGGGTCCACTGACAGTCCTGAGCGCCGGGGCTGCTAGCGGGCAGCGCGGACCCTGTGGCTCAGTGTATGTGTCTGGCCGCCCCCAGGTCACCAAAATCTTCCAGAAGAAGAAAAACTCGGTGACGTACAGCTTCCGACAGTCCTTCTCCCTGTGTGGCATGCAGGTCCTGCTCTTCGAGAACCAGTGTGAGTGTGTCCTGGGGCCGCCACGGGGCGGGGCGGGGTGGGGTGGCCTGGAGCCGCGTGGGGAGGACGCCCCCCCATCCTCCTGGTGGCATCAGGAATGGGTCCCAGGTGGTGCCTCGGATGCGCGCACTCCCGCTTTGCCACTTGAGGGCAGGCTGCAGGCCAGCAGTGACCAGGAGGACCGTCATGCCGAGCTCACTTTCGCTGGTGTTCTTGCAGGCGTTAAGGCTTTTTTCATTTAGGGCAGAGTGAGTTTATTTAAATAAAATGTTGATAGGAAAACATCAAATAAATGGCATAGGTGATATGCAAATGTGGTCAAAGAATCCGATGAGAATAATGCCAAGAGCGACTGCAGAGCTCAAGGGAGTGGTGGGAGGGGAGCCCTGGGGCCGTCCGCTCTGGCCTTAGAGCGTGAGGCCTGGCTGTTTGACCTTCCCGGGCCCTGTGCCCTTGGTCCACCTGGGGCGATGGGTGCGCCCGCCTCGCAATTAGATGCGTCCGCACACATCAAGTGCTGGAACAGCCCTGCACGGCGGAGGTGCTGGGTCAGGCCTTGGGGTGTGAGTGGGTCGGGGAGCCTGGGGGGCCCAGAGGGGCGCTGGCTGCCCCCAGGACACGCCGCTGACAGTCCCTTTGGTCTTGCTCCTTCTCACCCCGCACGCCCCTGCCTTTTTCTCTCTCCCTCTTTGCCCCCTCCCTGTTGGAGGTCCCCGAGCTGCAGGCTGAGCCAGTCCTGGGGGGGGTGTCCCGGGGGCCCAAGGAGGAGGCCGCCACGATGGAGTGTCAGGGCGTGTCCAGCCACAGGTCCCACAGTCCTGCCCCATCCGCCTGCCCTCTGAGGGTGAAAAGTGCCAGGGACCCACGGTTGGGCCTGCCAGAAACACGGGACCCGGGGACTTGGATCTGGGGCTCTACCCCTTCTCCGCTAAATGGACCAGCTCCTGCGAGCCCCTCCTTTCCCACGCGCCTGGGAGGAGCCCAGGATGCTGACCCCACCATTGTCCCGCCCCAGGCCGGAAGGCCTACGTTGCCTTGGGTTCTACCAGGCAGCACCAGGGAAGCTGGTGCCCCGCGCCCCGTCCTGACCAGCAGGCCCCTCTTGGTGGGCCGACCAGACCGAACTCTTGGGCAGAGGCTGCGCCTGGATCACCTTATGATTCCCAGGGCTCAGCCCCCGGCCCTGGATGCAGATGCCCTCAGAGCCAACCCTGACCTTCCCATAGGACATGCCTTCACACCTGGGGTCACACTGGCGTAAGTGGCAGCCCGTGGGTTGGTCCCAGCTCAGTTACGTTATATTTGGTTTGAGCTTTTTCTTGTTAATTTGTTGAGCTGATACGTAAATCGTCACATGAAATTTATGTATTCTCGGTTTCTCATTAAAATCAGGTTTGGCATAGCTAGGCCTGCGTTCCCGCTGGCAGACGGTAGCAGGCCACATACCCGCCCCCGGTTCTCCAGCTGCTCAGTCTCACCTGGCCCCCTTCCCGAGTTTAGGGAACACTCTAGGTGTTTGAGAGGACAGGACAGTCCGAGGTGACTGCATAAGGCTGCCCATCCGTGCAGGACACACCTCCGTCCACTCCCAGGCTCAGCACCTGGCCAGTCTCAAGCCCCGGGCAGAGTGACCAGTGACCTTGAAGTTAACGGTCTGGGCTCCAGGCCCTTCACATGGGGAAGAATGAGGGCCTGGCTTCGCCTCATATCGGACAGATCTGCCCCCACAACATGGGCCACGCGGACCCCGATCGGGAGCCGGAGATTGTCTGGTGGCCTCTCCGGCCTGCGCTGGGCAGCCTCTCCTCCCTGGACAGACATGGCCCTGGGAGCCCGGCATCGGAGTGCCCATCCCACCTGTACCAAATTCAGACATGCTGGTTCTTTGCTGGCCAGAGGGCAGTAGCAGAGCCACACTGAGGCCCACGGTCTCCTCCTCTTTTGCAGATTACCCCAACGGCATCCGGCTCACGTCTGCGGTCCCAGGAGCAGACATCAAAGTGCTAATAAACTTTAATGCTCCCAACCCCCAAGACCGGAAGAAATTCACGGATGACCTGCGGGAGTCCATCGCGGAGGTGCAGGAGATGGAGAAGCACAGGATAGAGAGTGAGTGCAAGGCCTGGAGGGGAGCCGGGGCCCACATCCCGCGGGACCCGCTGGACTTGGCATCGCTGTGGTGCCTCCGTAAGCCCGCAGACCTGAGATGCCCCTGGCCTCTTCTGGCCTTCCCACGGCCACATGACCAGGCAGCCCACCCGCCCAGGCCACATCGCATGCCCTGGGGAGAGCCCCGGTCCCCTGGTCACCCCCTGGGGCAAGGCCCCAGA
Organism: Camelus ferus; assembly: GCF_009834535.1. Lineage (NCBI taxonomy): Eukaryota > Metazoa > Chordata > Mammalia > Artiodactyla > Camelidae > Camelus > Camelus ferus. The sequence continues at coordinate 29,776,499 of NC_045712.1, forward strand.
GTCCTGGAGCTGAGCCCTTTGCCCTCGAGCGCGATTGGTATTTGTCTTCTGCACCCAACCAACTGTTGGGGTCGAAGCTGAGGCTGTCCCGTGACTTCTGTTAAAACCGAGTGTAGCCCTCCTCCTGGCTCCAAGCCTTCCACCCTAGAGGCACAGGGGCGTCCCCACCTCTGGCCTCTATCCACGGCCAGGCTGGGTTAACCCTTGCTCCTCTCCAGACCTGGGCAAATCTATCTCCTCCCCATCAACCCCCAGGCCTGGAAAGTAGCTGACTTTCCATAGACCCCGGGCACTCTGGCCCCTCCAGCCTCCTCTCTGGGGTCTCTTTTCAGCCACTTTGGTTGAAGAGGGCCATCACTCCTGCCCTTTGGGGACAGCGGCTTGTCCCCTAGTCCTCTGCATTCCCCTCCTGGTGGGGCTCCCAGTCCTGCGCCCTCCCCGGACTGCCCTGGGTGCCACTCCACTCACCGGGCCCTTGCCCACCTGTGTTTCAGCGGAGCTGGAGAAACAGAAGGGCGTGGTGCGGCCCAGCATGTCCCAGTGCTCCAGCCTCAAGAAGGAGCCGGGCAGTGGGACTCTGAGCCGGGCCTGCCTGGACGACAGCTACGCCAGCGGCGAGGGCCTCAAGCGCAGCGCGCTCAGCAGCTCCCTGCGGGACCTCTCAGAAGCAGGTAAGAGCTGGGCCCATGCCCACCTCCCTGCCCCGTGCACGCGGGGCCCAGCCTGGGCGCGTGGCTGTCGGGGCTGGCATTGTGTGACGGGTGTAGGGGCAGTGGTGGAGCTCAAACGGAGCTCCCTTGGGTGACTCACCCTCCCCAAATCACAGCAGCATCTAACCACGCAGAGAGGGCGCCCCTCAAAGGCGAAAGGAAACAGGACTGCTTGTCAAAGGCGGCCAGCCGGCAGTTAGCGCTCTTCTCCTTGCTTGTTTATTACTCATTCTTTTATTTGCTTTCTGACAATCGCTCCCGCCCAGAGCACGCCAGCCCCGCTGACGGACGTGTCCCGTGTATTCTGTGCCGCCCCGTCCCTGTGTTTATGCTGATGAATGAAATGGAGTGAACCCTTGAAACTGTGTGTGGAGACTCCCTCTCCTGCTGTCTCTGGCCTTTTTTTCCCCCGCGGAGGTCTCTGTTCTGGGAAATGCAGGGCCTCAGTCCAATGCAGAGACCGCAGCCACCCTGGCTAGGGGTGTCGGGAAAGCCCTGGCTGAAACTGTGATTTTTGTTGTTGTTTCTTTGTTTCTGTGTGTTTCATTTGCTGCCAGCCTCTTAACCCTCAAGCAAGCAGCACCCCTGGAGCTGCCCAAATTTCCAGGGTGGGGGTGGGGCAGGGGTGAGCCTGGAGTGCCTGGAGCGTCAAGGGAGCTTCTGCTGGGGCAGGGGAAGGGAGGGAGGTGAGCGCTGTGCCAGCCTGCTTTGCCTGCTGGTGCCATCACAGAGCCGTGGGGTGAGGGGTGCACCCCGGCAGCCCCTTAGCTTCCCACTAGGTTGTCTAGGCAGGCAGCTTCTCCAGGGAGGAGGCTCAGGGGCTGCGGTGGAGTGGAGAGAGCTGGGCACGTGGGCACTGGCACCGTAGACTCCCGGTCTACTCCCTAGGCTCCTGCCCCGAGGCCCCAGGTGTCCCAGCCCCAGAGCCTGGCAAGACCCCCCGGTTTGCTGGGGAAAGCCCTCACAGGCCGAGGTCGGCCCCCTCCTCTCCAGGGGCTCGCTCACCCCACCCTGCCTCAGGCATCGCGTGTGGCCAGCTCTGGGCCCCTCGGAGAGCCTGCTCGTGTCTCTGGCCCGTCCCTGCCCCAGCAGTTCTGCCCCCTTACAGCTTATTCATTTCCCAGATATTTGTTTCTTTGTGTTTTGTTTTTTTGTTTTTTGTTTTTTTCTTTTTGATTTGTATTTTTCTCTTCTGTTTTTGCCTTGTCATTTTTTTTTTCCATAGTAAAAGTCAGAATTCCATTGCCAGCATGAGAGTTAACCCAGGGCTTCTCAACCCCGGTACCGATGGCACTTTGTGCCAGATGACTCCTTGCTATGGGGCCGCCCGGTGCGGGGTGGTTAGCAGCAGCCCTGGTCTCTACCCGCTGGATGCCAGTAACACCCGCCGGTCGTGACAATCTTTTATGTCCCCCCCAAATTCTTGGGTGCCCTCTAGGGGGGCAAAACCACCCCTGGTTGGCCAAATTGCCCGTGGTTGAGAATGACTGGTTTTCCTGTTCCTCCTTAAACCCAGCTAAATGAACCTGGACTGCTCGGGGCCTCTGCAGGCTGGGGGCCTGGGGCCCTTGTTAGGGTTTGTGCAGTGGGCAGGCTCTGACCCCTCTGGCTCTGTCCAGCCCCCTCAGGTGGTGGTGGCTGTCGCGTAGCCAGCCATGGCCACTCTGGCTCCTGCTGGTCAGGGCCTCACCAGTTCACTCCCTGTTTGGGGGCCAGACAGAGCCGTGTGCCCAGGTACATGGCCATGGGAGGAGTGCAGCTCTGAGGTGAGGCTGATTTCCATCTATTGCCATAATTGTCATTTTCCTTTCGGGATTCTGAACCGAGAGTGAGTCTTCCCACGGTCCTGAGCCACAGCGAGAAGAATCCCCAGGAGACAGCCCCCCGTACCTGAAGGTGGGAGGCGGGGTGAGGTGGGCGACTGAGTCCCCACAACCGCCAAGGCCCCAGCCTGGGACAGGCCCCCGTGATCTGCAGAGGAAGGCCGGCCAACGTCGGCTGCCTTCTGGGAGATGCCGGACGGAGACATGTGCTGCGTGCCCTGGCCAGGTCAGGCCGAAGTGCGCTGGAGGTAGCGTCACCCCCACCACTGCGCCCACCATGCCCTGGCTGGGATGAGCTTGCTGAGAAGAGACAAGGCTCAGGGACAGCCTCTCCCCTCGGGAAGTGGCTCCCAGCGCCTCCCAGAGCAGCTGCCCGGATGTGAACCTCGGGGACCCAGGAGGCAGTCGTGGCTTGATGGCCAGGAGGACTCGGGTAGCAGGCATTCCGAGAGGTGGAGGGAGGGGCCTGGCCTCCAGCCGCAGCTCCCTCTGAGCTGCGTGGCCTCGCCCGGTGTCTCTCCATGTGGTCTTCCTCCAGCTGGGGCCCTGGCTCGTTCCAGTGGCACCAGAGCCCTTCCTGCTTGAGATCAAGGACCTGCAGAGACTGTGGACACAGGTGTGGCTGGGCCTTAACCCCTGCCCCAGATTGGGCAAGTCGTGCTGGACGCTGCACATGGGCCCCTGAAGTCCCCCTGCCCTCCCCAGCCGAGCTGCTCAACACCAGTCCCCACGGAAAGGGCCTGTCTCCCCACGCCAGCAAGATGTGTCTACACCGTCATTGCCCGGGGCAGGGCTGGAGACCTGCCGTGTCCTGCGCCTGTCGGGGGGAACCTGGAGACTCCTGGCAGTCAGTTTCCAAAGCTGCGCCTGCTGCCTCAGGACTGGCACTCTGCTCGTGTAACGGCCAGGGGCTGCCTCTCCTGGGGGACGACCACCCAAGCCGAGCCCAGCAGAGAGCCGTGCAGGACACCAATTCTGGGGTCACACAGTGAGAACTCCCTCTGCCTGCTGTTCTGTGGCGACAGGGCCCTGGCCAGGTTACACCCCTGGGCCTCGGGTTCTCCAGGTGCGGGTGGAACCAGCACTTCCCTCCATGGAGCTCTGTGAGGGTCCATGCACGTGAAGCATTTGGAGCGCGGCCTGGCCCAGTGTGGGTGGCTGTCATCACTGAGCACCGCTGAGGGCCACAGAGCGTGACCACTGGGCAGAGCCCTGCCTGCGTCCTGACCCAATGCTGAGAAGCCAGGAGGGCTGTGAAGAGCCCTGCTGGGAGCCGTGTCCACACACGCTAGGGGAAGTGCCAGCCGTGGCTCCAGGGGAGTTCCTGGCTGGGGCGGGGCAGGGCTCACCCGAGGCTAGTGCAGGACCCAGGTTGGGGGGTACCAGGAAACAGTGCAGACGAGGGCTGGTGCGTGAGCGTGAGCCACTGCTCCAGTGCCTCTGCCTCCATCGGTAGATGGTGTGCACATGCCTGCTTGTGGGTCTGTCTTGGGCAGGGGTCCGCACATGTGCCTGGGAGTGGAGTACAGAGGCTCCTGCAGGGACCCCCCCCCCATGTCTCCTGCTGACCTGAGAAGTTGAAAAGATGAATTCTAAGAAACTCAGCCTCACTCAAGGGCATCTAAGTTAAAGTTCTCTTGAGCCTCGGCCCACGTAGGGGAGGAGGAGGGCCTATTCACCTCCAGGTCGACAGGCATGAAGCCCCCACACCCTGCTCCAGGCCTGGCCCAGTCCTGTTGGAAGAAGCAGGCTGGCTGGAGGGTGCTGCTGGCACCAGTGGGGCAGGCTGTCTCCCTGCGTCCCTGGTCCTTAGTCGGTCAGAGGAGCCCCTCCAGCCTTAGAGGAGCCAGAGAGCTGAGTTAGAAACCCCAAGGACAGCAGAGCTCTGAGCTCAGCCCCCAGGGGAGTCGGGGGTATGCCTGTTTCACCGGTGTGGAAACTGAGGCAAGTAGTCAACGGAGTGCCGGCCGGGTCGACCCCGGCTGCAGAGGCGGGGCTCTAATCCCGCTCCCGTCCCTGGGCGCCTGTGTTTGGGACAGAGGCAGGAAGAAAAGGTCACCTTCAGCTGGGACTGAGGGCTGGGTCCTGCTCGACACTCTGTGGTCCTCAGCAGCCTTGTCTGCATGGGCCCGTCCTGAATGGGCCCTGAGGCCACCCCCCACACGCCAGCGTCCAGCATGGCCGTCCCTGGACCCCAGGCTCCCAGCAGAAACTCAGGTCCAGGGTCAGCAGGCAAAGCAAAGGCAGCAGACCTCCCCAGAGCCTGCTGGTGTGTGCCCAGGCCCGAGGCCCCATCCCAGGCACACTCAGGTGCCACTGTGAGGCCCGAAGGATCCATAGACACACCCTCTCCACCAGCCTGCCCAGGACTGCCCTATCATCTTCCAGGCTCCTGGGCCTGGCCTGGGTCCAGCTCAGAAGGCAGCGTGGCCAAGATTTCCAGATGCAGAGGCGAACGGGCAGACCCACTGTGAACCCTGCCCACTGTGGGAATTGAGCCAGTCCATCCATCGGCCAGAGCCTCCCTCTCCTCCCAGGCATGGACAGAGGACTCCTGTCCTGCGTTGCAGTGGGCCTTGGCCAGGGCTGCACACTGCATAACACCCTGGAGACCCCCCTTTGCTCCTCCTCCTGTCCGCGTTCCTGGAGACCTGGCTGGAGACCAGACCACCAAGCCTGGGCACTGTTGTTACCAGTGGCATCGGTGTCCTGCAGAAATCCTTGGAGGAGTCTTCCGGAGCAGCTGTGGAGGCCAGGGCAGACCCTGGGTATCCAGAACCAAGAGGAAGACTCAGCCATCACGTCCCAAGGGCCTGCTGCATGCCAGGTGCTGGGACAGAGGCACTGGCAGTGAGGGTTCACAGATGGGGGTGGTGCCCACAGAGGGGACGCAGGACTCCAGGCCCTGGGCTGGGAGGAAGTCCTCCCAGCAGCCCCCACCCCTGGCCAGACACTGCACAAACCAGACACTCAGCCCAGAGGCGCCGGCACCTCCGCTCCACCAGGAGTGGGAGGGCACGGAGGTTAGTCTTCTAACCGCCCGTCCCACCTGCAGGGAGGAGGCAGGTGTGTGTGTGTGCGCGCCCGTATGTTCACGCATACGTCTGTGAAATCCACCGAAGGTCAGGGCCGGGCAGGACCGCGCCCGCACGTTTTAGCTGCTGGAGGAGCCGCCCCCGCCCCTCTCCTCCGCGCGGTCGGCCGGCGGCCCTCCAGCGCCTGCCCCTGCCGCTCGCGCGGAGGCCCCTCCCCGCCGGCTCCGGGTCCAGGAGAGGGGTATAAAGTCGGGCTGGTAGAAAAGATCTTTTTTTTTTAATTTTCTTTTTTTTTGTTCTTTATAAACACCGTTGTCTTTTTAATCGTTACTGCCCTGCCACCGGCTTCCCGGGCGCCAGGCGGCGGCGGCGGCGACGCGGGGCCGGGCAGGCAGGCGGCGCGTCTAACCTCTGGTATTGCATGTTCTGGGCAGGGAAGCGAGGGCGTCGCAGCAGTGCGGGATCGCTAGAGAGCAATGTGGAAGTAAGTAGGAAGCCCCGTCGGCCGGCTGTCGTGTGCCTCCCCGTCCTCGGTTGAGCCCTGTTGTCCTTTTTTGCCCCCTCCCCCTCCCGCACCGAGGCGCAGCCCCGCCCCCGCCCGCCTCGTCCGCGCGCGCGTGCATGCCGCCCGCCTAGAGCCGCCTGCAGTGCCCCGCGCCCCTCACCGCTTGTCTGGGCTGGAACGGCGGGGGTGGTTCTGGATGTCGTGTTTTAGTCTCCGCTTAACCCCGTCCCCGTGGTCCCGAGCATGGTTAACCTCCCCGGCTTCCCGGCACTTTCCCCGCCCCCCGCCCGAGGCCCTGCTCCTGGTAGGAGGCGGCCCGCTGGGCACCCTCCACCCCAACCCTCGCTGTCGGGGTCCTGCCCATCTCTGGACTTCCATGCTCCGCCATCCCCATCGCTTCCTTCCTGGAGTTTCGATTGCTGTGTGTCTGCAGCCAGGGCGCCAGGGAATTGCTCAGCTAGCTGGGGGAGGAGAGCCGTGAAAGAGACATTCAGTGTGGATTTCATGAGATTTCATTCATTCTCCCGCCATCTCTCTATTCCTGTTCACATCTTAACCTCAGCTTGCAGGTCTTTTTGTTTCCTCCTTTCTCCGTGTTTGGTCTGCAGTAGGTGGCTGCAGCGAAATGCCTAGGCAGGCCCCCACCCCACGCCCCGCCCCAGGACAGGGCTTCCCCAGGCCCTCCTGTCCCTCTCATTGCTCCCCAGAAACCTCGGGACCCGCACAGGCAGAGCACACGCCTGCAGACCCGCTGAGAGGACCATGGAGAGCATAGGGACAATTTCAGCAGGAACAGGCTCCCTCCCCTGCACATGGCCCACTCCACCCCACTCAGCACACGCCGCCACTCACAGACACCCCCAAACAGACGGTTCTGGTCTGAAAGCTCAGGCTGCCTTCCACCACAGGGTGCTTGTCAGGCCGAGAGCAGGAGTCGACCTTGAACTGCCGCTGCTGCCGACTGCAAAGGGGGTACCCCCCGCTCCCCCCCAAAGGTTCCCCTCAGGGCCCCCCCAGCTGACCTGCAGGGTAGCGTGAGGAGGTGGCACCTGAGTCCAGCCTCACCCAGCCCCGGCCTCTGCGGCCAGTAAGTTGAACTAAAGCTTAGTCAGTGGGTGAACTTTTTTTTTACATTTAAAAAAAATCATTCTGACGTAAGTGCTTTAAGCTCTTTTAATTTTGGTTTCTATGAATTTCCTTTTTAGGGGTCCATCATTAGCAGTCCTCACATGCGCCGGAGAGCCACATCAACCCGAGAGTGTCCACCTCGCCCACAGCAGACCATGCCCAACTCATCCTCCCTCCTGGGCTCCTTATTTGGGAGTAAGAGAGGAAAGCCCCCTCCCCAGGCCCACCTGTCCTCGGCCCCTCCCCAGCCACCCCCCCACCCGCCGGGCCTTCCCCACCCGCAGCACCCCGCGGCCGGCCACCCCCCGGGGCCCGCGGAGGGCCCTCTGCAGGCCCAGGTGCACGGGCACCACAGCCAGTGCTGCTACCTGCAGCAGAACCCGCCCCCCCTACCACCACCACCACCACTACCACCCCCCCCAGCACATTCAGCACGCACACCAGTACCACCACGGCCCCCACGGGGGGCACCCCTCCTACGGGGCCCACGCACACGTCCACCCGCCGCTGCCCTCGGCCCACGCCAGCCACCCAGGCCACGTGGGCCACGTGGCACACCACCACGGGCAGCCCCCCGCCCCGCCGCCCCCCACCAGCAGCAAGGTCAAACCCAGTGGCATCAGCACAATTGTGTAGACAGCCCGGGCAGGGGTCCCAGACCCCTGTGCACACCACACAGAGGCGCGCCCGAGGGCGGCCGCCCCAGACCAGACCCAGGGCACTTTCTGTTCCCACCTCTCCCCTCTGCTTCCCCGGCCTGGACGGAGGCCCCTGAGCCCGGGGCTGCTGTTGTAGGGACAGCCCCTGGTGTGACTGAGCGGTGGCGCCCCGGGCTCCCTCCGCCTCGACCCGGGGGGACCTCGGCCACCATCAGCCTTGAATCGGTGCTGTCGGCCAAGCAGACGTTGAGCTCCCCCCCCGCCCCCCCGAGGCCCACAGCTGTCTGCTTCCTCACTGTACATGCACATGAGAACCCAGCCTAGGAAGAGAAGAAGCAAGACACAAAAAACCAGAGACAGAACCAAACAAAACCCCCAAAACTTGCTGCATTATTGCTCTTTTATTGACAATGGGCAAAAGTTAAGTAGACCTGATATGGTTGATGAAAATCCGTAAGTAAACTTTATATAATATAAATATATAAATATATAAATATACATATATATATATACTGTATAGGTAGCATTTGTGTGTGAAAGGCAAGCGTCTCAGTCCACGAATTAGCAATATAGACTCCTGAGGAGCTCCACTCACCTGATAGGAAGGCGGCACCTTAGACGCGTGTGAGAGCAGACCGAAACCTTAAACGCTAGGGCAGATTCAGATGCTTCCATATTTTCATAAAAAGAAGTCCCCCAGGACTGGCTGAGGTCTTGATGCGCTCATTACTAACTGTGCCAAGTAACATAGCACCGAACTGTTTTAAAAGTCCGATATTGCTTTGTATAAATCCTTATTTTATTAACAGAATACTATCACAAGTAATCAGTATTATAACCGCTCTGTTATTTCAGGTAAGCAAATAGACAAACTGCAGTAGACTCTACAGCAGCAACTTGGGACAGCTAGCTCAGGACTGGTTGTCTCAGACTGCTGGCTACCCAGACTTAGACACTTTAATGGCTGCAATAACTGTGAATTTCCATGACCCATATTTCTTTTATATGCATTTGAGTCAGTGCACACTCACTCAGAGGCCTCTGAGAGGGGCACCCATACACGGCAGAAGTGTTCATCTCCAACATGGCAACGACCAACTCATCCTCGTCTCCCCAGCGCCATAGCTTCCTCATCCCCTTCCAACCTCCCGGGCAGACGCCCGGCCGTGTCCCCGCCAGGAGCCGCTCCCGGACCTGAAGGCCGATGTAGCGTTTAGCGACCCAGGGCGGTGTGTGTGTTTCCCGCTGTGTTTTCTGAGTGGTGGCCGTGATCATCGTGACTCCATGTGGCCATGTGCTAGCACACCCCCGTGTCATCACCGCCGCCCCTCCGACCCCGGCCTCCGAGCGCCCGGCCCGGCCCGGCGCAGCCCCGCCGCCGCCCGCCCTCTCGGTCCGGGCCCTGCCGGGGCATCACGTGACTCAGCTGTGCTCTTGTCGCTTCCGTGTTGTGGTGACGCCCTCAGCTCCCCCGGGTCTGCGCCCGAGTCACCCAGGGCCGTGCTTTGTAGTTTCAGCCTTTCGAGCCACTGCAGCCGCCCGTGCTGTGCTCCTAAGCCATGGGACCCGAGCAGCGCCCGCGGGGCCCCGTGGACGGCGGCGGGACGACTGCGGGGAGCCCACCCTGTTGGCGGCGGGGCTCTGCCCACCCCCACCCTCCCCTTTGCTGCATCATCGAGGTCACCGTACCAGCAAGTCTGCAAACCGAGCACTTTGTTAACCTCCGCAGTGAGCACAGCGGGCCAGAGCTTAGCCTGTTCTCCTGTTGTTCTCTTGCAAGAAGAGTGACTCTCGCCTGCCCGCCCGTCTCTCCCGCCCGGCCCTGCTTCTCTCCGGGCATCTGCTCAGGGACAGGAGGGAGGCCAGGTGTGGGCGTGTCTGATTCGCCCCCCGCCGCGCCCGTTCCACCGACCCCTAGACTCCAGGGTGTCCCTCTGGAGTCCGGCTCCCCGAGGCGTTCTCTGCCCTGCGGTTTCAAGGGTGTTGCCCTAACGAGGAAAAGGCGAATTGCACTGCATGTCCTCCGGCGTCAGTGCGTGAGGCCACGCTCTCTGTGTCGTGTGTTTGCAAACTATATCAGTGTTACTGTTGACAAATAGTTGAAGTAAAGTGCTAACATATTAAATATGTCGGCTTTTCTTCACCTGTGTACCAATCGTAGGCTTTAACTGTAAACCCTACGTTGTTCCAGAAAAGATGCAGGCTGCTTGGCACTGGGTCGCTCTCTCCGTAGGGCAGTCATTGACGGAAACACATCCCAGGGGGGACAGAGCCGGCAGGGGGCAGGGGTGCCCCCTCTCCGTGGGCCATTCAGAGCCTCCCCCTCTGAACTGTCGTCAGCATGTCCCGGGGCTCAGCCAGGCCCACAGGGCCGGGAAGCGGAGTATTTCTCCCCGTGTTCCCACCTTCAGTACTGTGTTGGCTTCAGGTCAGTGAGGTGTCACCATTCTACCTGTTTTGTTTACAAACTTAATGTGGGACACGTGTTTCCAGAAGGCCCACCATTCTGCCGAGGAGGCTGGGGCCACGCTGCCCCAGTCTTGTCTGGGAAGCCGGTGCCCCCGTGTAGCTTTCACAGGGTTCTTCTCCCTCGATCCTTGCCCGTCCCAGGGTCGCCACTGTGGCCTCCCGCGGTTCGCCCCCCGGGGTTGGAGGAGGAGGCTGAGCCCCCCCCCCCCCGGGCTGTGTGCCGTCCTTTCTTACTGGCAGGACACACCTGGGGCTTTCTTCTCACTCACAGACGATTTCAGCAGGAGACCCTTAGAGGAAGCAGCCGGTAGCATCACAAAAATCTTTTCTGGAACAACAATTAAATCATGTCTTTGTATTTTTTTTAAGTTTACGAATGGATTGTACAACAATGTAAAAATAAAGTTCATCCTAATATGATGTGTACATCTTGCTTAAAAAATGTCTTCAGTTGTCCAGTGTAGAGCGACTTTCCCACCTCGCACTGCATGCCGTGGAGGCCTCTCGGTTTCCTTTAAGCTGAGCTGAACAGACAGCAGACACGTCAACACGACCCTCGGCGCTGACTCGGCACCGTGCGAAGCTGTCTGTACCGGGGAGCATGCACCTCACGGTTCCTTGTAAGATACCATCACCCTTCCTGCCTGAAATGTGAGTGACTTTGTAAGTATTTTAAACACAACAACACAAATCCAGGAAGCAGGTTGCAGGAGTCGGCGAGATGTGGGGGTGGGGAACGGGGGGCCGTGGGAGGGGCTGCGTCACTCGGGCCCCTCGCACGTGAGCGGGACCTGCCTGCGGTCATGGTCACGCTGGGGTCCCGGGCAGGACCGGCCCCTCCCGGGCAGGGCGCTGCCCTCCGCCTTCCAGTCGCTTTACAGGGTTGGAACCAGGTCTCGAATGCAGGCTGTTCAAGGGCTCCCAGGGGCACGCCGCTCCCAGGAAGCCCGGCACCCGCGCAGGAAAAGAGTGCTTTTGTTTTTAATATGCATTTTGTTTGTGGGTAGTAACAGACTCTATCGATGTAAAACCATAGCTGTGATCATGTGGAGAAATCAAATAAATCCTTTAAAACTCTCGAGTCCTTCCTTTTTCTGGGAGGTCCAGCTGTCTCCCTGCTGCTCAGACACAGATGACAGGCTTGCCCGGTCCTCACCGTGACGGCTGTGGGCTCCGGCCTTCCCGGAAGACACTGGACGGACGTTAATTTGAGGGTGCTGATGGAAGGCTTACGGCAGAGGCACACCCCGTGGCGCGGGCACCGGCAGACGACGTCAAGGGTGTTTATCGTTTCTTGCAGCTCTCAGTGCAATGTGCACAAAAGCACACTGCCTGTGCTTCCACTGAGTTTAGGGAGAGGAGATGGAGCCTGTGAAGGGCTGAGGTGGATGGGACTGACTTACAGGGCAAGAAACACCCGGTGGCCGAGTCCCCGGGTGCTCGCAGGGAGATGGGTTTACGAGGTCAGAGCTGCCCGTTTTCCCATGTGTCAGGTGAGCAGGAGGGTGAACTCCACGGAGGTGGGAGTTCTGTGAGAGCACTCTTTTCTCCTGCCCTTGAGTCAAATCAAATTAAGTTGCACAGACCACCCCTAAAAGTTTCAGTACATAATCATACAATGAAGTAAAACTAGTAAGTCTCACTTGCAGGAAATAAAAAAGGTTAATGTCAGTGGCAAAAGTCCCCTGTGGCCCACCGTTTGTAGAGAAGTGAATTCCAGTTGGAAGATGCCCTCAGGTTTCTGCAGCTGGGTGGCCGTCCCTCTCCGCAGCCATCAGGGCCTCTGGGAGGGCGGAGCCGGTGGCTGGAATGCCCCAAAGTACTCAGGTCCGCTTCTGCCCTGATGCCACCACGCACAGGGCCGCCCCCCGCCTGCTGCTCCGTGTGGCTGGGCTGCTGAGCCAGCGCCTCAGTGCCCCCCTTCTCTGGGTTTTGTCTTTGGCTCCCCAACCAGACTGCGAGCTCCTGGGGGGCACAGGGCGTATCCAACCCCCTCCTCTGTGTCCAGTGACCGGCACGGGGCTGGTCTGGTCAAAACGCATCTGAAAATGAATTGGTGGTTGGAACTGGGAGGGGGTCACGGCAGAACCGCTGGCCGGTCTCAGGGTGTGTAAGTCGTCATCAGCATCAGGACTTGAGGGACAGCTGTTTGCTGAGCCCTCTGCTACTCCCGACACTGAGAAGTCTAGCTGGGGACCCACGGGACCAGTGAGACTTCTGCAGGAGCGGTCCTGCTCCCTGGCCCTCCAGGCACAGGTCACCCTCCTCCCACGTGACTCAGCAGCCTCCGCACTGCTCACACGTCCCCTCCGGACACCTGTGGCTCCTTGGATCGCAGCTCCCCTTCCTCTCCCGGGAAGCCTCCGCTGTCTCCGTTGCAGGCTCGTGTCTCCCGGTGGAGCCGTGAAGTGCTGGCCTCGGGACCGCAGAAAGCCCTTTCTTGCTGCTTCTGGGCAGCGTCGCTCAAGGCCACAGCCGCCGCCGCCTCTCCACGTTCCCGTACAAATCCCCACAGGTGAGTCTCCAGCTAGACCTTTGCCCCGAACGCCCGTATCCCTTGGACTTTTCAGCAGCATCTCAAACTCTCTCCAGGACCAAATTCTTAATCACACGTGGACCTGGGGTCCCCACG